>NC_064622.1:3689687-3998125 GCF_023898315.1 Schistocerca nitens
GAGACCTGGTAATTACGTTGACAATACGAGTGACGTTCAATAACTAATGCAACATATTTTTTCTCCGCAAATTTCGGTTAGAAAAATGCGGCATTTGTTGTGGAACGTCTAGTAATACTCCTGCTTCAGCCCCTGTAGTTTCACGAAGTTCCGACAGGTGGCGGCACTATACATAGCCTTCAGCAGAGGAGCGTTCCAAGCAGAGAGCTGTCACTGAGTTTCTTTTGGTGGAAAACCAAAGCAGCGCAGATATTCAGTGGCGCTTGCAGACTGCCTACGGCTACCTGGCAGTGAACAAAAGCACGGCGAGCCGTTGGGCGACGCTTCTGTCACGAGGTCGCGCAAAGCTGTCCGGCCTGCAGAGCGGCGGCCGGCCGCACCCAGCCAGCTGTGACTCCTGCACTGCTGGAACGTGACGACACTCTGATTCGAAGTGATCGACAGATCACAACCGAACACCTCGCTGCTCAACGGGACGCTTCTGTTGGTAGTGAGGTACTCAACTCTGAAGATGTTCGCGCTACTCTCAGGAAAATGAAGAAACGACTGCAGTGTGTTCATCGCCACGAAAATGTGAACGAACTGCTACTTCTCCATGACAACCTAAGGCCTCCACAAGTCCGCACACCCGAGAGCAGCTCACAAAACTCTGGACTGTTCTTCCTCATCCTCCGTACAGCCCGGGTCTCGCAACTTCCGTGTTCCATCTGCTTGGCCCAATGAAGGATGCACTCCACGAGAAGCGATACGTGGATGGATTATATGGAGGTTGCTGATGCAGCAACACGTTGCTTCCAACGTCGGCCAGTGGAGCGGTACCATGCCGGCATAAAGGCCTTCTCAGTAAGATGGCGTAAGGCCGTCGAATTGGACGGAGATTATTTTTGAAAACTAGGATTTCGTAACCAAATGAGTGGAAGATAATATGGTGTATTTGAATCCTGACTGAACCGAACTGCTTTCAGAAATAGAATGTATTGCGTTACTTAATGAACGAGTCTTCTGTATCTGCCTCACTTTGAAGTGTAATTCAGTATTTAATAAAAGCTCCTTGACCAGCCATAATAGTACGTAACTTACTTTTAGAGGTCTCCTCGTATATCTAAATATACGAACACTTCTAATAAAATGGTTTTTTTTTTTGGGGGGGGGGGGGGGGGAGGGATGCCAATTCATGACCCTGCCCCCCCCCCTCCTCAATAAATGTCTAACCCACTTACGGTACCAGTAGTACTGAGGAGTGTGCGGTACTCTAGTTTGTTACAAGTATATTCTGGTACATCAACCTCACAGCCCTCTGCCAAAAGACTCTCCGAGCGTCGCACATCCCGTTGCCGAGTCAGATGGCGCGCTGGTAAGACTTCGGATTTGCATTTGGCAGGATAGCGGTTCAAATCTCTGGCCAGACGTTTCCACTTCCCCTTAATCTGCAATAGTAAATGCCGGAATGTTATAAACAAAGTAGATTTCCTTCACCATCCGCACCAATTCGAGCTTTTCGACACGACGTTACAGCTTAATCTTCCTCCCTTTTGAATATTTCATGCTCCACCGACAAGGGACAAGGGGAAGGCCTCATCTAACACGAACAAACCGATTCGGCTTATATTTGGCTCTTCGCTTGTGTACAACCTGAAAACAAAGATCATGAACGATCAGCCTATTTTCCATTTATTTTTAATAGTCAACCTCCTCCTGTAATGCAATAAACTTCATTCATTATTAGTTTGTTATTGTCATTATTATTATTGTTATACGTTCACTCGCAAGAACTTTCAAAAATGGTTCTCTGAGCACTATGGGACTTAACATCTGAGGTCATCAGTCCCCTCGAACTTAGAACTACTTCAACCTAACTAACCTACGGACATCACACATATCCATGCCCGAGGCAGGATTCGAACCTGCGGACGTAGCGGTCGCGCGGTTCCGGACTGAAGCGCCTAGAACCGCTCGGCCACCGAGGCCTTTCCTCTTCCTAGTTTCTACCGATGCACACGACCAGTGAATCTGCAAGAATGCAGTGTTGGATGTTCCGCGTAGTGAATGCACACGGTAACCACGGCAGCTCGTGGTTTTTTTTCTTTTCTTTCCTTTGTCTTAAGAGTATACTTAATGGACTACAGCTGTGGGAACTTACGTAACATTTACAACAGAGGCAACAGAACTGCTCACAGACCGAGCGAGGTGGCGCAGTGGTTAGACACTGGACTCGCATTCGGGAGGACGACGATTGAATCCCGCGTCCGGCCATCCTGATTTAGGTTTTCCGTGATTTCCCTAAATCATTCCAGGCAAATGCCGGGATGGTCCCTCTGAAAGGGCACGGCCGACTTCCTTCGCCATCCTTCCCTAATCCGATGAGACCGATGACCACGCTGTCTGGTCTCCTTCCCCAAAACAACCAACCAACCAACTGCTCACAGAAATAATTATGATTATAACTATTTTTTTACAAATGTTATGCAGTCATTGGACGTGTTGTCGGGAAGCTATCATGCAAAGTTCAGTTTTTCACTTTATGAAGCCAGTCTCTCTCAAGTGTGTTTTTATTTGAATAATTGTGTGTTCCCTCACTGAAATTGATCTTATGTGTGTCATTACGTAAGTATTGAGTGTATCCTGATCCTACGTTCCATGTGCTTCAAGTGTTCTGTGTTTAACAGCTACGGATATAGAGTGTGTGTGTGTGTGTGTGTGTGTGTGTGTGTGTGTGTCCCTGATCATCCTCATATTCACATTAGCTCACATCCTGGAAGATAGCGTCAAAACTGTTCAAATGTTCTAAAACTGTTAAGTAAATCTAAGAAAGATAAGAAGAGAGTTAAAATAGATAATTAGATACACAGGAATATTTGACTGGCTGATCACTTAGAAACAAACGAGGATGAGCCACTCACCCTTGTAACACATTAAAAACATCGTCCTAAAATCTGATGTATTCTGTAATCAACTAATGCATCACACTTTTATAAATAAGGAACCAACATGCTTTAGTAAATGTACCAAATGTTGTGAAACATACGACGAAACTGACTCCAAAACGTAAAATGCCAAATTCAGTCTTACTCAGTACAGGTACTGTGATGAATAAAGTCTAGTTAAAACAGTACTTTTATTGTGTGTGACGAAATTAAAGTTTTATTGAGCTCAATTACATTTCTCGGATCGGGTTCAGTTAAATATTGTTTTTCAAACAATTGCTGTAAAGTGAACTGCTAGAAACTTTTTTTATGAAATTAATTGTTTTTCACACTAATACTTAAATGACCGTTTACCACAGGAGGGCATTTTGTCGTCTGTGAAATGCAGACTAAACGTATATTTAATTACTAGATTTGTTTTATATAAATGTTTCTCAATCCGGTCTCTTTTAAATGTCAACCAGTATGTGAGTGTAAATACAGATAGATTGAAGTACTTCAGCTAACGTGTCACATTTGTTATGTTTGTGTCCAACCACCTGTCATCTCGAAGTTAGGAAGTAATTATCAGTACAACAGCTTATCAGCGAGAAACTTCTGTGTGCGATCATTACGGATTCAGTCCGGCACCTCACGGTCAAATAAAAATTATTCCTAATTAGAAAACTGCTAATGCGGAGAAATGATACAGTAGAATCGCATATTACTGAAAATACTCTATGGAATACAAAGGATAAATTAGAATACAAAGGATAAATTATTCCACACAGATACTCCGATATCCCCTCTAGTTAGGGACAGGGAAACAGTTTCATTCAAATGTTAACTGTTAAAATGTTGGCTATGTATAGAGTTAAAAACAATTGTCTGGAAGTTCAAGCTCTCATAATCAGTATTGCTGTATAAAATCCTCTAAAAGCGACCAATATAAAGCATAAAGAAGAACAATAAAAATTAACTAATATGGCTACTTCCCTTGCAGCTGTGTCTCCTTAAGATGTGCGTCCACATCACAGTCAGCGGGTAAAATCTGCTAACTACTTATCCACAGGCAATCGCAGCATGGACATCATTTGCCATGCCACTTTTGTGTTTTTCATCAGTTGACAGTGATTTGGACTTATACTCTTTGACATAAAATCTGGCCGATGGCAAGCCGCCCTGGAATCTAAGTCTGCAGCTCTCGTAATATGGACAGAAACTGACCACGCTGACAATACTCCAAGTCCGGCTATTTGCACAATATGGCAACACGGTAGGCAGCGACAATTCCTTGAGAATGTCTTGTCTTCTGCTGAAGTCGTTATGCTACGCCTACACCCCTGGTCTACGTGTAAAAAGCGCGTCGCCCGAATGCGATGTCTTGTGGTCGAATCAGCTCGTTACCTAAATTTTATAGCGCCTTTAGTCTGAATACTGCAATCCAGAGTTTGATGGTACCACACTTACTCCGTATTTAACGTTCCGACACACCGGTAATAACACTTCCGCCCAATAACATTTCTGCGAAAGATTTCTCGGCAGACTATCTGCCTTTCAACGCCACATGTGTCAGACCTTTCTAGGACCCACCTGCTGGCACCAAATGCCGCGGCGGCGCAGCGCTCACTCGCCCAGTGACTGAAGCCTCAACCACCACTAATCGCCTTGGAGTATAAAATGCTTCACTGTTGTTGAGTTATGCTCCACAAAAAATGACTAGGATTTGTCTCTCACGCTCGCTATCAACAGATGATGAATTTTATATACTCTAATATGCAGGACTTGAGAATAGCCCAAAATTAATTTTATAGTTTGTGATCCAATCAGAATAACAAACTTCATTGAGTAATGTTAATATTAATGCTTTATAATTCGTCTTTTTTCCGTTTTAGAAGACATTCTTCAAGCAATTTTTTCGTCAGGAATCCTTATGTATCTGCCAAGAAACAGTGAGTAACTCTAACGTAATCAGCTTTACTGTCGTTGTTCGATTTCTGACGGTAAATGTACGAGATAAACTGTAAGCATGTTCTATACCAATGCAGGCTTTACTGTCGTTATTCGATTTCTGACGGTAAATGTACGAGATAAACTGTAAGCATGTTCTACACCAATGCAGGCATACTGCAGATTTTTAGGTCCTGGTATCGAATCGTGGAGTTAGATTTAAATCAACAGAATTGCCCATTTTTGAAGCTACCCACAGAGGAAGAAAGTTGTTAAGGCCTGTGTCAGCAGACGTCTGCAGTGGTGCCTAATTGCTACTACACGGACTTAACAAAGACTAACTGCACTGAAGAGCCAAAGAAACTGGTACAACTGCCTAATACAGTGCAGGGACCAGGCGAGTACGCGGAAGCGCTGCAACACGACGTGGCACGGACTCGACTAATGTCTGATGTAGCGTTGGAGGGAAGTGATACCATGAATCCTGCAGAGCTCTCCATAAATTCGTAAGCGTACGAGAGAGTGGGGATCTCTTCTGAACAGCACGTTGCAAGGCATCCCAGATATGCTCAATAATGTTCGTGTCTGGAGAATTGGTGGCCATCTGAAGTTTTTAAACTCACAAGAGTGTTCCTGGAGCAACTATGTAGCAATTCTGGCAAGTGGTGTGTCGCATTGTCCTGCTGGAATTGCCAAGTCGGTCGGAATGCACAATGGACATGACTGGACGCAGGTGATCAGACAGAATCCTCATCTACGTGTCACATGTCATGGTCGTATGTCGACATATCAGCAGTCCCATATCACTCCAATTGCACACGCCCCACACCGTTACAGAAACTCCGCCAACTTGAACAGTCCCCTGCCTACATGCGGGGTCCATGGATTCATGAGGATGTCTCCATACCCGTACACGTCCATCCGCTCAATACAATCTGAAACGAGACTCGTCCGGCCAGGCAACATGTTTCCAGTCATCAACAGTCCTATGTCGGTGTTGACAGACCCAGGCGAGGCGTCAAGTTTTGTGTCATGCAGGCATCAAGGGTAGACAGGTGGGCTTCTGGCTCCGAAAGTCCATGTCGATGATGTTTCTTTGAATGGTTCGCACTTGATGGCCTAGCATTGAAATCTGCAGCAATTTGGGGAAGGACTGCACTTCTACCACGTAGAAGGATTCTCTTCAGTCGTCGTTGATCTGTTCCCGCAGGGTCTTTTTCCAGCCGCAGCGATGTCGGAGATTTGACGTTTTACCGAATTCGTCATATTCACGGTACACCCGTGAAATGGTCGTACGGATAAGTACCCACTTCATCCACGGCACGTGCGCCGACTACAGTACCACGTCCAACCCCGTTAAATCTTGATAACCTGCCATTATAGCAGCAGTAACTGATCTTACAACTACGAGAGACACGTGTCTTATACAGGGTGTAAATTTTAAGTTGACAAACTATTCTAACTCGAAAAATAAGCTTCACACGAAAAAATATGTAGAATCCAAAGTTGATTATTTTGGTGGGGGACATCTGCTCGTTCTAAAATTAGCTCACCACCCCAGCCCCCTGGGGGTGGGGCGGGAGGCAACTTTAAAATTTCAACTGGGAACCCCCATTTCTTATTGCAAAAATCAGATTCTACATAAATAACTACGTACATTTTGTCTGAAACATTTGTTTTGATTCTTGCTAGTTGGCGCTGTAATTCAAGAAAATCCATGTTATCATTTTTGCGTGGAAAATGGTTACGGATAAATAAAAACACTTATTTCCTTAGTAAATTTTGAGTCGCTAAAACTAAAATCTCCCTCTCTCCCCATAGGGTGGGGTTTGAGAGAGGAATTAAAGTTTTACAAAATGTTGACCCAAATGTGTTCGCGGGGGCGCTACACGATATTCGGCAGGTGTACCAGTTTCTTTGGTTCTTCAGTGTATATACGTAGAGAGTTACCGCCGCCTTCCTTCGTGCTTGTCAAACCCTACCTTGGTCAGCAAGTTCGCCGAATCTCTCCCCAATAGAGAATGTTTGGAGCATTATGGGCAGGGCCCTCCGACCATTTCGGGAATCTGACGATCTGACGCGCCAGTTCGACATAATCTCAGGAGGACATCTAACTAGTCAGTCAAATAATGCCGACCCGAGTAATTGCTTGCGTATGGGCCACAGGTGGACCAACGCGTTAATGAATTCGTGTTTGTGAAGCTCTTTTCTAGAATAAACCATCCAATTATTCTTATGAAATTGTAATTATTTGTTTGTCTTTACGTGGACGTCGCGTCGGATAATTCCTTCGTGGTTTTTCTATTTTTTTTCCATAAGAGTGTATACGCTGCAGTAATACCATGGTGGCCGGCCGGAGTGGCCGTGCGGTTCTAGGCGCTACAGTTTGGAACCGCGAGACCGCTACGGTCGCAGGTTCGAATCCTGCCTCAGGCATGGATGTGTGTGATGTCCTTAGGTTAGTTAGGTGTAAGTAGTTCTAAGTTCTAGGGACTGATGACCTCAGAAGTTGAGTCCCGTAGTGCTCAGAGCCATTTGAACCATTTGAATACCATGGTGGTGATGGAATGTATGGGGCTATGTCCACGCAATGCGTCCCTTATGTTGGTGTGCAAGGTACAGCGTGCTGTCGCACTGCGCAGGTACTTCCTCAAGTCGGAGGCGACGGCGATCCCTGAGCTGGCGGCGGACCGCGTCTTCCACAACACGGAGGGCCCGGTGGCGGTCGACTACGCCCCCTACCACACGCCGCTGGCCGAGGCCTTCCTGGAGGCCGCCGCGCTGCTCGGCTTCCCGCAGAACGACTACAACGGCGCCACGCAGATCGGCTCCTCCTACCTGCAAGGTAACATCTCGAGCCACCCCACCTCACTGCTGCTCTCCTTGACATGGACGTAACGTGCACACAGACAACTGTCTTATCTTAGAGCGATGTATGTGTCGAGCTGGTACCAGGCCGTCATGCCACACTCCACCGCTGACCTAAGTCACGGTAATCGAGTGGTGCGTTATGGCCGGACGGCTGTACTGAATCAGTGCTGGAATATGGGTCGACCTGGAATCGTGGCAGCGTGGCTGCACCATCTGGACGTGCCCACGAACGAAGCCTTCATAAAGTTAGTGCATCAGAGAGGACTGCCCAAAACGTCTGCAAATAGTTGTGTCACTCATAGGCACATAATACTGCGTAACACCACTGATCGCAAAAAAAAAAGAGCCTAACCGACAGGGGCCGGGGACGAGTGTCGCAATCACTTTCAAACCCGCCAAGAATTGCTGCTGTCAGGGAGTGCAGGTCCATCTCGACCAGTTTCTCAGCCAACACCGCACTGTGAAACGCATGAAATCGACATTTGCAGCCTGGTACCGTAAACCAGGTATACTTCACGGATTTTCACGTTCAAACACGATTATCACGACCGCTTTTAAACCTCTGTTGATATTTATGTTAGTGAATATAAGGGCTTGTGTGAAAATTTTACATAATAATTAGTACAACACATTTTCTAGACTGCAGACGAAGTAATTGAAGAGAATGTAGATCGTCAGACTTAACATCCATCGATTCGGGGTACATTGACCAGCCTGTACTTCCACCACAGCTGTAAGATACCATCCCCTTTGTGGTACATACTTCCGAAACACGCTGAAACGTTGACTATCCAGAAATAAATACATTAATCTAAATTTTTCTTAAGTGCTTTATTAACCCTCACAAAATGACGTAGTATTGTACACAAATCAAATAGTGTGATTCATCATCAAAATTATAAATATACACACACATCAAAAAACATTTTGCGTCACCCTGGTTCCTACAACTCCTGAAGATAGACGTTGACTGTGGATATTGTATCGCAGACACAGTCCCTTTGACTGTTCAGAGATGTCACTAAACCCGTCCAAACATGTAAACAATCGTGCATGAGCAGCGCCTATTAGACAGAGGGAGTCCGACAGCCAGTCAGTTCCAGTCATTCCAGCAGGAAGGAGGTACACGGCTCGTGTTGTCTGTAGTTCAGCCACGCCTACACGGTCAATACCGCGGTTCGACCGCGTCCGCACCGTTACTTTGTGTGAGGAAGGGCTCTCAACAAGGGAAGTGTCCAGGCGCCTCGGAGTGAACCAAAGCGATGGTGTTCGGATGTGGAGGAGATACAGAGAGACAGGAACTGTCGATGACATGCCTCGCTCAGGAAGCCCAAGGGCTAATACTGCAGTGGATGACCGTTACCTATGGATTATGGCTCGGAGGAACCCTGATAGCAACGCCACCATATTGAACAATGCTTTTCGTGCAGCCACAGGACGTCGTGTTATGACTCAAACTGTGCGCAATAGGCTGCACGATGCGCAACTTCACTCCCGGTGTCCATGGCGAGTTCCATCTTTGCAACCACGACACCATGCAACGCAGTAGAGATGAGCCCAACAACATGCCGAATGGACCGCCCAGGATTGGCATCACATTCTATTCACCCATGTCTCGCATATGCCTTCCACCAGACAATCGTCGGAGACGTGTTTGGAGGCAACCCAGTCAGGCTGAACGCCTTAGATACACTGTCCAGCGCGTACAGAAAGGTGGAGGTTCCCTGCTGTTTTGGGGTGCCATTATGTGGGGCCGATGTACGCCGCTGGTAGTCATGGAAGGCGCCGTAACGGCTGTCCGATACGTAGATGCCATCCTCCGACCGACAGTGCAACCATGTCGGCAGCATACTGGCGAAGCATTCGTCTTCATGGACGACAATTGGCGCCCCTATCGTGCACGTCTTGTGAATGACTCCCTTCAGGATAACGACATCGCTCGACTAGCGTGGTCAGCATGTTCTCCAGACATGAACCCTATCGAACATGCCTGGGATGGATTAAAAAGGGCTGTTTATGGACGACGTGACCCATCAATCACTCTGAAGGATCTACGCCGAATCGCCGTTGAGGAGTGGGACAACAGTGGCTTGATGAGCATGTGGATAGTACACCACGACGAATATAGGCATGCATCAATGCAAGAGGACGGGATACTGGGTATTAGAGGTACCGGTGTGTACAGCAATCTGGACCACCACCTCTGAAGGTTTCACTGTATGGTGGTACAACATGCAATGTGTGGCTTTCATGAGGAATAAAAATGGCGGAAAAGACGTTTACATTGATCTGTGTTCCAATTTTCTGTATAGGTTCCGGAACTCTCCGAACCGAGGTGATGCAAAACTTTTTTTGATGTGTGAAGATACCAGTATGGAGTACCACACGCATGGCACCAAATTTAGCTGAACATAATACCTCCAATTTCACCCCTGTTAGACCCAAGTCCACGTTTCAAAACATCCATTGCATTTTGAATTGAGGTTACCAGTTCTTCATTTATCTGGAGTTTGTGGCCAAACAAAATTCATTTCTTGTTTCCGGAGATATTTGACGTTATATGTTACACCTAAATCACTGTCTGGACCACAACAGCTTGCAATTTGAGCTTCCAAATGAGCCTTCGTCTATACACCGATGGTTAATGTACGTCTTCCTTAGTTCCACACTGTCATTGGCATCAACGCTGTGTAATAAATTGTGTATCTGTAATACTGGGATAACAATGACCAGGGGTCAAAGTAACACCGAAAGGTAGGATCAAGCAGTTGACCTCAGAAATCGTAATATAGAGACAGAGATACAGGGTGAACGTTGATAAAACTGTGTCTCTAAACCTGGCAGAAAATCTACAGAGATTCTGGTCGTACGAGAAGTATGCTACGGGCAAGATGCAATCAGTACCTTCTCTGCGCGATAGCAATGGAGATACTAACGAAGACAGTGCTGCCAAAGCAGAGTTACTAAACACAGCCCTCCGAAATGCCTTCACAAAAGAAGACGAAGTAAATATTGCAGAATTCGAATCGAGAACAGCTGCCGACACGAGTAACGTAGAAGTGAATATCCTCGGAGTAGCGAATCAAATCACTTACTAAAAGCAAGTGTTTTGGAAATTTGTGGTAAATTCTTATGGGACCAAACTGCTGAGGTCATCGAACCCTACTCTTACGCACTACCTAACTAAAACTAACTAACGCCAAGAACAACATACACACTCATGCCCGAGAGAGGACTCGAACCCCCGACGGGGGAACCGCGCGGGCCGTTGGCAAGGCGCCCCAGACCGTGCCGCTACCCCGCGCGGCAAAGTCTTCTGGTCCAGACTGTATACGAATTAGCCCACTTTTAGAGTATACGGATGCAATAGCTCCATACTTAACAATTATATACACCGTTCCCTCGACGAAAGATCCGTACCAAAAAATGGAAAGTTGCACAGGTCACATCAATATTCAAGAAATGTGGTAGGAGTAATCCACTAAATTACAGGCCCATATCGTTAACGTCCGTATGCAGCAGGATTTTTGAACATATATCGTGTTCGAACATAATGAATTACCTCGAAGAAAATAGTCTACTGACACACTGTCAACATGGATTTAGAAAACACCGTTCTTGTGAAACACAACTAGCTCTTTATTCGCATGAAGTGCTGAGTGCTATTGGCAAGGGATTTCAGATTTATTCCGTACTTCTGGATTTCCGGAAGTAAATCGAGCAAACGTATAGTTGTGACGACCACGGCGGACAGAGCCATCACACCGACGTCATCTCAGACGCCGTCGCAATCTGCTCCACCGCGCGACCGTGGCGCGGGGCGCGGACGGCTGAGTGAGCGCGCCGCGGGCGGAGGGTATTTAAATCGGCCGCCGCCGCGACCGAAACCAGTTCCCCCTGAGCAGCCATAGCGTACGGATCTCCGTGCCGGCACGTTCACAGGAGCTCAGTCCGTCAGTTCACCTGATGATGGCGACATGTATGATCGCCGAAATATTGTGCCCGTTGGACACTGTAGACCGGCAGTATACCCGTGGATATTTTGATTATCAAATACGCCGGGACAAACTCAAGAATCACAACAAATTTTTTGACCAATGTGCGTATCCACTCAATACAGATTTTCCGTTCTTATCGCAACGTCTGTCATCCTATTTCACTGTCAGCTTCACAACGAGAACATTGCGAGATTTTTCATCTTTCTGGCGGTTTGGGAGATCCACAGATCAATTAAGAGGGTACTTCAAGAAGTAAGTTACACATTGTTATGACAGGCCAGGTACACTTTGTTGTATGATGTCTTAGACTACACACAGATAAAGATACGTGACACTATTTTTCAACACAATCGCCAAATCTCTGCAAACAGCGGTCGGAACGTTCTACGATCGTTCAGTTCCACGGCGACAGAAATCCGCTCCTCGCTCACGGAGCCATCCGAGAACCGCTGTGCGTTCCCATTGTCGGAAAATCTGTGGCTGCTGTGAATTAGTTCAAAAATTGTTCAAATGGCTCTGAGCACTATGGGACTTAACATCTGAGATCGTCAGTCCCCTAGAACTTAGAACTACTTAAACCTAACTAACCTAAGAACATCACACACATCCATGCCCGAGGCAGGATTCGAACCTGCGACCGTAGTGGTCGCGCGGTTCCGGACTGTAGCGCCTAGAACCGCTCGGTCACCCCGGCCGGCACGAATTAGTTCCTCGATTGTATGGATACTTCCGTCTGTGGTGGATGCCGATTGCCATCCTTCCCGATTTGGCATCAGTTCACTTTGCCTGGACGCAACATCGGTTTTGGTCTACGTGCAGCTAGAACTTCACCGTTAATTTCTGCAACTTGCACGATTTTCTCACAAGAATCGCACTTTCCCCGCGTACTTCAGAATTTGGAGTACGTTTCCAGTTGCCGCGTCATTTCACTCCCACACCGCGGTGCACATGTTATCCGTACCATAGCAGAACTGTGTCTGAAGAGAGCAACACTCTAGTTGCCCAACGGCGTTAAGCTTGGGACGACGGGAATAATTATCCCTTTGAAGTCCCCTCTTATTTCCTGAATAAGTGAAATAAATCCTATAACAGACACTGTTAGTGCTTCCCGTCTCATTCACTAATGTTACGAGAACCATTTCTTCATATGGCCGTAAATTAGACGAAATGATACAGTTCACGTTCTGAGGGGTTTTTGCTGCGAACCGTTTGAGTACCTTACAGCTAAGCGTCGAGAATTGATGCAGTTCGTTTTCATATATTGACTCCTGCTGATGGTCGGAACTTACAGGAAAAGCATGTTAATCTGCACAATATCAGTGTTTAATTTTTGGCCACATGACGTAAAAGTTCCACATTTCGTAATGAGCTATGATGTTCAGAAATCGGGCTCGTAAAAAAAAAAAGGGGGTTCTACTAACAGAGCTTTTGGTAGAATTTGGACAATGTATTCCTGAAAGAGAATAGTAACAGTAACTTCAGCTTTTCTGCGGGTGAGGTGATACATTTCCTTGTTTATTGCAGCATTCTTATTCCGAGTGCGAATTACTTGGTTTATCGAGTGTAACAAATGACAGTCGGAAAGAAAATCCGTTTGGTTTGCTTTGAATGACTGAACGTGACTTGCGAATCTGTATCCTGGCCTTATCCTGTATCTTCACGAGGTCGGCAAGTTAACTGGTAATGTTAATAGTAGAAGGTGGTCGGGTGCCGTTCCTACCGGCAACTACCCCCCCTCCCTCCTCCCCACCCCCTCTTCCTGCCCCCATATGTAAATTGTGTGCCCCCTTCTGTGGGTCGACGTAAGCGTGAGAAGATTTTCGAAATATTTGCATATCGTGTAACTGAGGCGAGACGTGGGAACCAGCATGATATTCACCTGGTGGGATGCTGAAACCCGCCTAAAACCAAATCCAGGCTGGGCAGCACACTAGCATTCGTCGCTAGTAGGCTGGGCGGATTTGGGGCTGGCGCGTCTCCCCAAATCTCGGAAACAGCGTGCTAACGCGTGCGACTATCCGGGCAGTAACTTTGGCATTCATACAGCTTAGAGTGTGTGTTGAGAAGCCGGCGCCTAAGTGCTTGTAGTCTGAAACCTTTCACTAGGAGTACTTGCTTTTGCTTTCTCCGTCCTCGCAGCAGTTCAGCTTCTTCAGCTGTCTTCCACGTCCTCCAGTTTACTCCTCACTTTCTTCAGAAGGAAAGCTACTCCACTACTCGGTTTAACTTGTAACCTCCCCCTCACTTATCGACCTTAATGACAGTGAAAAATTAAACCGCGTGTACCTAATGGAAATTTGGGAAAAGCAATCGTCACCGAAGTTAATTTGTCGGTAAAGAGGGAGGAAAAGGTTACATCTAAATGAAAGAAAAATGTAAATGAAACTGGTGGAAATTAATTTTGAAAAGGGGTAAAGTTAATAAAGAAAGTAAATGTGCGGCCGTTACGTTAACAATTAACTAGCGGTAATTAGGTATTTGAGATTTGGGGGAAATTACGGTCGCCAGTCCTATGAACAATTACTATAGTAACTGAAAAAGAAAGGTTATTACACATATAATTAGCACTAGAAGCGTGGCAATTGAAGGTTGACACGTGTAGTGTGAAAACTGAAAGTTTGTCAGAAGTAATAAATTTCGCTACACTCTGACTTAAGTTAGCAAAAGAATTAATAAAACCGGAAAATCGAAAGTTAATTTAGTGACTGAAATTAATAGTGAGCTTTCTTTCTGAAGCACATCGAAATCCAGTAAAATACGGTTAGTCTTGCGCTACCTGAACAATCATTTCAAAAGCTACTTGAATCTACGCAATTTAGAAATAAGAGATTTAACTTTGAACTTGAATTAAATGATTCTGAACAATTAACAATAGTAAAATTTAGTACGTACCAAGCTGAGCTGTAGTCACAGGTAAGCTAAAATACGGTAACAAAACTCGCACTCTTAATTTGTGCTTGTGTAATCTAAATATTGTAGCCAGCTATGAATACCTTAACTGAACTTTGAATTTAAAGCAGCGAAATCGAATGTTGCTGGCGTTTGAATTTCAACGACACTCGGGTTCATTCCGGAAAAGGAAGGGACCCTGCTTGGTAATGCAATTAGGACAATGAGCAACAAAGGTTCATGCTAAGTTGCTTAATTAGGTGAGCCAAATGGAACAATTTTAAAAGCTGAAGTCTGCCATACAGTTCTAAAACTTTACGTGCTTCCAGTCTTCCTTGTTGGTTGATTGAAGGTTTGAAGCCGTCGATCGAGGAGGTGGCGACTGTCACTCATTGTCGGCCGTCGCTGTTGCAGAAGCTGGATGTTGGCGCGCCTTCTTCTCGACACCGTCACCAGGCGAAACGGGCTCTTGATGTGCGCCAGCTAATGCTTCCCGTCCGCGACACCGTGTCAGAAACTACCATAGCCAGTCGAGCGCAATTACATGCTGCCAAACCCCGAAAGCGCGGCAACTCGCGGGAGCGTAACACAACACACCTGCTCCACTGCACCACCCCAGCCAGACTCTCTCTGCTCTGCCCGCGCTCCACGCGACAGAGTTAACACTACCAAAGATCCTAAACACTTGGGTTCTCCACACGACCTATCGATGTATTCGTTCGATAGCATAGTTTTCCCTAGGCCAGACCCAACGTATAAATACAAATAATATTCACAAAACAAACCAATTATAAATCGACATAAATGCATATATATATATATATATATATATATATATATATATATATATATATATATAGTAAAACAACTACAATATACAAAGACACAGAAATGTTATATCTTCAGGTAACAAAATAAGGAAAAAAATTTGCAGTGCAATAGATGGAAATAGGAAGATATGCATTTCCGGCATTACAAACTACTTGGGCTGTCATACCTGCCAGAAAGCACCTCGCAAATCTTAATTTGTGATTTATTAGGTATAATCTGTATAATTAACGTGAACGAATATATAACAAGCGGAAAATAAATGCCTAAATACCCCATACTCCGGCAAACAGTCTTACGTATTTAGGTTGGAAACTGCATTTTGTTGTTCTTGGTATCGCGCTTATTTTCCGGATAGTGGTAACGTTTCCGGAGGAATATAGCACTGGTCCAAGAAATATTAGCCTTTGTTACAGCGCTAACGAATACGGTGAGCACGAATGTACAAGTCGCATGTAATACGCTGTGCACTAATGTTTGTGAAAGCTGAATCGTTGAGAAAGAATTTTCTGAACGAAAACAAACTCCAGAGGATGTGAAACACAGTGAAGTGGCAGTAGCTGCTTAAGATTACGTGGAGATAGTTTACACGAGACGCCAGCAGTTAACTCTTGTGCGACTGATGACGCACATTTATGCACTTACAACATATGATCATTCAGTAGTGACAAAAGTACGAACCACTTGAGTTTACAGACTTCGACATTCGTTACCTCTACCTCTAAAACATCTCTGCTTGAATTCTATGAGGCTCCACGAAAGCTCAGCCTTTTTACCTTATTACATAGCGCAAAACCACGCATAAAGTGGACTGCAAGTTCAGTAGTATACACTTGGTTGAACACAGAGACAGACCAAGGTCGGAACACACAAGCGGCAATGAAAATGCGGTAAACAGTTCCGTGGTACTGCAGGCAACAGCGTTTTCTTTTGTGTCTCGTAGTAGGGTTGGCATCTGGCAGCTTAATTAACCCTACAAATATAATGTTAATTCTCTTTGGAACTGATACAGGGTGTTTCAAAAATGACCGGTATATTTGAAACGGCAATAAAAACTAAACGAGCAGCGATAGAAATACACCGTTTGTTGCAATATGCTTGGGACAACAGTACATTTTCAGGCAGACAAACTTTCGAAATTACAGTAGTTACAATTTTCAACAACAGATGGCGCTGCGGTCTGGGAAACTCTATAGTACGATATTTTCCACATATCCACCATGCGTAGCAATAATATGGCGTAGTCTCTAAATGAAATTACCCGAAACCTTTGACAACGTGTCTGGCGGAATGGCTTCACATGCAGATGAGATGTACTGCTTGAGCTGTTCAATTGTTTCTGGATTCTGGCGGTACACCTGGTCTTTCACGTGTCCCCACAGAAAGAAGTCACAGGGGTTCATGTCTGGCGAATAGGGAGGCCAATCCACGCCGCCTCCTGTATGTTTCGGATAGCCCAAAGCAATCACACGATCATCGAAATATTCATTCACGAAATTAAAGACGTCGGCCGTGCGATGTGGCCGGGCACCATCTTGCATAAACCACGAGGTGTTCGCAGTGTCGTCTAAGGCAGTTTGTACCGCCACAAATTCACGAAGAATGTCCAGATAGCGTGATGCAGTAATCGTTTCTGATCTGAAAAATGGGCCAATGATTCCTTTGGAAGACATGGCGGCCCAGACCAGTACTTTTTGAGGATGCAGGGACGATGGGACTGCAACATGGGGCTTTTCGGTTCCCCATATGCGCCAGTTCTGTTTATTGACGAAGCCGTTCAGGTAAAAATAAGCTTCGTCAGTAAACCAAATGCTGCCCACATGCATATCGCCGTCATCACTCCTGTGCACTATATCGTTAGCGAATGTCTCTCGTGCAGCAATGGTAGCGGCGCTGAGGGGTTGCCGCGTTTGAATTTTGTATGGATAGAGGTGTAAACTCTGGCGCATGAGACGATACGTGGACGTTGGCGTCATCTGGACCGCAGCTCCAACACGGCGAACGGAAACCCGAGGCCGCTGTTGGATCACCTGCTGCACTAGCTGCGCGTTGCCCTCTATGGTTGCCGTACGCGGTCGCCCTACCTTTCCAGCACGTTCATCCGTCACGTTCCCAGTCCGTTGAAATTTTTCAAACAGATCCTTTATTGTATCGCTTTTCGGTCCTTTGGTTACATTAAACCTCCGTTGAAAACGTCGTCTTGTTGCAACAACACTGTGTTCTAGGCGGTGGAATTCCAACACCAGAAAATCCTCTGTTCTAAGGAATAAACCATGTTGTCTACAGCACACTTGCACGTTGTGAACAGCACACGCTTACAGCAGAAAGACGACGTACAGAATGGCGCACCCACAGACTGCGTTGTCTTCTGTATCTTTCAAATCACTTGCAGCGCCATCTGTTGTTGAAAATTGTAACTACTGTAATTTCGAAAGTTTGTCTGCCTGAAAATGTTCTGTTGTCCCAAGCATATTGCAACAAACGGTGTATTTCTATCGCTGCTCGTTTAGTTTTTATTGCAGTTTCAAATATACCGGTCATTTTTGAAACACCCTGTACTTTTATTTTATCGGTACATAAGGCGTTTAGAGTGCTCACAGGACAGTAATTTAGAATTTAATGTTTTCACTGATCATTCTGATGTACATATGCCTGAGTCACGAAGATGTCCCGAAAACAAGGTGACCAGTTTAATTTTAAATTTAGTGTGTGTGTGCAGGTCAAGGGGAAATCGTAATGAGGGAGGACAAAGAATAATAGTTTATGTTTTTTTCTCTTAATAGTTACTACAAAGTGAGCGAAAATGTAACCGGTCTTGTTGCTTTAAACAGACAACGCTTCAAGGCAGTTGCATATTAGAACGTTGATAAGCTCATCCAACAGTCAGCCTACAAACTTTCATTTTAAACAGCTAGGTGCTGATTTGTAATCATTAACCATTTTTGTTCGTTTACAACATGTTTGGAAATCAGTTACGTGTGGTAATGATTCGATGGATTCAGGTCGATGAGTGCTATACGGCAGCAGTTCGCGAGATGTGTATACATGCCACAACCATTCCGCATTTTGTTACGCTAGCAGTGCCATTAGGTTCAGATATTCGTTTAATTGTCGGTAGCTTTCTGCAGCTGAAAATTCCCGGCAGACTTAAACTATGTACGAGAGACTCGAACCGGGAACCTTGCCTTTCGCGAGCAGTGCTCTTAGTGACAGCCACGCAGCTACGGCCCACAACTGGCAGTGACAGCTTTACTTCGACCTGTAGCTCACAACTACTTTTCTAACTTCACATTAGTTGTTCTACATATCCTGCGGGACTAGGAATACAGACCTGGAAGCAAACATTTACATGATCACTGTGCAGTTGACAACGAAGTCTTTGGCAGAAGGCAAGTAGAATCACTTTCAGATTTCTTTTCTACCATTCCACTCTCTTATAGTATGAGGGAAAAATGAACACCCAAATCTTCCCGTGGGCGAGTTCACATTTGTCTAACATCAGCACCACTCCTAAAAACGAATAGCTTGGCCACAATTTAGCGTTGTTTCCAGAACGAATTTTCAGTCTGCAGCAACATGTGCTGGTCCGACACACCGTTTTAAATCTGACACGAAGTTTCAGACTACCGCACATTCCGCTGCAGAGTGGTTGTTCACTCTGGAAACGACCCTCTAGGCTGCGGCGAAGCCCATTCCCCGCAGTATATATTTTACAGTACTACGTGTTGCAAAAGGTCTGGATGAGAAATCTGCAAACTAGGAGAGAGTTACTAGAAGAAGAGAACAGCTGTGACAGCAGTTTGTGAGTCGTGACTGGACAGTTCATTCGGTAAGAGCATTGCCCGTTTAAGGTAAGGTTCCACGTTCGAATATTGTTTCGGCACACAGTTTGAATCCACCATTAAGTTTTGCTTTAGTTATTTTAAACTTTCTGTAAATTCTATTACTTTCCAGCACCGTGAAGTACGTTCAGTATTTTAACAGCCCCTTTGAATAACAAAAATCTGTCTATTATGATGCAGCCACTGCAAAGACGTTCGTCATTTCTAAGTGACATTAGAAGACAAGTCCACTCTGATAAATTATGGATTTCGTAGTCAGGTGATTCTTTCGCTGGCCTCGTTGCTTCTCCTCTGCGGTATCATTTTTGCGTGTACGAAGAAACTGTACTATTACCACTGAGAGACTAAGTACAAATAATAAACATCCCACTGTAACTCATATCTATTTTGAAACCACCCTTTTAATAATGTTACTTAAAATCCGTCTTGATTGCAATTTTTTTTTGTTTTTATTATTCATATGATCGGTTTCGGTTCATTCAGAACGATCTTCAGATCTGATATTACAGTTACAGAAGTAACCAGTCCAAATCCAGCAACTTTCACATGCTACGTCACATCACGTGTGAAAGTTGCTGGATTTGGACTGGTTACTTCTGTAACTGTAATATCAGATCTGAAGATGGTTCTGAATGAATCGAAACCGGTCATATGAATAATAATAAAAAAATTTGCAATCAAGACGGATTTTAAGTAAAATTATAAAATCACTGATTGCTGTTATCCCATAAGACATTATGTCTGTTTTTGCAAACCCTTTTTACAGTTTAACGCATCACAGAGAGGTGAGAAACGTCAAGGGATAGCGATATGCACCTATACAGATGGTGGTAGTATCACACGTACACACAGGGTGCAAAAGGGCTGTGCATTGCCGGAGCTATCATTTGCACTCAAGTGGTTCGTGTGAAAAGGTTTCTGATGTGATTAAGGCCGAACGACGGCGATTAACGGACTTTAATAGCGGAATGGTAGCTCACGCTCCATTTGGAATATCACTAAGGAATTCAATATTCCGATGTCTACAGTGTCACGAGCGTGACGAGAATACCAAATTTCAGGCATCACCACTCACCACGAATAACGCAGTGGCCAACAGCCTTGACGTAACATTTGAAACCAGAGGCCGACAGACAAGTAACACTGCGTGAAATAACCGCAGAAGTCAATGTGGGACGTAAGACGAACGTATCCGTTAGGACAGTGCCACGAAATGTGGCGTTGATCGGCTACGGCAGGAAACGAGCGACACGACTGCCCTTGTTAACAGCACGACGTTGCCTGCAGCACATTTCTGGGCTCGTGACCGTGTCGGTTGGAACTCAGACGACTGGAGAACCGTGGCTTGGTCAGGTGAGTCCCGATTTCAGTTGGCAATAGCTGACGGTAAGGTTCGAGTGCAGCGCAGAGCCCACGAAGTCACGGAGCCAAGTCGTCGATACGGCTCTGTGCACGTTAAGTTGGTGGTGGCTCCATAAAGGTGCATGGAGTGGACTGGGTGCTCTGGTGCAACTGATCCGATCACTGACTGGGCATGGTTATGTTGGGGCTACGTGGGAGCCATCTGCAGCCAGTCACGAACTTCATGGTCCCAAACAACAATACAATTTTTATGGATGACAATGCACCATGTCACTGGTCCACAATTGATCGCGAATGGTTTGAAGAACTTTCTGGATGATTTGCCGACCAACTGAACTTTAATGGGACATAATCGAGCGCTCAGTTCGCGCACAAAATCCTGCAACGGGAACTCTTCAGCAATTATGGACGGCTATATAGAGGCAGCATGGATCAAAATATCTGCAGGTGACTTCTAACGACTGTCACAAGCTGCGACATCGTCGAGAAAAAAACAGTGACCTGTATATGTAATAAGTTTCCTTTAATTTACATCTATGGTCACAAACTTTTTGATAACAGATTACCGGTTTCGGTCTTTAATGACCATCATCAGATCTGTAGTGCCACTATGGCTGCAGTACATTAGGACTTTGTTTTTATGAAACAGATCTGATGAGCCGGCCGGAGTGGCCGTGCGGTTCTAGGTGGTACAGTCTGGAGCCGAGCGACCGCTACGGTCGCAGGTTCGAATCCTGCCTCGGGCATGGATGTGTGTGATGTCCTTAGGTTAGTTAGGTTTAAGTAGTTCTAAGTTCTAGGGGACTTATGACCTCAGAAGTTAAGTGCCATAGTGCTCAGAGCGAAGCCAGATCTGATGATGGTCATTAAAGACCGAAACCGGTAATCTGTTAACAAAAAGTTTGTGACCATAGACGTAAATTACAGGAAAGTTATTCTAACGACTTGTTGAGTCCATGCTATGTCGAGCTGCTGCACTACGCCAGACGAAAGTGGGGACCGAGACGATATTAGCAGGCAGTCCGTGACATTTGTTATGTCTCTGTTACATTCACACACACACACACACACAGGAAAATTTGTATCCAGTAGAATTGCATATCAGACGCTGTATTGCCAAGTAGAAACTGATTTTTATACGAAGATACAAATGATGTAATCGATACCAGCCGGTATCTGAGATTTCATACTGTGCGTTAGGCAAAACATGCCGTACAGGTAGTATTTCATTTTTTTATGTCATATACCTGACAGCGAGAACCAGCCGGAAACGCTTCCCCCCCCCCCCCACTTTCAATGAACTCTCCCCACTCCTCTCTCTCCCTTCTCTTTACCTTTCTCACAGCCGCCCTCGCCGCCATGCTCAGTCGCGCTACACGCCTCCTCCCGCTACTGAACCCCCCTCCCGCACACTCCCACCACCCCAGCAGCGACCCGCTCCGCTGCAGCACCCTCCCCGCACGCACGCCAGCTGAGCCCCAACGTTGCCCCCGCAGTGACGCTGCGCAACGGCACGCGGTGGTCGTCGTCGCGCGCCTACCTGCACCCGGCGCGCGGCCGGCCCAACCTGCACGTGCGCAAGCGCTCGCTGGTCACCAGGGTGGACGTCGACCCCGAGACGCGGAGGGCGCGCGGCGTCTTCCTGGAGCGCGCCGGCCGCCGCCGCTACGTGCGCGCGCGCCGCGAGGTGGTGCTGTCCGCCGGCGCCATCAACAGCCCGCAGCTGCTCATGCTGTCCGGCATCGGGCCCCGCCGACACCTCGAGGAGATGGGCATCCCCGTCATACAGGACCTCGCCGTAAGTCTCACCTCCGTGTCTCTCACACTGTGGGGCGGAGGCCCGCTACTGGCCTTTCCCCTCACATTTCATCCCGTTTGCCAACGGCGCGTGCATACGAGAAATTCTTACTTCCTTTACTTCCCGGTTCAACTATCTGTCGTCTTTCCACTTGTACAGCGTGTTGTTTACCTGAGTGGCTAGGGAGCAGCGTGTAGCAACGTCTAACATTTCATTCTTGTGCTACGTTTTCTCCATGAAATGTGTCTGGTGTTGACCACGCGACCTCCTTTTCGCTGGAGCGAAAACAAGATGAACTTTCGCATGCTCTGGAACAGCTGCTGGTCACTGAGTGCAGAGTGTCACGCCAGTTGGGTGATGCTGAGGGAATTAGATTAGGAAATGAGACACTTTAAAGGAGTTTTGCTATTTGGGGAGCAAAATAACTAATGATGGTCGAAGTAGAGAGGATATAAAATGTAGACTGGCAATGGCAAGGAAAGCGTTTCTGAAGAAGAGAAATTTGTTAACATCTAGTATAGATTTAAGTGTCAGGAAGTCATTTCTGAAAGTATTTGTATGGAGTGTAGCCATGTATGGAAGTGAAACATGGACGATAAATAATTTAGACAAGAAGAGAATGGAAGCTTTCGAAATGTGGTGCTACAGAATAATGCTGAAGATTAGATGGGTAGATCACATAACTAATGAGGAGGTGTTGAATAGGATTGGGGAGAAGAGAAGTTTGTGGCACAGTTTGACCAGAAGAAGGGATCGGTTGGTAGGACATGTTCTGAGGCATCAAGGGATCACCAGTTTAGTATTGGAGGGCAGTGTGGAGGGTAAAAATCGTAGAGGGAGAACAAGAGATGAGTACGCTAAGCAGATTCAGAAGAATTTAGGGTGCAGTAGGTACTGGGAGATGAAGAAGCTTGCACAGAATAGAGTAGGATGGAGACCTGCATCAAACTAGTCTCTGGACTGAACACCACCACAACAACAACAACGTTGCTGTCGAAAAAAGTAAATCCAGAACAATAATAATATACTATTCTCTTGCTTACATAAATAAAACTTTACTAAAATTATCTATTAAAATACATTTGACTTCATTTTAACGGCAGATCAAATTAAAAATACAAACCACGTGATTTTTGAACTTCTGCACCAGCAGAAGTGCGTTATTTTACCATAGATGAGACGCACACAGCGGCTGAAATCTAGCTAGATCTGCAATAAACAGATTATTTGCGAGTGACTGCTATAAATGTATCAATTTCAACAGTGCTTTTACTTTTCAGGACGAAAAAATCCCCTCCACTTGTACTTGACAAACCCTTTAATGCTACACACGACATTGGTTTCAGAGTGTAAATCCCGTATTCAGACGGTACGAAAAAACATAGAAAGCTAAGAGGGTTTATTCATAGAAATTAATTAATATTAAAAGGACCCTCACAAGTCCTGACATGGGGTTGTACCTTGACTGCGTACGAGAAAGTCGTAACAATCACGTAAAATATCCAGCAAATTTATCAAGTATCACGCGAGATCCCGTGCGGATGACACATGAATAGGTTCTCTGAGGCAACAAGTACCGCACCGAATAAAAGAGGCCTGACCGAAAAAAAACATGAATGTAACAGCAAAGAAGCAGACACTGGCAGCGCATTGGAATCTATGAACCAACTGCGTTTATGTTAATTAATTTTACGAAGAATGCCTCTTAGCTTTCCTTGTTTTTTCTGTAGCGCCTGAAGATGGCGTTTGCATCCTGAAACACGCGTCGTTTGTATGATTTTATCGGAATAAAGGATTTGTTAAGCGTTTATTCATCAAGAAATAGTTTAGCGGCGGTTGTGGATGTCCCTTAAAGAGAGTATTATGCCAGCTCTTTTACAGGGTGACAATTACTGAAGTATATGAAACAAAATCGTCGTAACTTCGGTTTGCGTTGGGACGTTCAAAGTGCACGGTTAGTCGCGGGGCATGACGGGAATTAGTATGCGCATGCATAGTTTGGTTTAGCGACGGAGTTCTTTGGATTGGTTCGTCAGTAAGCAAAATTGGCGCATTTGGGGGACTGAGAATCCGCATTTCTCGATCGAGAAGTGTGTTCACCCTGAACGGGTGACTGGTTTGCAACGTCCAGTCACGGAGTAATCGTTGCGGTATTCCTTGATGGCACGGTGATCACCGAATGGTACTTGAAGGCTTTGCAAGATGATTTCATCCCCATTATCCAAAGTAACCCTGAGTTCGACAAGATATGGGTGATGCAAGACGGAGTTCGACCCCATCGAAGCAGGAGAATGGTGTTTGGGGGCCGCATTCTGCCTCTGGGGTAGCCAGAGGAGACGGCATGGGCCCCGACTGGCCGCCATATTATCCGAGTCTGAACACATGCGACAACTTTTTGTAGGGCTATATGAAATGATTCTAGTGGCTCTGAGCACTATGGGACTTAACTTCTGAGGTCATCAGTCCCCTAGAACTTAGAACTACTTGAACCTAACTAACCTAAGGACATCACACACATCCATGCCCGAGGCAGGATTCGAACCTGCGACCGTAGCAGCAGCGCGGTTCCGGACTGAAGCGCCTAGAACCGCACGGCCACTCCGGCCGGCAGGCTATATTAAAGACTAGTTTTACAGCAATAACCTCAAAACCATTGCTGAGAACAACCACTTAGGAGATCATGACAGCATCAACATTCAGACACTTCAGCGGGTCATGCAGAATTTCACCATTCGTCTGCGCCACATCATCGCCAATGATGGGAGGCATATCGAACATGTCATAACGTAAATAGGAATATCTGTAGTGACGTTCACGTGTTGAATAACGTGTGTGCACGCCGTAGTTTCTAATTACTTTACGTTTTTTTCATGTAGTTCAATAATTGTCACCCAGTATATTACTGAGGGAAGAAAATACAAAGAGAATAGTACAAACGAAATAGTTTGTTATGAAGTGATACTACGACATAAGAATCTCGTTTACTGTGGTAGCACAACGTAGAGTTTGGACAATATGTGGATCGATGGGATGAGGCATAAGCTGTCCGTGAGAAGAGACGCTGAGTTCAGTATGCTGGTTACAACCTGTTAAGAATTCAACGGTGATTCTGTAAGTTGTACGTTCTGATAACTCTTCCGCAGGTGGGCTACAATCTGCAGGACCACGCGTCCATCGGCGGCCTCATGTTCGTGGTGAACGAGAGCGTGTCGCTGCGCGCCGAGGACATCCTGGGCCGGCGCGACAACTACGTGCAGTTCCTGGCCTACGGCCGCGGGCCCATGGCGGTGCCCGGCGGCGCAGAGGCGCTCGCCCTCTACGACACAGAGGACCCCACCAACCTGGACGCGCACGCCGACATGGAGATTGAGTTCCTGGTGAGTCGCTCTACTACGCGTAAGCAGGGAGGGGGAGGGGGAGGGGGAGGGGGAGTGGGACGGAAAAAGATGTCGTGACGTCAAAATACAGATGTTTCTTCAGACTAGTATCGACATATGCTGTCGGTATTTAAATTATCGATATAACGCTTGAGCTGTATTTTAGCTGAATTTCGATAGCGATATTTCTTATTGTCTGTCTTTTATTGATTCTAAGTCACTACAGTTGTCATCAGTAGATTTCTTGCCCATTCCAACAACAACCAATCTTCGTAATCTCACAGTAAGTGTCTTACAATGGCTTTAATTTCATATTCAGTACTACAAACGAGCGCCACATTTGGACATGAATGTTTCTATACTGCATATTCATGAAAGCGTGTTACCTGCGTGTGTCACTTCTACCATTTCAAATGATAGGTACAAGGTGCAAAAGGCACACGTTTGCTGACAGCACTGGGTGAGAATAGTGGAAATTATCACTCCCTACTCCAAAATATGAGGCAGAATGTGTGCTTCTATTACCCCCTGAATGCCTGGATCAAGAAAAGATACGTAGATGCACAGTAAAAGCAACGTACACTCGGCACAAATATCGCACACATTACTGCACTGGTATTTAATGGAACATGAGCTTTGTAGTCTGAAATGTGTATGGTAAGTACAAGTACAATATTTCATGTTCAGAACAAGTTCAGAAGTGTTTCACTCGCAAGAAGCCGAGACTACTTCCCGTCAGTCATTTCGCTTCTGCTTGCTCGTCGCTTGTTAGGCACGTCTGGCACGAACAGTGTTCACAAGAATGACGCGTGCCGTCTATTGACGAGACAGCGAAGCCGTTCACGCGATACCTGCAACACACACACACCGAACAATGACGCAACCTGACGCCCTCCAACCAGTCGTTTAGGTGGTCCAAGTTGAGTTTCCAAAACAACCATGTCTGCAGGAGAACACATTACACAAAGAGCCCTATTAATGTCTACCGCTGAAGATTACTGGTTTCATTAATTAGTTTTTTTCGTAAATAAGTCCTTCTGTAGTACACTGTGTGTCTTTTATTCATTAATGTTGGAGACAATGAAGTAATTGTCAGTTTTTAAAAGTTTGTTCATCATTTCTGTGACTCCGATCAATTTCTTTTTTTTTTTTTAATTCCTGTGAATACTGAAAATACCGACCGATATATCGATATTTTCGTCTCGATAATTATGATATCTTCTAGAAATATCGATATTTTTGAGAATTTGTACATCCCTACAGGGCGGGGGCTGGCGTGCTGTGTAACACTGCAAATTCACTATCTAGATAGGCATATAAATCATCGAACTTAAAGGAAATCACACGCTCTATTTTCCGAGTTATTTCGCCATCCTGTTGCAGTACCAACAAAATCAAAGAATCTCAGTGCTATAATGGATGGCAGCCTTAACTAAGCAGTAAACTTTAGCTTTAAGGACGAATTTTCAACACAGCCGGAAAAGGCTTGTTCCATGAAACATCTTCTGGACTTTTAGACATTGTGAAGCTACTCTACACCGTGTCAAGAGTGAAAAATGTTGAGGTGTATAACATCTGCAATAACATTACCTTTTTACGTAGGTAGTCATAAAATTAACGAAATCTCTTCAAATTTATTACATGGCCAAAATGTTGTCGTATGTACATTCGATTTCTTCCTACGTTGTTGTCCTGAAAGGCATGAAACCAGAGATACATAGACTAAACGTATGTTATTTATACCGGGCTGAAAGATGGTTAAGCAGTAGCTCCTACTTGCTTGTGTAACTGAGGTTGCAACCGACACTGGAGTGTTTTTCTTTGCTTATGGTGCCTGCCTCTCTCTCTCTCTCTCTCTCTCTCTCTCTCTCTCTCTCTCTCTCTCTCTCTGTGTGTGTGTGTGTGTGTGTGTGTGTGTGTGTGTGTGTGTGTGTGGTTTTTTTCTTTACATATTTTTTCAGTATGATAAGTAGTCTCATTACAAAGTGTTGTTGCCCTTCTGGCATTGTTCCCCGTATCTCCAAGGCTTCTCCAATGGTAAGTATTTGGATCCACATACTTTTAACACTGTTTCTGTTTTTGCTGGATGAAAACAAATTACTTAGCTCAAGCTTTTCAACCACCATTGTTGTTAAAGACATATTAATAATAATAAGAAGAAGAAGAATCAACTACAGGAGTCATACCACACAATATCCACCAGTACATCAATGCAATACAGCTACATCCAAAGTTATATATACAACTACAGAAATCCGTAATTATTGATACATGTTCAATTACCCGAAAGTTCCTAAATGCAATATAACATATACCGTACAGTTAAAAGGAAGTCACGCTTGATCAAGGTCCGCGTCACTTTCCATTTTTGACCAGACATAACGTCTGAGAAAAGAAAGAAAGAATAATAATAATCCTCAACAGCAGCAATCATTAGATATCTACAGCTCCATGAACATGCCACTGTTCATATATCTACATATTACTCTCCAGATTATGCTCTCATGTCAATCCTATACGTTTGTAAGCACGTTGTCCAGTCTTAAAAACGGATTACTTACGAAAGTAAGTCCGAAATAGGCCCTGAATTGAAATGCATTCTGATATACAAGGTTAAGGTCCATTAATTTACGAAATGTACAATTACCGTAATATATCGGACATACGACCAAGAACAGGAAAGGCTAATTTTGCGCAACAGTTTTACATTGGGCATAGCAAATAATTAATTGATTTACGTCGATCTGATTACTCACACCAAACATCTACATTTACTTAAAAATGTATAAACAACGGTGCTTATAGCACTGTTGGATGCAATTGTCAAGGTGTACCCAGACTGTTGCCATACCTCATAAATACGACATAAAACAGTCACAGTTTACATAGGACGACGGCGCGTAATGTTCACAGTAGTGGCTGAATAGCAGGAAAGTATTCGAAGAACCAGTTTGAGACACGAGGAATTCTCTCCGCTTATGGCGAGTCCACGCTATGTCGAATGTAGTTGTGCTAACTGTAAAGTGCAACTCCGCGTAATTTCGTCTGAATAGGAAAATGATGGCAACAAAATTCAATATTCGAGCAAAACAGAATATAATTACTTCCAAAATGAAGTTAAGTCACGATAACGCACACAACGTTGCTCAGAACACGTGACACAAGAGGTACTTGAAACAAAAAATGTTCAAATGTGTGTGAAATCTTATGGGACTTAACTGCTAAGGTCATCAGTCCCTAAGTTTACACACTACTTAACCTAAATTATCCTAAGGACAGCCGGCCGAAGTGGCCGAGCGGTTCTAGGCGCTACAGTCTGGAACCGCGCGACCGCTACGGTCGCAGGTTCGAATTCTGCCTCGGGCATGGATGTGTGTGCTGTCCTTAGGTTAGTTTGGTTTAAGTAGTTCTAAGTTCTAGGGGACTTATGACCTCAGCAGTTGAGTCCCATAGTGCTCAGAGCCATTTTGAACCTAAGGACAAACACACACACACACCCATGCCCGAGGGAGGAATCGAACCTCCGCCGGGACCAGCCGCACAGTCCATGACTGCATACTTGAAACAAAAGGAAGTCTGTGTATATAGAATAATATTTAATGAAGCCCCTTGACTGGGAGTGTAACGAATTTAAATGCCGTACTATTCGGATGGACTGATACCAAAACATATTCTGTACTGCGCATCGAAGATTACTCTTTTCGCAACGACACATAAGTAAGATCTCCAGATGAAGACACTCTTTGAAGTCATGAAACATTCCGTGAAACTGTCAAGTCTAAATTTCGGAATACAAAGCATAACTATCGGTACCTGTTAACTACCGATATCCGTGAATGACTAACGAACTCACACTGCAAAAGTTCTCAACCTCTGCTCAACCATGCAACATCTTACCAAAACCGTAGTGCCTATTAAGCGAACGAGGCAGGGAGACCATGTTGGACTAGACTCGACACGCTACTGCACCACCGTTCCACACTTAACCATGCGGCTGGCTGGAACCTCACTGGCTCGCAGGACCACTTTACGCATGTGCCAGGGACGACTGCATTTCAAGAAATCTATAGCCTAGTGCAGAGCGCGGCTTTGCAGGGAACCTGAGAATTAGCACTCACGAAATAATTTAGTACGAAAGTTGCAAGCGTGACGGAAAATTTTCAAGTTCTCTTTCACCTTCCATTGAGGCGTCTTCTCAGTCTTCTCCTGTCTCTCGGCATCCACCAGTGTACTTCGTTGGTTCGATCACCACGGTTCACTTGACTACATGTCTCTCTGCCATCCCCCCCCCCCCCAAAAAAAAAAAATATATCCCACCCCATCCGTTCCATTTTGTTTTCATTATAGTTGTAATTACCTCTTCCACGCTAATCTGTTCTCTGGCCCATTTTCTGCATCTTTTGATCTTTCCTAGTATTTTTCGACATGTCTCATAGCATTCTTGTTCCATTATGAACCTTTATTTGACTGAAAAGTCGAAACTTGTCATACACGCTAATTGGAAGTTTTCCTTTTCAGGCACGTAGAATGGTTAGTATAGAAAACTTTGTTTACTTTACCGAAAGCTCTGAAGGCAATTTTTACTGTTACATTCGAGGCTCCTTATCCGAATATCCTTTCTGTTCCGAATTTCTCATTATTTCAATGAAATTGTCAGAAGCTGTCTCATATTCTTTAGTGAACTACACAGTTTGAATCAATATCCTTTTTCTCAAAGGCTGTTAGTGCAAATTTTTGTTGAAACTGAAGCAAAACGTTTAACAATCAAAATATCCACGGGTGTACTGCCGGTCTACAGTGTCCAACGGGCACAATATTTCGGCGATCATACATGTCGCCATCATCAGGTGAACTGACGGACTGAGCTCCCGTGAACGTGCCGGCACGGAGATCCGTACACTATGGCTGCTCAGGGGGAACTGGGTTCGGTCGCGGCGGCGGCGGATTTAAATACCCTCCGCACGCGGCGCGCTCACTCCGCCGTCCGCGCCCCGCGCCACGGTCGCGCGGTGGAACAGATTGCGACGGCGTCTGTGATGACGTCTGTGTGATGGCTCTGTCCGCCGTGGTCGTCACAACTATACATTTGCTCGATTTACTCTTGATTAACCCAATCGCTGGTTCCCAAGCCTTGCTAAGATTATAGCCACAGTCACGGTTTATGAGGTCGTCATTGGTGCGAATTTCGATGGCCTCTCTAACAACGCTGTCCCAGTATCTCGACGTCTGTACCAGAATCCTCGTGCGTTCATACTCCATAGCGTGATTTTCCGACAAACAATGTTCAGCGACCGCCGACTTGCTCGGATACATCAGTCGAGTGTGCCTCTGGTGTTCACGGCATCGATCCTCGACGGTACGCATCGTCTGACCAATAGACGACTTGCCACATTGACACGGAGTCTGGTACACGCCGGCCATCCTCAAACCGAGGTCATCTTTGGCGCTCCCCACCAGTGCACGAGTTTTATTCGGACAAAACACAGTTCCGACCCGGTGTTTCTTCAAAATGCGGGCGATTTTCCCCGAGAGTGCGCCTGTATATGGGATAAACGTAGTGCCTACCTCCTCCCTCGTGACTTCATCCATCTCAACAGGTTGTGCTGCAGTGGTTGGGCGGAGAGCACGTTGAATCTGCCACTCTGAGTACCCATTTTTTCGAAATACAGTTCTCAGATGTTCCAATTCCTGGGGTAGACTCTCTGCGTCAGAGATAGTGCGCGCCCTATGTACTAGAGTTTTAAGCACCCCATTCCTCTGTGAAGGGTGGTGGCAGCTGTCTGCGTGCAAATACAGATCAGTGTGCGTTGTCTTCCGATACACCCCATGGCCTAGGGTGCCGTGAGGCCTTCTCTTGACCAAGACGTCAAGGAAAGGTAGTTTACCCTCCGTTTCAGTCTCCATGGTGAATTTGATGTTGGGGTGTATGGAGTTTAGATGTGTAGGGAAGTCAAGGAGTTTATCCATACCATGTGGCCAGATGACGAACGTGTCGTCCACGTAACGGAAAAAGCAAGTAGATTTCCATTCGGATGACGACAGGGCTTCCTCCTCGAGGTTCTCCATGTACAAATTAGCTACCACCGGTGAGAGTGTGCTACCCATGGCGACTCCCTCCGTTTGTTCGTAGTATTCTCCATTAAATTGAAAATACGTGGAAGTCAAGACATGCCTAAAAAGTTCAGTGGTCTTCTCGTCAAACTTCTGACTAATCAATTCTAGTGACTCTCGCAGGGGTACCCTCGTGAACAAGGAAACGACGTCAAAACTCACCATGATATCTGACTCACCCAACGTGAAGCTATCAAGGCGTTTAACAAAATCCACGGAATTACGGATGTGATGAGGGCATTTACCCACAGAAGGACTTAATATTCCCGTCAGGTATTTGGCCAACAAATATGTAGGTGCCCTGATGTTGCTGACAATGGGGCGTAATGGTACCCCCTCTTTGTGAACCTTCGGGAGTCCATATAGTCTAGGCGGTAACGGACCTTGGGGTAACAATTTCTTAGCGTCACCCTCCGGTAAATCTGCGTCCTTGAGAATCGACCTCGTCTTGTTGTCCACCTTCTTTGTAGGGTCAACGCTGATCTTCCGGTAGGAATTGTCATTTAGCAGGCTGTGCATCTTATCAGTGTAGTCCTTATGGGAGACAACAACTGTAGCATTGCCTTTGTCAGCCGGTAAGACAACAATTTCAGAGCGCTCCCTCAGATCACGAATGGCCGCCCTCTCTTTACTAGTGATATTTGACTTCATCGGCTTGGATTTCGTCAAAGCACAACAAGTTTCACGACGTATTTCCTCAGCTGATTCAGGCGGAAGTCGAGCTGCAACCTATTCAACAGCACTAACAATTTCTACGACCGGAGTGAAATCGGGGGTGGGAGCGAAGTTGAGACCTTTCTGCAAAACCGAGACCGCATCATCACTTAACACCATGGCACTCACATTGATGACAGTCTTGCCCGGAACCTGCAGAGATGGTTTGTCAAGGAGACGTGAGAACTTAGCTGTTTGACGTCCCGTTGCCTTCTTATGGGCGGAATCAGCTGCAACCCAGGTGACACCATCAATCCAATCCCAGGAAAAAGAAGTGAAATTACTAGCCAGTTGCAAATGTAGTTTGAGTAACTCCTGTGAGATAAACTCAAGGCTCCGGCGGGTGAATTGCACTCTGTCACGTACCAATGCGAGGCTGGCGAGAAACTCAAGAATCACACCAAAACGTTTAATATTTTTAGACGTCTAGTAGCAGTAAAATCCTACTGTGTTGACACACACGCTGAAACGTATTTGCACGAGGTAATTCGGAAGTGTCAAATCAAAAAGACCTTCAGCTGTCTATATCTACAATGATCCATTGGTCGACCTCGTTATCGAATTGACTGTTCCCTTGCATTCTGTCCTATTTCATGATAGACAGATGTTTCCAGCTAACTCTTGATTCCGTACGAAGTACGTATGAGGCCTTAAAATATTATTCCCCGTACGTACTTTTACATCTAGTAGACACGGTCGTTTGTCCTCTTTACCGACATTGCCCTTTGACGTGTTTCTTGCATATTTTGGGTAAATTACAACTTAGATAATTATATATGTATATCAGGTTCTGTAGCACATCTGTTGATACTCAAGGCGTAACTTTTGCCTTTAAAAGCAACTTGATATTCTCCTCACTATTATGCTGCATTTACCACACGACATGTGAATTTGTTCTTTATTGTAGGTCCATTTTACTGGTTTCTTTTCATGATTGTAGGTCGCACTATCCTCTGTCTTACCCTGTACAAGGGCTATCTGTGATGTAGAAGCGTTTGTCTTTGGTTTTTTCTGATATTTCCTGCTTAGTGGGAATTTGTTACGGTGTATTACATTAGCTTCACAGTTATCATTCATTAATAATGATCTCATTAAATAGGCCGCACCTTAAGAATCTGTGATTGATAGATTATGTTGACGTAACTTTATGCTCTTCTTTTATTAGTTATTACTAATGTATAGTACATGACGATGCAAGCAGTTAACATGGGATTCACCTCGAATAAGTGGTTTTACATTTTATTATTAGGTGACAACGTATAAATAAATATTTTACCTTCAGAATGTAGTCATGAGTATATGACTTTGATAGTTTTGCTTCAGTTGATTCACGGGCATTCACATTACCATTACATACTGGTTGTTTGCTAATATGTAACACCGTGTTTATCTATGCATAACACGTAATTTTGAACTCCGATCAGAATGGTCTCTTTCACTATTACATGGCATACATATTTTGTTTCCTATTTTATATTCATAGAGCGTGCAACTTCTCTCTCGTTTCATTCCTTAATTTATCTTTCATGTCACTCCCTGTACACTTTGTTTTTTGTTGTATGTTTAGGACATTTTAGCGTCGTATGTAAATTAATTTCTTAAATTTTAAGCAACCCTCCCCCAACTTTCGTTAGATAGTTTACACATTATTGTTGTATCTACACAGGGTAACGTCCTTCGGATCTTTAGTCTTGGTTAACACTCAGCGGTAGAGCAATGAGATTGTTATTTCTTATGTACGGTATCGACGTTACAAACAGAACATTGATGAACTGAACTCGCGACTTGTGCGAGATATTTACTTCACAAAATGTCGTAATTAAATCGTTTATAATCGATGGTTTATCAGTTGCTATTTAATTAATTAATGATAAGTTCAAATTAGTTCCAGTGACAGAAAATTCCATATAGACTGGTTGTAATCTCAAATCTATAATCAGTCGCAAGAGTGTTACTAATTCCTAAAGTCAAGGAGTTTCTATATAAGCGCCGAGCGCTTCAGTCAAATAATATTGCAGCACGTCATCTCTGTAAATAATATTGTAAAACGTCAATGATATATGCGTGAATTGACACGATGTGCTGGTTTATTAGACAATGTTAGTCACTTCCTAACAGAGCCGTGAGGAAGAAGCTCTCCCAGGTGTTGGGGGGCATTATAAATTATATGCTTCGTAACTATCGCCAAGTTCCATAGGCCATTAGTTATTACGAATGAAATTGTCTATCTGTGTTCACTTCCTAAATAGTGTTAACTTCAGGTTATGTAATTAAAAGTCACTTCTGCCTCATGTAAGCAAGTTCTCTATCTGAATTCTAAATAACGTAATATTTGAAGCCAAAGTATCGTTTCACTTCGTCGTAGTAGATCGCAATAATCAATTCTGAAAAAAATTGCGCCTACATATACGAGCATTCAAAAGTATGACCTGCTTCGGCTAACTCTCGTAACGTAGTGACAATGGATTCAATTATCCTTAGCCATTACTCACTAATCTCAAAGAGTACTCACACGGAGTATTCTTTGGGAAAGTTGGTTCTACTTTGCGGGTTTTAATCATAATGATTTTGCGATTTACAACGATTTTGAATTTTGAGTTTGATTTTACTGTAATCCTATCTTTATTTCGTATGTTAATAAAGTACTAAGTGTTAGATTCCCGATTCAGTTACTGGTTAATATCCAAATAGTGGTGTTAACTGGAAATTTGTTTGCTCGTTCAATTTTCATGGAATTTGGAACTTAAGAACCTTCAACATCGCAGCGCGTCAGCAATCGTTGGTTAATATATTAAGAAACTAAAAACCCGCCTCGATTGCGAAAAAAGCACCTAGTGTTAACCCAGGTTTTGGCGTAGTTAACTACACCTTCTTCATAACAACAATAAAACCCACAAGTGACTAAGAAGACCTTTGTAAATGATTAAAAGAACACCATAGCTATACATTTACAAACGAAAACGAAAAGTAAAACACAAACAGTACATATGTACAAAGTCAAAACCACTACTTAACTTAATAGTGCACGCACCACCTCACATAGGCCAATGTTCGATGGGCCATGACCCGCCATAAACTGCAGCTGCAAATGGTCGCTCACTTACAAGCCCGACCCGCTACCTATGCACATGAGGTGGAGCGTACACTATTAAGTAGTAGTTTTGACTTTGTACATATGTAGTGTTTGTGTTTTCCTTTTCGTTTTCGTTTTCGTTTATAAATGTATAGGTATGGTGTTCTTTTAATGATTGACAGAGGTGTTCTTAGGCACTTGTGGGTTTGATTGTTGTTCTGAAGAAGATGTAGTTATCCACGGCGAAAGCTAGGTTGACACTAGGTGCTTTTTCGCATTCGAGGCGGGTTTTTAGTTTTTTAATAAATTTGGAACTTGTTTTGGGGAAAGCTTTGGAGCTAATTTTTGATTTTCATTTCTCGTCGGAGGAAGTGGCATTACAACAGGGGCCTGAAGTCGCTGTATAGTTAAGCCGGAACTGGTGTCAAAAATTAATTGAAATTGGTAGTATAGACGGCTGAAGGTGTTTTTAGCTCGACATTTTATATTGAGTAGCCGAGGTGCTGCAACCATCCTGTGCGCCCGCAGGGCGGCTCGGTGGTGTCGGAGCCGACGCTGCGGCGCAACTTCGGGATCCGCGACGACGTGTACGAGGCGATGTTCGCGCCGGTGGAGCGCGCGCACACCTGGATGGCGTTCCCGCTGCCGATGCGCCCGCTGAGCCGCGGCCGCCTGTGGCTGCGCAGCCGGGACCCGCGCGCGCCGCCGCGCATCCGCCCCGGCTTCTTCAGCCACCCGCGCGACGTGCTGGTGTCGCTGCGAGGCATCCGGCAGGCCATCCGGCTGGCCGGCGCGCCGCCGCTGCAGCGCTTCCAGTCGCGCCTGCACGACCTGCCCGTGCCCGCCTGCCGGCACCTGCCCTTCTCCAGCGACGAGTGAGTGCCGCAACCCGCCCAACACCACACTACACAACAGTCGCGGGCTGCCTCCCGATATCTCGGTCGAGCCTCTTTTAGCGCGGCCTAGTGCAGCATCTCGACACGGCACGGACTCGAGTCTTAGCCCCCTGCAGAAATACTGAGCCACGCTGCCTCATCAGAGTGATTTTTTCCGCCGTGTACAAACTCTAGGGATTTATCGATGACAGGATTCGGATCAAGAAAAGCCTAATGAACTTGTGTCCGGAAACACATTGTTTCTATGCTAGAGACCATTTATTCAATCATACATTGTTACAGAGACTCCGGGTAATATGCGCTGTACCATCCAACCATAGTTACAGTATGTTGTGGTTGGCAGGAGAGCCAACACCGTGTTACTAGAGGAGGCCGAAATGCACGCGTTGTAGCTCACGCAGGCTGGCGTGAGGTCTGGAACAGGACAAGGAAATTAGAATTTAGAAAAACGGACGTAGCTGGTGGAATACTTACGTTTAATCCCTTAATGATGAACGTCGCTCTTGACGGTACATGATTCACAATATCAATGGTAACTGAATATGGCGCCATGTTAGGTCGTAGCAAATGACGTAGCTGATGGCTATGCTAAACTATCGTCTCGGCAAATGACAGCGTATTTTGTCAGTGAACCATCGCTAGCAAAGTCGGTTGTACAATGGGGCGAGTGCTAGGAAGTCTCTCTAGACCTGCCGTGTGGCGGCGCTCGGTCTGCAATCACTGATAATGGCGACACGCGGGTCCGACGTATACTACCGGACCGCGGCCGATTTAAAGGTTACCGCCTAGCAAGTGTGGTGTCTGGCGGTGACACCACACAGTACGTGTTGAAAATGGTTTTCATGTGCCTCAGTGCATGCGTGTACGCGCAGTGGTATGTTCTGTCTCTTACATTCACATCGGCCAGCTGCATTCGAAGAGAGTCACAGACAACATGAATGCTCCAGTGTCTCCACATCTGGAATGGGCTCTGCATACACGATACTTTGGAGACGACCCCATAACCAAAAATCGCACAGGTTGAGATCTGGTGAACGAGCAGTCCGTGCAACTGGACCCCCTCGTCCGATCCATCGACCAGGGAAGACAGGACTGAGATGCGTCCACACGTTAACGGCGAATTGGGCTGGAGCACCATCGTCTAGCACCGACAAAACCTTTCCAATCATCAATAACACCTCTTCCAGCAGGAGAGGCAAAAATCACCTGCAAGAAGTTGTTAGCAGACGTGGAAGGCAGACTGGTCCCAAAATGTGGTCGCCAATTATCCCAGGCCATTCATATCTGGCTGCACCGATGTTGTTTGTTCGCTGTCACCATACCATGGCAGTTCTGCATACTATCCCACAATGACTGTTACGAAAGTTAAAGATATCACACCGCGTAAAGGTGGCCTCATCCGTGACAATGATGGATGACGCAAATCTCGGAATCGTGGTTGTCTGGTGAAGACACCAGTGGCAGAACTGCTCTCGATGTGGAAACTCTGTCGCTAGTGAGCCCTGCACATGCTGTAAGTGATAAGAGTGGTATCAACTGCCACGGAGAACGCTCCACACGGTCGTCTGGCTTACCCCGTACTGAGGGGCCAACTGCCTGGTACTGACTCGGCGATCGCCTTCCACAGAGATAACATTTTCCTCCACGTCCGAACATTTCGGGTACGTCCTTCATCATTTCCTGCTTCCTGAAATGACCCTGCCTCAGACAAACGGCGAAACGGTGTTGCAAACACTGAATGCTGTGGTCGTCGTCGGCGGGGACAGGTCTCCAGATACAACCTTGCTGCCTGCCGACCGCTGCCATTTGCCTTTCCGTAAGCAAACACGGTGTCGGCAAGCTCTCGATTCGAATACGGAACGATTGTCTGCGACGCTGTATCACATCCACTACAGGGTGAGTCAGCCACAGAAGTGAATCGCACACAACTTTATCAATTAACTATGGCAGGAGAGGGCGCTAGGGCATGACATTTGAGGAATAGTACCACCATATAGGAGGAAACCATGCATACTATACCTGTGACTGCATGGTACAGCGCGTATTAGACCGCAGTCTCTGTAACAAAGTATGATTCAATAAACGGTTAGTAGCATGAAAACCATGCACTTCCGGACATAATTTCCTTACACGTCGTTTGTTCCGTATCCTCTCATCGATCAATCCATAGAGTTTGCACACGGTGGAAAAAACAATCACCCTGTATAGCCTCACATAATTGCGATAGTGTTGCCGATGCACGAACTGACCTGTTAGTTATGTCCCATCAACGTTCGGTGGGATTCATGTCGGGCGACCTTGGTGGCCCAAACATTTGTTCGAATAGTCCAGAATGTTCTTCAAACCACTCGTGAACAATTGTGTCCCAGTGTCAAGCCGCATTGTCATTCATAAAAACTACATCGTAATGTGGGAACATGAAGTCCACGAATGGCTGAAAACGGTGTCCAAGTAGCCGAACATCACCATTTTAAGTCAATGCTCGGGTCAGTTGTAACAGAAGACCCAGTTTATTCCTTGTAAACATAACCCACACCATTATGGAAACATCACCAGCTCGCTCAGTGCCTTCTTGACAACATGAATTTGCGCCACACTGTAACCCCACCGTCAGCTATTATCACGTGAAATCAGGACGCACGTGACTAGGCCGCGGTTTTCCAGTAGTCAAAGGTCCAAGCTGTATGATCACGAGCCCATGGGGAAGTGCTACACCGATGTCGTGCCGTAAGCAAAGGCATCCATGTCTGTCGTCCGCTGCCATAGCCCACTAACGAAAAATTCCGCTGTACTGCCCTAACGGATACGTTCGTCGTATGGCCCACATCGACTTCTGCTGTTATTTCACGCAGCGTTGCTCGTCTGTTGACTCCGACAACTCCACGCAAACGCCGCTGCTTTCGGTCGTTAAGTGAAGGCCGTCAGCTACTGCATTGTCGGCGGCGAGAGGCAATGCCTCAAATTTGCTATTCTCGGCACACTCTTGACACTGTCTGTCGGAATATTGAATTACCTAACGATACCTGCTACGGGATTCCCAAGCTTGTAGCTGCAACTACCATTCCGCGTTCAAGCTCTCTTAGTTTCCGTCTTGCGGCCATAATCACGTCGGACAGTACAAACCACAGCTCCGGCAGTGCACTGCCCTCTTATACGCTGTGTACGCGACTCGCATATCTTTATTCCATGACTTTTGTCACCTCACTGTAGGTCCAAAAGCTGCCCTCGTTCCAGTCCCTCGTCCTTTAGCTTACAAATAAGGTGGTCTTTCGGATTCCCTCTTCCAATGACGGAGATGGCGTTTCAATTGGCCAGGGAGTGACTTTATATTTGGTCGTAATCAGCAACACCGTCTGTGTTTAGTTGTTGCCTCCATCCACTGCCTGCACTGGAAAGCGACTCTGCTCTCCTTTATTTTCTTGCCTTTCGCACCAGCAGACCCAACTGCCGCTTCTGAACTCTAGACTGAAGTATCGGCAAGCACCGAAGCCTGCTGTCGTCACCAGTCCTGAGTGATACCGAATGTATGGGGTGTGTGGGAAAAATAATGAGACTAGCAGCAATGCGAGCGATCTGGCGACGCTGTATCGTGCTACTTGTGTAGACCGGTGTTTTGTCCCTTCCAAACGCTCAGTCCGAGGTAGTGCACCCACTAGGTAATTTTTGAGTACGCCATCAGTGAAGTTGTGTATTTGTTTGTGTGTTACTAAAATGGAACAGAGGAATTTACAGAATCATTTTCCCATCAGCTTCTGTATTAAACTTGGGGAATTCGCGAGTGAGACATTTTGAAAACTTGAAACAAGTGTATGGGGAAGTTTTTCAGTGGCATAAATCAGTTTTGGAAGGCCGAGAATACGGTGAAGATGACCGTCGCTCATGGAGTCCTTCAACTTCACAACCTGACGAACATGTCGAACGTGTGCGTGCCCTTCTGAGCTCAGGCCGATGTTTAACAAACAGGACGATGGGTGACCTGTTAAAGGCTCTGGACAAGGGTAAATCGAGTGAGACCGAACGTTAGAGACAAGTGAATGCTGCATCATGAGAAGGACGTTCTGTACTGACTGTTGCTTCGATTCTGCGTTTGCTTACGTCTCCGACCCCGTAACAATGTGGAGAAACAAGTGATCACAGTCTCGTTGATAGCCGTCAAAAATGCTAGTCCTCTTGACACTCCTTACACTGTATGTTTGCTAATAAGGATTTACGGTACGCGCCTTGCACAGGATCTGCGACATCCAAGCTCTGCCGCGACAATCTCGTACAGAGTGATGCGTCCGACATTAGTAAACCTTGTCAACCGGGGCAACAGTCACCAGATGTGGATCGGATGGCAGGTTTTCGTTCATTTACCTCTCGATTTAATTGGTCTCGATTCTGGACCTACCAATTTGCTCTTTACCGTGCGCATTAGTACGGCTACTTTTAAAGTGTCAACACCATTATCCAATATTTTTTACTCATTACCACACGCCTATCAACTAGACACAGTCCTTATTCAGTAGAGCAATTCTAGATTTTTTTGTACCCAAAATTCCAAGTACAGTATGTACTTCGCAGCTCGCTTAAATACTGACTTTCGAACCCATTATTGTTTGTTCCAACAGTCAACGATTCACTTCGACATACACCGAAGCGTCTAAGAAACTCGTACAAGCATGCGTATTCAAATATAGAGATAGGAGGATTGGAATTTTAATAGTGACAACTATTTATTCCCGACCGATACAAAAGAATTACTTGTTTGCACCTGCTACTGTCCTTCAAAGTAGACTCCAGTGTTGTGTAGAACCCGTTGCCAGCGATATGGAAGGCATAGTATACCGTTAGCAGAACCTGTTCTGTTCATGGTGCGATTGGAGCGGTCTACTGCCTATTAAATCTCTGGAATAGCTCCGAAGCGAATGCCACGAAGTGGTTCCTTCATCTTCGGAATCAAATCAAAGTCACAAGAAGATGGTACAGTACTTCCCAGTCCCATCGACCGAACAGAGCAGCCACAGCTTGCGCTGTATGCGCCCTCGTATTGTCGTGCAAAATAATGAGTGGGTCGCTTCTTTCGCAAAGCTGCTCGCAGCTGATGCTCCATAAACGAACAGTAATACTGTGCGATGACTGTGGCATTGGCTTCAGAACTGTTTCATGGATTCGACAGGCAGAAGGCCGCTCCATTCGCACCATCAGCAGAACAGGCTCTGCTAACGGTATACTATGCCTTCCACATCGTTGGCAACGGGTGCTACACAACGCTGGTGACTACTCAAAGGACGGTAACAGGTGCAAACACGTAACTCTTTTCTATCGGTTGTGAATAAATAGTTGCCACTATTTAAGTTCCAACCCTCCTATGTAAACAGGCACAATACGGAGCTGTGGTCGATAACGCCTATACAAGACAACAAGTGTCTGGCGCAAGTGTTAGATATGTTACTGCTGCTACAATGGCAGGTTATCAAGTCTGAAGTTTGAACACGGTGTCTTAGTCGGCGCACGAGCGTTGGGACACAGGATCTCAGAGGTAGCGATGAAGTGGGGATTTTCCCTTACAACCATTTCAAGAGTGTACCGTGATTATCAGGCATCGGGTAAAACACATAATCCCCGACGTCGCTGCAGCCAGAAAAACATCCTGCAAAAACTGGACCAACAACGACTGAATGGAATTGTTCAACGCGACAAGTGCAACCCTTCCACAAATTGCTACAGATTTCAATTCTGGGCTATCAAAAAGTGTCAGCGTGCGAACCATTCAACGAAACATCATCGATATGGGCTTTCGGAGCCGAAGGCCCACTCGTGTACCCTTGATGACAGCACGACGCAAAGCTTTACGCGTCGCGCGGGCCTTCAACACAGACATTGGACTGTTGATGACTGGAAACATGTTGCCTGGTCGGACGAGTCTCGCTTCATTGCCCCGATCGGATGGATGTGTACAGCTATGGAGACAACGTCATGCATCCATGGACCCTGCATGTCAGTAGGCGACTGTTCAAGCTGATGGAGGCTCTGTAATGGAGTGGGGCGTGTGCAGGACCCCTGACACGTGTACGGACTTCGGCAATTCCAGCAGATCAATGCGACACCCCTTATGTCCAGAATTGCCACAGAGTGGCTCCAGGAACGCTCTTCTGAGTTTAGACACTTCAGCTGGCCACCAAACTCCCCGGGAATGAACATTACTGAGCATATCTGGGATGCCTTGCAACGTGCTGTTCAGAAGAGATCTGCACTCTCTCGTACTCTTACGGATTTATGGACAGCCATGCTGGATTCATGGTGTCAGTTCCCTCCAGCACCACTTCAAACGTTGGTCGAGTCCATTCCAAGTCGTGTTGCGCCACTTCTGCGTGCCCGCGGGAGCTTACACGATATTAGGCAGGTGTTCCTGATTCTTTGGCTCTTCAGGGTAATACAGTGCTCCAGAGGTACTGTCTCTGAAATGCCTCCCTCAAATTAAGGCCTATGTTTGGTATTAGTGGACTTCCTTCAGCGAGAACCTCTTTATCTGTGCTAATCTGGTTTTTATGTGCTTCATGTATTATTTTGCTTACATGATGGCCCACAGTCCAGATGTTCAGTTAGTCACTACCGTATTGCAATTTAAGCTAGAAGTTAGAGCTCGTACAGAGACATATTGAGAGCTGTGTTTCCCTCGCTCTGCTTGCGAGTTGAGCAGGAAAGTTAATGACTGGTAGTGGTATAAAGTACCCTCTGCCGTGCATCATATTATGGCTTGCGGATTATGTGTGTAGCTGTAGATGTACAAGTAGTATCTAGTCAAAAATCCATTTACCACCTTTAGTCATCCCCTGCGTTATTACACTTCAGTACTGTCGTCCACACCACAGCATACTTACTCGCTGTGTTCCCCGCCTCCTGTCTCTCTCTTCATGGCGAAGTGTCCCCCACTAACAGCCGCGATAGTCTAATGCCGATCAGATTTGTTCCCTCACGTTAAGATGTAATAGCTAACAGCTAACTGAGCGAAGGCCGGGTCAAAACCTCTACGACGCGAAAATTATTCTCATACACGGGACAATTCTATATAATTAAAATGATTAAATATACAGCAGCGTTTTACTACGGCAATGATTCTCAATTTTTCTGAGAACGTTATCCGTGAAGAACATCAGACAATAGGCCACAACTCATGACCCAACACCGCAAAAACACTCTGCATCACACTAAACTTTTTAGACTAAAAAATTAGATTTATGTTTAAATTAACTAAGTAGAATGGCTAAGCCATGTCTCCGCAATATCCTTTCTTTCAGGAGTGCTATTTCTGAAAGGTTCGCAGGAGAGCTTCTGTAAAGTTTGGAAGGTAGAAGACGAGGTACTGGCAGAAGTAAAGCTGTGAGGACGGGGCGTGAGTCGTCCTTGGGTAGCTCAGTTGGTAGAGCACTTGCCCGCGAAAGGCAAAGGTCACGAGTTCGAGTCTCGGCCCGGCACACAGTTTTAATCTGCCAGGAAGTTTCATACAGCGCACACTCCGCTGCAGAGTGAAAATCTCATTCTGGTAACTAAGTAGAGTTAACGATCAGACATATAAAATTTACTCTTTTCATTAAACCAAGGAATCATGAGTTAATTTACATGGTTCATTCTGCTGATTTCTCACTACATCTTTTATTTTCCATTTGGTGTCGAGGAATATACATCGGAATCCGTGCCTCAAGTTCATTCTTTTTCACGTTTTTCATTGTTTCCATAGCTCAGAACGTACTTCACACCTACAAGTTGTAGAAAATTAAGTTGGTATACCTTAGGGGTGTTCCGACAGACTGGCGAAGAACGTCCATTATTTTCCCGAAAATGTGACTGTTCTGTTTTAACAAAATCTACTTTCACCGCCTTTTCTTAGCGGAGTCAAAGAAACGGTTCTTAGAACAATGTTGATTTTCTAAGAACCAAAGTACTGAAATTACTATGACTACGGGTTGACATACAGCAAAGTAGACAAACAGAAAAGTAAAAATGGCTTGGAATGCTTTTGGTAAACTTAACAGAATTTTCAAATCTAAGCATCTGATTCCTCTGAAACAAAGTTTACAATTCACGTGTAGCATCAGTTTTGGCTTTGTACATTATAAGTAGTCTTTCAAAGCGAAAAACATTAAAAACAAGGGCTTGGTCAGCGATCAATGGAGAGGCGTATGTTGTGTGTTACTTGGACTCGCAGTAGAAGGGACAAATTAGCCAGGGAACAGACTGGAGCAGAAAATCTCATTATACGTAAATGGAAACACGCAATCATTCAAATGGGGAACAAGGAAGATCTTTGCTGCACGTCATGAGATAAGAGAAGCGCTAGACGATGACGTAATGGAAGAAGAGTATGTGACATTAGAAAACATGCAAGATCAATATGGATGATTATAGTTGAAAAACATAAATCCTGGAGAAGTACAGAGAGGGCCTTTACCGAGCTGGTAATGACGATAATACAATAAATATTGGGTATTAGTTATTACGTAAATTGAAGGTGGAAGGGGGAGAAAGGAAAGTCATTTTGATGTCAGTTGCATCGGGACTTTTTGTGGAATCAGTGGTGACGAGTGAAAATGTGAACCCAGATCTACTTACTAGTCAGTTGCGCTAACCACTACGCCATTCGGACACAGTGTTTATCGGAAATTTGAGGACTACCTGGGCTCGCTACCCGGCCGTCTCTCACCCCCACCTGTCTAGCAGTCCCCGTGCATGTCCCTCCCTGCGCTAATTTTTAGTTTCCCGCTGGAAGTCCGTCGGAAATGTGCATCCACTCTGAACATTGTGGATTCATTGCCCGTCGAGGCGAATCAGTTATATATGGATGCATGGTGTCTTTTCTTTCGGACTTGTCTCAAACAAAAGATGCTACGAATTCATATATAAATACTAGATCTAACGAAATAATGGCAATTGAGATTATTTTTTAAATAAGATTCCTGACTAAATCACAGCTAAACCATTATTGTTTCTGCTTACAAATAAGTGTCATGTCATCCCGAAGGAGTAAGTACCTCCCCCCCCCCCCCCTCCCCGGTTGGGAAACACTGAACTACGAAACAAGAGATAGTCGTATTGCTTTGATGGGTGGAAGACCGCGAGGGATGGATTCCCATTAATCGGAAAGGGATTTCGTCTTTTGTACAGAATGGCCCCTTTTCTCAGACTGTGGAGGAAGGAAACAAGCTTATTGTATAACATTCCGTCAACAACGAAGTCATTAAGGTCGGATTAAGCAGTGACGGGGAAGGAAATATTCTGTCCTTTGCCTTAAGTGATTTGATGAAATGACATAAAACCTTAATGTGGATGGTTGGACAGGTATTTAAACCATCGTCCTCCCGAGTACGAGAAAGTGTGATAACTCTCATGGCCGAAGCGGAACAAAGCACGTTAACTGATATTCCCAGGCAGCCAATTACAAACACACGCTTTTATTTAGATCACTATGAAATCAGTTAATAACGGCGCAGCAGTTAGCTCGAACGCAGGTCTACACAACTAAAAATGGTTCACTTAAGGGGTCAGAATTCAGAAGAAGAAACATACGCTCACTTAATCAGTCAAGTCTGAATGGTTAATCAGTTACATGTACAGTAGGTCAGCTTGAAATTTTATCACTCAGACTAAGTCAGACTAGGAAATTCCTCCTGCCTCGCGATGACTAGGTGTTGTGTGATGTCCTTAGGTTAGTTAGGTTTAAGCAGTTCTAAGTTCTAGGGGACTGATGACCGTAGATGTTAAGTCCCATAGTGTTCAGAGCCATTTCAACCATTTTAGGAAATTTCTCAGTGTGAGACTAAGTTTCCTGTCCATCAACATAAGATTCCAACGAGCCAGTGGTGAGTGGCAAGAGCGACACCCTCCCGCTTGTAGATTCCTTGGCAACTTGTTGAACATACCGGAGATGAGAGAATCAGAGTCTGCTCTGCAACTGGCGTAACCATTTCAGTACCTATTGCCCGAAGGATTACTTGTTCCGTTTCCTGGCGTGCACGTGACTAATGTAGAGAAATAATCCGGAATTGTAGCACCGCCTGTGGTGGTGGTGGTGGTGGTGGTGGTGGTGGTACCATGGAATATGTTATTTACTGATGTTAAACGCTACCTGATGTTTTACGCAAAGGCGATTGACGCCTGCCCAGATCGCAACCCACCAGCCCTGGCTGTGCTGCAGTGTAGCCGATGTCTTAGGATACAGCACTAACCGCTGCGGCACTTCGCTCACCCCGAGACTGCGTGAATTGTGCCTTAAATGTATCTGCTGAATGCAGTGACGATAATGTAAGTGTGAGTGTGTGAGTGTGAGTGTGAGTGTGAGTGTGTGTGTGTGTGTGTGTTATACGATGTTGTTGTTGTGGTCTTCAGTCCTGAGACTGGTTTGATGCAGCTCTCCATGCTACTCTATCCTGTGCAAGCTTCTTCATCTCCCAGTACCTACTGCAACCTACATCCTTCTGAATCTGCTTAGTGTATTGATCTCTTGGTCTCCCTCTACGATTTTTACCCTCCACGCTGCCCTCCAATGCTAAATTTGTGATCCCTTGATGCCTCAAAACATGTCCTACCAACCGATCCCTTCTTCTAGTCAAGTTGTGCCACAAACTTCTCTTCTCCCCAATCCTATTCAATACCTCCTCATTAGTTACGTGATCTACCCACCTTATCTTCAGCATTCTTCTGTAGCACCACATTTCGAAAGCTTCTATTCTCTTCTTGTCCAAACTAGTTATCGTCCATGTCTCACTTCCATACATGGCTACACTCCATACAAATACTTTCAGAAACGACTTCCTGACACCTAAATCTATACTCGATGTTAACAAATTTCTCTTCTTCAGAAACGCTTTCCTTGCCATTGCCAGTCTACATTTTATATCCTCTCTACTTCGACCATCATCGGTTATTTTACTCCCTAAATAGCAAAACTCCTTTACTACTTTAAGTGTCTCATTTCCTAATCTAATTCCCTCAGCATCACCCGACTTAATTTGACTACATTCCATTATCCTCGTTTTGCTTTTGTTGATGTTCATCTTATATCCTCCTTTCAAGACACTGTCCATTCCGTTCAACTGCTCTTCCAAGTCCTTTGCTGTCTCTGACAGAATTACAATGTCATCGGCGAACCTCAAAGTTTTTACTTCTTCTCCATGAATTTTAATACCTACTCCGAATTTTTCTTTTGTTTCCTTTACTGCTTGCTCAATATACAGATTGAATAACATCGGGGAGAGGCTACAACCCTGTCTCACTCCTTTCCCAACCACTGCTTCCCTTTCATGCCCCTCGACTCTTATAACTGCCATCTGGTTTCTGTACAAATTGTAAATAGCCTTTCGCTCCCTGTATTTTACCCCTGCCACCTTCAGAATTTGAAAGAGAGTATTCCAGTCAACATTGTCAAAAGCTTTCTCTAAGTCTACAAATGCTAGAAACGTAGGTTTGCCTTTTCTTAATCTTTCTTCCAAGATAAGTCGTAAGGTCAGTATTGCCTCACGTGTTCCAACATTCCTAAGGAATCCAAACTGATCTTCCTCGAGGTCAGCTTCTACCAGTTTTTCCATTCGACTGTAAAGAATTCGCGTTAGTATTTTGCAGCTGTGACTTATTAAACTGATAGTTCGGTAATTTTCACATCTGTCAACACCTGCTTTCTTTGGGATTGGAATTATTATATTCTTCTTGAAGTCTGAGGGTATTTCGCCTGTCTCATACATCGTGCTCACCAGATGGTAGAGTTTTGTCATGACTGGCTCTCCCGAGGCCATCAGTAGTTCTAGTGGAATGGTGTCTACTCCCGGGGCCTTGTTTCGACTCAGGTCTTTCAGTGCTCTGTCAAACTCTTCACGCAGTATCTTATCTCCCATTTCGTCTTCATCTACATCCTCTTCCATTTCCATAATATTGTCCTCAAGTACATCTCCCTTGTATAAACCCTCTATATACTCCTTCCACCTTTCTACCTTCCCTTCTTTGCTTAGAACTGGGTTTCCATCTGAGCTGTTGATATTCATACAAGTGGTTCTCTTCTCTCCAAAGGTCTCTTTAATTTTCCTGTAGGCAGTATCTATCTTACCCCTAGTGAGACAAGCCTCTACATCCTTACATTTTTCCTCTAGCCATCCCTGCTTAGCCATTTTGCACTTCCTGTCGATCTCATTTTTGAGACGTTTGTATTCCTTTTTGCCTGCTTCATTTACTGTATTTTTATATTTTCTCCTTTCATCAATTAAATTCAATATTTCTTCTGTTACCCAAGGATTTCTATTAGCCCTCGTCTTTTTACCTACTTGATCGTCTGCTGCCTTCACTACTTCATCCCTCAGAGCTACCCATTCTTCTTCTACTGTATTTCTTTCCCCCATTCCTGTCAATTGTTCCCTTATGCTCTCCCTGAAACTCTCTACAACCTCTGGTTCTTTCAGTTTATCCAGGTCCCATCTCCTTAAATTCCCACCTTTTTGCAGTTTCTTCAGTTTCAATCTGCAGTTCATAACCAATAGATTGTGGTCAGAGTCCACATCTGCCCCAGGAAATGTCTTACAATTTAAAACCTGGTTCCTAAATCTCTGTCTTACCATTATATAATCTATCTGAAACCTGTCAGTATCTCCTGGCTTCTTCCATGTATACAGCCTCCTTTCATGATTCTTGAACCAAGTGTTAGCTATGATTAAGTTATGCTCTGTGCAAAATTCTACAAGGCGGCTTCCTCTTTCATTCCTTCCCCCCAATCCATATTCACCTACTATGTTTCCTTCTCTCCCTTTTCCTACTGACGAATTCCAGTCACCCATGACTATTAAATTTTCGTCTCCCTTCACTACCTGAATAATTTCTTTTATCTCGTCATACATTTCATCTATTTCTTCATCATCTGCAGAGCTAGTTGGCATATAAACTTGTACTACTGTAGTAGGCGTGGGGTTCATGTCTATCTTGGCCACAATAATGCGTTCACTATGCTGTTTGTAGTAGCTAACCCGCACTCCTATTTTTTTTATTCATTATTAAACCTACTCCTGCATTACCCCTATTTGATTTTGTATTTATAATCCTGTAATCACCTGACCAAAAGTCTTGTTCCTCCTGCCACCGAACTTCACTAATTCCCACTATATCTAACTTTAACCTATCCATTTCCCTTTTTAAATTTTCTAACCTACCTGCCCGATTAAGTGATCTGACATTCCACGCTCCGATCCGTAGAACGCCAGTTTTCTTTCTCCTGATAACGACGTCCTCTTGAGTAGTCCCCGCCCGGAGATCCGAATGGGGGACTATTTTACCTCCGGAATATTTTACCCAAGAGGACGCCATCATCATTTAATCATACAGTAGAGCTGCATGTCCTCGGGAAAAATTACGGCTGTAGTTTCCCCTTGCTTTCAGCCGTTCGCAGTACCAGCACAGCAAGGCCGTTTTGGTTAATGTTACAAGGTCAGATCAGTCAATCATCCAGACTGTTGCCCCTGCAACTACTGAAAAGGCTGCTGCCCCTCTTCAGGAACCACATGTTTGTCTGGCCTCTCAACAGATACCCCTCCGTTGTGGTTGCACCTACGGTACGGCCATCTGTATCGCTGAGGCACGCAAGCCTCCCCACCAACGGCAAGGTCCATGGTTCATGGGGGGGGGGGGGGGGGTGTTATACGATAAGAACATCGAAATGGCAGATATTGAGATAACCGATACCGGAAATGTAAAGCAGCTACAATTGCTTAGTACTGGAAAGGCTTCAGGACCAGGCGAAATACCTATAAGATTCTGTACATATTATGCGAAAGAACTAGATTCCCTTCTAACAGTAATTTATCGTAGATCGCTTGAGCAACGAAAGGTACCTAAGGACTGGAAAAAAGCTAAAGTCATTCCCGTTTTTAAGAAAGGCCATAAGACAGATCCACATAACTATAGACTTCTACCATTGACGTAAATCTGTTGCAGAATTATGGAACATGTTTTATGCTCAAGAATTATCACGTTTTTTGGAAAATGAACGTCTCCTCTACAAAAATCAAAATGGATTCCGCAAACAGAGATCCGGCGAAACTCAGCTCGCTCTGTTCCTCCGTGAGATCCACAGCGCAGTGGACAACGGTGCTCAAGTTGGTGCCGTGTTCCTTGATTTCAGTGAGCATTTGGCACCGTCCCGCATTGCCGTTTAATGAAAAAAATACGAGTTTACGGAGTATCGGAGCAGACCTGCGATTGGATTCAAGACTTTCTTGCAGATAGAACTCAACACGTCGCTCTTAACGGAACTAAATCGACAAATGTAAAGGTAATATCCGGAGTACCACAGGGAAGTGTGATAGGACCGTTGCTGTTTACAATATACCTACATAAATGATCTGGTAGAAAGCGTCAGATGCTCTTTAAGGCTATTCGCAGATGATGCAGTTGTCTATACCAGAATAGCAACGCCAGAAGATAGAATTTGTAGAACGACCTGCAGAGAATTGATGAGTGGTGCAGACTCCGGCAGTTCACCCTGAATGTAAATAAGTGAAACATATTGCGCATACATAGGAAAAGATATCTACTACTGTACAACTACAATATTGATGACAAACATCTGGAGAGAGCGTCTGCCGTAAAATATTTAGGCGTAACTATCCATAGTGACCTTAAGTGGAATGACCACATAAAACAGATAGTGGTAAAAGCAGACACCAGATTCAGATTCCATCGGAAGAATCTTAAGGAAATGTAACTCATCCACGTAAGACGAGGCTTATAAGGCGATTATTCGCCCGATTCTTGAATATTGGTCATCTATCTGGGATCCCTTTCGGGTAAGACTCATAGAGGAGATAGAGATCCAACGAAGAGCGGCGCGTTTCGTCACGGGATCGTTTAGCTGGCGACAGAGCGTTACGGAAATGCTTAACAAACTCCACTGGTAGACGTTAAAAGAGAGGCGTTGTGCATCACGGAGAGATTTACTATTGAAATTTCGGGACAGCAATCTTCCGGAGGCCCCGGATAACATATTGCTTGCCCACCCCCTCCCCCCCATACATACATCTCGCGTAGTGACGACGAGGAGAAAATTCGAGGAATTAGAGCCGACACAGAGGCTTACCGGCAGTCATTCTTCCCACGCATTATTCGCGGGTGGAACAGGGTTGGATGGATCAGATAGTGGTACCGAAAGTACCCTCCGCAACACAGCATTAGGTGGCTTGTGGAGTATCAGTAAATGTAGATGATGGAGATGAGAAAAGCGAAACAGTGATAACTAGGGCCGCTAGACAGCCTGCTCCAAGGCCAGGATTAATGTCCCCTCTCATCCTCCTCCTGCCGCCGCCACCACCACCAACACAACCACCACCACCGCCACAACCGCCAATTCGACAGATCAATCACCATTAAGTATGTCACATGCCTTCACGAGACAGTGCAGATTTTAATGTAGGATATAGGGACAACGTCTGGTTAACAGGAACATTGCGCCATCCTCTGTTCTCCACTTGTAGTCCAAATACGGGCGATGACAGTTTATCGCACGCTGCTCCGCGCTCTTATCGCCAGCTACAGCGAGCCCGCTCGCCCGTCCGCAGGTACTGGGTGTGCGCGATGCGGCAGCTGACCTTCACCAACTACCACCAGTGCGGCACGTGCAAGATGGGCCCCTCGTGGGACCACACGGCCGTGGTGGACCCGCGGCTGCGCGTGCACGGCGTGCAGGCGCTGCGCGTCGTCGACGCCTCCGTCTTCCCGGCCATCCCCACGGCGCACACCAACGCGCCCACCTACATGGTGGCCGAGAAGGCGGCCGACATGATCAAGGAGGACTGGGGCGAGCTGCGCCGCTAGCCGCCAGCCGCCGCCCGCCGCGCGCCACACTCCGTACCTGAAGACGCCGCCGCGCTGCGTCGCGAAACGTCGTCTCCACTCGTCACATCAGGGACTCTTATTTATAGTGCTGTACTCGCCCTCAGTGTTTGTCATACTCTCAATAAATACTCCCTTTTCTACCTCACTCGCTCTCATTTTACTTTTACAGCAACCACCCATTTCTCACAAAGATTAGCCACCGACAGATCGACCGGTATTTATTTTGTATCATTTAATCGAGCTCCCATTAGTAGATGTCCATATCTCCATCTCTCGTGTATACATTTATCTCGGATGGTGTGGTTTCGTTCAGGATTCCAATTCACAGCTTGAAATGACATCTGACTCGGTACTAAAGTTTCAATAACAAGGAAAAACTTTACGCAATATTTCTTTGCTATGAGCATCCAGCACAAACAGAAATATATAGCGCATAAATTCTGGTAAGGCAAGCAATCAGAAATGAAATTGCGCCATCTGGAGCAATATAGAGCTGCAGCTGTCAAACCAACCACCACATGTTGCTCCCGCGTTCTGCTAATGAATTACCACTCCATCTGATGTATTACCTTTTACAACGTCGATCTTATATCATTTACCAGGCCTCACAATACGTCTTTTCAATCAGATTATCTTTTGCACAGATGCAAGTTATGAAATTACGCTGAAGGCAAGTTTTAAGCGAGATTCAGGGCACCAAAACAGAATTCAGAGACCTGACAGATTGTTGGTTCTGTACCCATGCAAATCTTGTTTATACTATATTGAGAAACACAGTCACTGTAAAAAGGTCAAAATAAAAAAGGTTTTAATTAATATTGTTTTGGGTGAAATTAGTTATTCAGATCGAGGTACACTGAATTTGTACTTCGACTGAGATACCTCCATTGCTTCAAAATAATTTTTTACAGAAAATGTAAAAGAATGAGCTGAACAGTGTTCTCGTACCAGGCTTGGTGGAAATTATTGATAGACACTATCTCCCACAAAATCGATTATGTCCGCGTGAACGGAAAGTGTTTCTGATTTTCAGTAAATGTTGGCAAATCAGGTAGGTGGTCAGTCAGTCAGTTAGTTAATAAAGTATGTTTCGTGAAACATAATTGTGATCTCTCGCTACGATATAGAACGAGTGAGTTTTACAATTATCATACACCATCTCATCGGAAGATGTGGATGCCACGTTGCTGACCATTTACATGATTTTTTTTCTTATATGCAGTGGTTTAAACTCTCGAAATAATCATACCAACACTTTCATAAATTCTTGACTGGAGTAGGAGAAGTTTGTCAAGTAAATACGATTTCAATTTGTGTTTGAAGCTGATCGTAATTTCTAAAACAGAAACCAAAAGCAAAAATTTTAATAACACTGTGGGAGCTCACAGAGAAGGTCCTTGTACAAAGAATGATAAGAAAAGAGACGTATAACTTTTAAGTAAGTTTTACTATTTCAAAATGTAGGTTATAGAGAAAAAAAAATTTTACCGCCCGAAGAAATCGATTAGATAAAGACTGAGTGCTTGCAAGTGATCTTTGATTGACCAAAACTCAACAGACTTGTACCACAATCCTATGTATATAAAATCAGTACCGCGAAGGAATCATCAAAACCTAAGGCCTTCATGTTCAAATGCGACCTCCAGTGAGACAAATATATAATCAAACGAATGTAGTGGTGTAAGAATTTTACATGCAAAAGTCAGTGTTTGACAAACGCTCCTCGTGTTGCATTAGCCCCACTGCACAAGTTTACCCTTCGTCTCAGACGATCGTAAGCTAGTGGCTTCCATCCGATTTCACACATCTGTCGTATTGGGTGCTGTATGAGCGACAAAATCGCTGAGTGACCACCGTGAAACAAGTCTACTGGCCACGTCACGTAATAACCTGTAGTGGAAGGTCCACCCTGAGACACGACTGCACGAATGCAGCGAAGAAAACATCATTAGTGTTTAACTTTTCAACGACAGAGGGATCAGTATAAATTGCGTTTAATGTCAGGTTTGAGGATTGGTCGCTAAATTAGCCGTCCCTGTTTCACAGAAACCGCCCCAGTATTCGTCCAAGTGATTTAGGTGAATTACTGAGTACGTAAACCTGGAAGGCAGGACTGTGATTCGAACCTTGCCTGCCCGGTGCCTTCATCATTGCGTCACGTAACACCGCACGAATATTGAAAGAGAAAAGAACAGTTTCAGGTTATTCCTCCGATCACCGGCTTGGAGTTCAGTAACACTATCTCATGAGTATTCAGCCATCGATGTAATTGGCAAACATGAATCGCCTTGCAAATTTTCGCAACATTAACCCGAGATTTTATTGCATCTAAACGCCGCGAAAAACTTCACATGGAAAAAGAGAGAGAGAGAGAGAGAGAGAGAGAGATTTGTTCACTGAAATCAATCGCTACCCTCACCAGTAACATTGTTGCTTTATTCACACAACCTGTTTAGATTCAGTTACCTGTTTTAAGTGTTTATGCCTAGGACAACAGGTAACACATTTAAGAATTATTTGTGAAACAAACGGCAACACTATTAACAAGTGGAGCGTTTGATTTCAACGAACACGCAGTCAACAATTGAGGAACAACTCCGGTGCTTGCAACAGTGGCTAACCGAAAACACTCTTATAAGCAGGAAAAATTGTAAGAGCTGTTACATGTACATGAAATTAAGTCAATGAAACTTCACAGAGACATTGAGGGCGTATAATCACAACTTCCAATGCGAGAGGTGCCGAAACATTGCGATTTGCAGAACTAGGAGAGGCGTTCAGTAACTAACGCCCACTTTTTTTTCTCGGCAAATTTCGGGTTTAAAAAATGCAGAATTTGTTGTGGGACGTCGTGGAATATTCCCCTCTCAGTACCTGTAGTTCCATGACGTTCCAACAGATGGTGGTGCTCTACGTAGCCTTGAAAAATGGCATCTGTAACGGAGGTGCGTTCCAAGCAGATCTCGTTCATTGAGTTTCTTTTGACGGAAAACCCAGTGCGTTGCAGAGATTCATAGCCACTTACAGAATGTCTGCGGAGACCTGGCAGTGAACAAAAGCACGGTGGGTCGTTGGAGGAGGCGTTGTCACCATCGCAACTAAGGTCGCGGATACCCGTCCAAACTGTCGCGCGCAGGTCGGCCGTACACAACCGCGACTCCTCCACTGTTGGGACGTGCGGACACTCGCATTCTATGTGATCCACGGACCGCAATCAAACTCCTCGCTGTACAACTGGACGTCTCTGTTGATAGTATTGACACTGGGGTACTCAAAGGTGTGTGCCCGCTGCTTTCCGCGCCGCCTTACAGAAGACCATAAAGATGCAGGATGGACTCGGCGGGAAGCAATACGTGGGTAGCCGGGAGGTTACTGATAGCGTCAAGACGTTGGATCCGACGTCGACTAGAAGAGTGGCACCGTGCGTGTTACGGCGTGAAGTCAAGCACCGCCGCGCCAGTCGGGAGCGACAGGGAGGACAAGGCTGTGAGAAGAGGTCAGCCAGTCGCACGCTGAGCGGACCTCCTTCCAGGACGACAACGCGACAGCAGCGAGGACATAAGCGCCGCGACCGACTGGAGGCGGCGCAGTTCTATAGCACCGTCATAAATACCCATTTCAATAGCAGCTACAAAGTTAGGAATTTCGATAGCAGCGTCAACGTCTCTGTGTTGCACAGACTTAGGATGGTCTGTACTGAAGAAGACTGATTATTTGGTATGTCGCCCTTTGCTTGCGACACATCTGTGTAACTGCCAAAGTATTGTATCTTTTCTTATTGTAATAAAACTCGTTAACACGAATTGTCTGAACGTTTGTTTAGCGAACGCAGTATGCAGGCTTCCTGAACACTACAATGCTTCCATACAATCCCTCCCAGTAAGCTGGCGTAAGGCCGTCGCACTGAAATGTAGGATTTTGTAGCCAAAAATTAGTGAATAATATGGTGTATTGGACTCCTGAATAAAACTAACCTTCTTTCAGACAAAAGTATGTATTGCATTACTTACTGAATGCCCCCGTATATCATTCGGTTGAATGTACGTACTTTGTCCTCATCAGTCTTCCTTGTTAAAGTTTTCAGGATTAAGTACACCACAAATAGCTTGAAAGTAGCAGCTGATTTTCTCAAGATGTGCAGAATCAATCTCCAGCGAAAAGTAAACTCTAGTGGAGCTTCCAGACAGGTAAAATGTGTGATCCAAATGCAGGAGAATTTCATCTTGAAATCTGTTCCCATGGTGTACTCGGACGGGTCAGAGTTGCGCGTACAGACCAACTTCAAGATTTCGTAATTACCAGGAAACTTCAAAAGACATGTTCCACTTACAGCTTACAGGGAGCCACTCTTGCCCTCGCTTCAACACGGACCACAGTAGCGTACCTGAAACAGAAATGCTGTAATCAACTTCTGTAAGTGAAAGTAGTAAAACGCTGCTTGACGATTGCTGAGGAAAAGAGACACTGTTGGACAGGAATAATCAGAGGCAATGACGGATGACATGAAACACAGTACATACTTAACAGAGGTGGAGTGTTAAATGGTACAGATTTTACTACGTGGTAGGATAAGTGACATAAATAACTGTCGTATTAACACAGGGCAGACTTCCAACATAAAGGTCGATATCGGTGTCTCAGTAAGGAATATTCCCTCCTTGGGCACTAACGCACATTTTGCACCGGTTACTCATGCTGGCTGTTGAGGAGTCCTTGAAGGATATTGTCCCACTCCGCACGCTAGGCCATTTTCAGTTCCTGCACTGTTCGGGGAGGGGGGTGGGGTGGGGTGGGGAGGGGGGTTCGTTGACAAACACTTCTGCCAATAGTATGCCAGGCATGCTCTATAGGGTTCAGGTCTGGTAAGTACGCAGGGCATTCGATATGTTTAATATCTTAACTTTCCAGTGCGTCCGACATCTCAGCGGTCCTGTCTGGGCGGCCATTGTCGTCCATAAACAGAAAGCCAGGACTTACCGCAACCCTAAGCAGAAGCACATGCTCGATCCAGAGTAATCTCCCTGCAGTATCGCTGTGCTGTAACGGCAACTCGCACAGCGATATACAATGGTGTTCGGCCATTGTGCATGAGACCTGTCCACACCATAACGCCTGGGCCACGCCGATGACGTTCAGGAACATTCTGTGATGTGTAATGTGTTCTCCTCTCCCTGCACACTAACAGGTAGCCAGAATAAACCTGCCACAGCGAAGCGGAATTCGTCGAAAACATCACTGTGGACCACCGTTGCTGACCCCAACGGACATGCACCCTTCACCAACGAACGTTTTCTCGACGATGGTGTGGCTGAAATGGGATGCGTTTAACAGGTTTCCGAGCACACAAACCAGCCTGATTTTCGCCGCGAAATGGTTCTGTCAGACTCGCGTGTACAGGTAGCGCTGCGAGACCTGCAGCGATATGCCAAGGACTGAGGTGCCTGTTCCTTTTTGCCACCAGGGCTACGTATAGACCCTCCCCTCTTGCGGCGTGGAGGTCCGTCCTACGATCTCCGGCAAGCTTTCACATAGCATTTCCACCTTCAGCGGCCTCTCTTAATCGCGACGTGACACTTTTGGACACACCCGTTACTTCGGCCATAGTAGTGACGCTTTGACCGGCTTCGAGCCGTCCAACTGTTCGTCCACGGTTGTACGCACTCAAATGTCGTCTTACAGACAGGTTACCGTACCATGCGGAATGTCGAACTAATCAGATACACAACAACCTTCGTCAGCATGAACTATCGAATGCATGCAGAGTGTTCGTGCCCAGGTTTCGCTCAGTTAACACATCCAGCCTTCTACATTTCCTTTCAGTATCGTTTGTTTGGTGTTCCGTAGCAACTGGCAATTGCTCCTTAGCAAGTGTCAAGCAGTGTACATTGTAAAGTATCATCCAGAACTTTCTGTCTGTTCGCACTCTGGTCCAAGGCTCACTGACCAATCTGGGTATAACAAGAAGAATGACTAATTTTATCATCTTTCTCTGCCGTTCACAGCACACAGGCAACATCCAGATCTGTATTTTCCTGGTGAGAAAATTAAGAATATCTTTCTCCTCTACTGCGAAACATTTCCCTAACTTAAGAACATATAAATGAATGCGAGCTAGAATAGACTGTATCATGATGAACGACCTCTGATAAGACATTTCGCGTCTTTCCCGGTGGCTACGAGCGTAAATAAAAGGGTACAGAGATCAGTCAGTGATTCTAGATGGTACAGACGATAGACTGCACCGCGATTGCAAGGTTGCGTTAAGCTGTTGGTCCTCCTATAACTGGCATGTACATTAGTTCAAACCCCAGAGGAAGGCATGGGCATAGAACCTTCGGTAGCTTCATGCCGAGCGAAGCACTGCTGCTTTCAAACCAGCCTTCAGACTGATTACAGTTTTGACTTTTATTCTCATAATGATGCAAGCCTGGCTTTCATTGATTTTGTAAATACTAATATAATAAAATGAGTTGCTCAGAAAATTCCGTTCGTAGATAGCTGCCAGTTTTTGTAACGACACATTACCCAAAAAAACTTGCAGCTAAAACTAAAGAATTACCTAACGCGTAGACAGAAGCTAAACGACTCGCTCAGTTTCTAGAAACGGTGCGCACGTGAGGAAATCGACTCAATGCAGACAGCACATCATCAATATCAGCAGTTATCAGGCCGTAACACATTTAAAAATACTATGCGCATCGTTGTGAACGGAAGAAAAAATAGTTACTTGTCAGAAATACGGACCCCTTAAGCTGCATGTACACACAAAGCATAGACCAGTATCCATACATAGTATAAAAATGGACACACAGAGAGAGAGAGTGTGTGTGTGTGTGTGTGTGTGTGTGTGTGTGTGTGTGTGTGTGTGTGTCCCACTCCTCTTCCTAAATCAGTGGACCGATTTTAACCAAACGTGGTCCACATATCCCTTACTGCCAGGTAACAATCGTTGTCGTTGTCGGGTTCAGAACGACCTACCTGTCATAGTGCAGGAGATATGACATCAAACTCTGAGATGCATTAAAACATGCCGCATCATGCCTGATGTTTTAATACATTTCTTCTTTACTACTAAGACACTCCCACTCAAGGAAATCCCTGGCACGTGGCAGCGCTTTTGACAGCTTTCAACTGCTAAGCGCAAACGGCTGTAGGGGAAAACAACTGCCGTCTACTGAACTATGAAGAGCCGTTGCCATGGAGGCGTTAATAAAATCCCGTTATAGACATACGGAGCAGCTGTACTTATACATTTGTACATTATACATATTTCTTCACACGATTCTTTCACAATGTCAGAGGTACAGTATGTTCACGAATACAAGGAGATGAATTTCTTTTCGATACCATACTACAGTTATTTTTTGTTTCCGTTTCTAATAGAAAGTTGACAAAATGAGTTGCCGGGCATTCCCGGGTCTGTCAGCTACTAGTGTTGTAAAATCAACCTAGTGGGTGAGATGGAACATTGCGGTCTTGGAATCCTAAAATCGTCGTCTGTAACAGATGATATTCCTCCAATGCAATTTTTTTTCTTCATAAATGTGGCTTTACTTTGAAAGTGGTGTGTGCACATTCACAAATTTCAATTACGAATTTCTTTCGCAAGTTCCTAAATCGTATATACTTTGCAAAGAGATAGTCTGTTCAGAGATACAGATCTTTTACGTCATCACTGTCTTTGCACGTTCAGTCGTGTGACACGAGGAAACTCTGAAGTTCCTGCACACGCGAGCCAATGAGAAACGGGTGCGGTACGTGGCCAACTAGAGGGAGGCGTTTTTAGTGAACAAAGCGGGTCGCTGTGTGGAGTCTAGTTGGCCACTGCAGCTTGAGCAAGTGTGGTAAGACGCTTTATAGTACGGAAAAAATAGAGTACGGCTGAAGTCAGAGTCTGCCGCTCGCTCGCAGACATCGTGCTATTAATGTGTGCGTACTTCCAAACTGCGAACCTTAGAGTGGCAGTATCCTCATTTTTCAAAACTTCAGCTTCCAGTGTTGAGATGTCACTTTTGTGGCTCTGTAGAGTGGGTTAATTTCAAAGCGCGGTACCGAATCGGGTTTCCATTAAGCCATCCGAATATTACGGTACCTAACTGCCCAAGTCCGTCGGAATGCAGGATGGACATGAATGGACGCAGGTGATCAGGCAGGACGCTCACGTACATGTCACCTGTCAGAGTAGTATCTAAACGTGTCAGGTGTCCCGTATCATTCCAACTGCACACGCCTCACACCATCGCAGAGCCTCCACCAGCTTGAACAGTCCGCTGCCGACATTCAGGGCCCATGGATTCCCTTCAGTCGTCGCTGCTCCCGTTCTTGCAGGATCTATTTCCAACCGCAGCGATGTCGGAGATTTGATCTTTTACCGGATTTCTGATGTTCGCAGTACACTCGTGAAATGGTCGTACGGGAGAATCCCCACTTTATCGCTACCTCGGATATGCCGTGTCCCATCGCTCGTGCGCCGCCTGTAATACCATGTTCAAACTCACTCACGTCTCGACAACCTGCCATTGTAGCAGCAGTAACCAAACTGACAAGTGCGCCAGTCACTTGTTGTCTTACATAGGCGTTGCCGACTGCAGCGCCGTACTCTGCCTGTTTACAGATCTCTGTACTTGAATACGCTTGCCTATACCAGTTTCTTCGGCGCTTCAGTGTATTTCAGTGAGTAACCTTGCAAGATCACAGGCCAATTTAAGCGCGAGATGAGCCATTGGAAATGTGAAATGCTGTTACGTTAATAACTGGTTAACCACCAGAATGCTGAGTGCAAGCTTGGAAATGTGCATGCACTGTGTTGTGCAGTGGAGTTCCACGCCCGGTGCACTTGCTCAGGGACGGCTAGTGGTGTTGTTAGACGAAGCAGTACTTGTCGTCCGATGACGTCCCACACATGCTCTGTAGGAGAAAGATGGTGGTCGAGCAGGCCGAGACAACGTGTCAACACTCTGTCGAGGTGGCGCAGCGGTTACCACACTGAACTTGCATTCTGGAGGACGACGACTCAAACCTGCGTCTCGCCATACAGGTTTATGTTTTCCACGATTTCCCTAAATCACTCCAGGCAAATGCCGTGAAAGTTCGTTTGAATGGGCACGGCAGATTTTCTTCCCCATCCTTGACACAAACCGAGCTTGTGCTCTGTCTCTGATGACCCCGATGTCAACGGGACGATAAACCCAATCTTCCTTCCTTTCCTTCCTTCCTTCGACGCTCTGTACAACATATTGGGTTACAACAGCGGTATGTGGGCGAGCGTTATCCTGTTGGAAAACACGCCTCGGAATGCTGTTCACGAATGGCAACACAACAGGTCGAATCACCAGACTGACGTACAAATTTGAAGTCATGGTGTGTGAGATAACCACGAGAGTGCTCCGGCTTTCATAATAGTAGCAGTCCACACCACAGCTCCAGGTGGGGGTCCAGTGCATCGAGCACACAGACGGGCTGGTTGCAGTTCGTCAACTGCCCTCCTGCTAAGCAACACACGGCCATCACTGGTACCGAGGCACAACCAGCTTCCATCAGACCTCCACCCTGCCCCTACAATGAGCTCTCGCTTGATGCCACTGACTTCGTAAATGGCGCTAGTTAGGGGTCACTGGAATACACGCTACATGGCGTCTGGCTCGGAGCTGTCCTTGCAGTGACCGATTTGTAACAGTTCGTCGTGTCACTGTGGTGCCGACTGCTCCTTAAAAAAATAAAAATAAAAAATTAAAAAAAGGCTCTGAGGACTATGGGACTCAACTTCTGATGACATCAGTCCCCTAGAACATAAAAGTACTTAAACCTAACTAACCTAATGACATCACACACATCCATGCCCGAGGCAGGATTCGAACCTGCGACCGTAGCGGTCGCGCGGTTACAGACTGAAGCGCCTAGAACCGCTCGGTCACCACGGCCGGCCGCGTTGGTCCAGCCCTGGCCCTTATGCAACCAGTTATCCGTTGGATGTCGTCCTGATGGATATAGAACCAAATTCAGTCCAAGATTCCAAACTGGTTGGAACGCCCCGCCATTAATGCTCCAGAAGTATCAATTGAGAAAGAAGAGTTCTGGCGACCCTGATGCCCAATGTAGGGCTCGAAAAGCAAGACGCCAAGCAGTAGAAACTCTCACCGTGTGCAGGAGGGCATTCTGTTCCTGAAATGTAAGCCCTGGATGGCTTGCATGAATGGCAACAAAACGGGGCGTAGAATATCGTGGACGTACCGCTGTACCATGCACGACAACTCAAGGGGTCCCGCTGTGGAAAGAAATGGCGCCCCAGAGCAACACTCCTGGTTGCCGGGCCATATCACAGGCAACCGCCCGGTTGATACCCTACAGCCGTCCGGGGTTTCTCCAGACACGGCTTCGCTGGCCATCGCGGCACTTTTCTCAGCGGCTCTCACCTCTGAAGACAGTTCTACAACAGTCAATGAGACTCCAGGACGCGGTGAGCTGTGAGGACGCGTCTGGAGAGGGCCCGGACAGCGGCAGGATGCCGACCGGTGACTGCCACCCGCCACAAGGCCCAGCGACCACGAGTGACGGTCTGGGGTGCCGCTTCACTTCCCAGTAGCACCTCTTTGGTTGTCAGTCGCGGCTCCCTTACAGCACAGCGGTACGTCGACGATACTCTACGCCCAGGTTTGTTCCCCTTCGTGCCAACCAATCCTGAGCTTGCATTTCAACAAGGTAATGCCCTCCCGCACACGCAGAGAGTTTCTATCTTGTCTTCGTGCTTGCCAAATCCTACCTTGGCCAGAAAGGTCGACGGATATCTCCTCAACTGTGAACGTCTGCAACATTATGGGCAGAGCTCTCCAACCGCCTCGGGATTTTGACGATCTAACGTGCAAATTGGACTTAGTTTGGCACGACAGACCTCACGAGGACATCCAACAACTCTGCCAGCCAATGCCAAGCCAAATAACAGCCTGCGTAAGGGCCACAGGTGAACCAATGCGTTAACGACTTCCTCAAGTTGTCAAGCTTTTTCTCTCGAATAAATGAGCCAATTTTTTTGAAATTGTAATGTCCATGTAAGTAAGTTTCATCTATCGATTTCCGTCCCATTCGGAAAATTCCTTCGTGGTGTGTCCTTTTTTTTTTTCCTTGTAGTGTATTTCTAAACCCCGGGCCGTGTACAGTAGGCATGCTTGACGTATCTGGACTATCGGTGTTGTAAAGGTGTAAACCTGAGGGTTTTTAACAGGTGTTGTAACTTTATCTTAGGTACCTCTAATTAAATGTAATATATGTACTATTGTCGTTACTTATTCTGTCTGATGTGTACAAGACAAACGAGAGGCTTAAGAGCAATATGTTCAACAAAAATACAGACACTCTTGTGTAGGATAGCGCTCTTGCAAATTTTTCCAGGTGGAGCCTTAAAACTTCCCATAATTTACGTTGAAAAGGGCAAGAACCGAGGGGCAATCGTGAATTAAACCTTCAAACATGTTGTTAGTTCCATTGACACAGAAAATAAAGAACAGTTCCACGAACTGCAGATACCTTTTCATTATCGCCTGCATATTATACAGCATACATGTACAAGTGCTCGGATTTCAGTCTCTTCGTAGAGAGTTAATTCGTCATAAATAATGCGTAGCAGGAAACAGCGATCAAATACTGATACCAAGAAACAGATCACTTTACAGCTACATTTCTGGACACATTCTGCAACACTCAAATGCAGTGATGGAAAATGTTACGCAGTCTTTCGGAGAGAAAAACCACGAAATCTACAAGCGACCGGCAGTGGTACGCAGTGGATTGGTTTGCTCGTGCCTCCTGCAGCAGCCACAGTGTCCGGTGAAGCCCGTGCGTTCACCCCTGTACACGGTGGAAAGAACTGGCAACAGTATTTCTCGATTTCCGGAAAGCATTCGTCTCATTACCACATTCACGCTTATTATCAAAAGTACGATCGTATGCGATATCAAGGGAAATTTGTTACTGGAGTGAGGATTTTTTGGCAGGAAAGAGGCAGCAGGTTGCCTTAGATGGAGACTCGTCGACGGATGTAGGAGTAACTTTGAGGTGTTGCCCCAAGTAACTGTTCTGCGACTCTTGTTATTCATATCGCAGCCAACGACTTCGCCGTAACATTAAAACTTCAGACTTTTGGCAAATGATGCAGTTATTTCTATGTAGTGTCTGAAGCAAGCTGCATAGATATTGTACCAGATCCTGATAAGATTTCATAGTGGTGCGAATATTGGCAACTTGCTTTAAATGTACAGAAATGTAAAATCGTGCACTTCGAAAAACGAAAAATGTAGTATTCTGAGACTATAATATGAACGAGTCGCAGTTACGATCGGTCAAGCCATACAAATACCTGCGTCTAACACTTTCTAGGGATGTGAAATGGAATGATCACAGAGGCTGAGTCGAAGAGGAAAAGCACGTGGTAGACTTAGGTTTACTAGCAGAATACTTGGGAAACGCAGTCAGTCTACAAAGTAGGTTACTCGTGCGGCACATCCTACAAAGCTGCTCACTTGTGCGAGACCTGCACCAGGTAGCACTGACAGGGGATACCGAAAGTACGCAGCGAAGGGCAGCGCGAATGGTCACAGGTTTGTTTAACCTGTGGGGGACTGTCACAGACGTACTAAAGAAACTGAACTCCCGGACTCTTGAAGATATATCTAAACAATTCGGAGAAAGTCCACTAACAAAGTTCCAAGCATCGGCTTCAAATGATGGCTCTGGGAATATAGTGGATCGTGAGGACAAGATTAGATAAGTTACAGTAGGCACTGAGGCATTTGAACAGTCATTCTCCTAGCACTCCATACGCGAGCGGAACGGGAAGAAACCCTAGTAACTGGTACAGTGCGGCGTGCCGTCTGCTATGGAATTCACAATGGTTTGCAGAGTACGGATGTTGACGTATGAGCCTTCCTATTCTTCGTAGAAGTTGTGTCTAGACAACCCTCTTCCAAGAGCCATGTAGCCTGACACGGATGTCGCCGTGACATAACGGGAAGTGATCCCTTGTGCAATGCAAAGTGACGGGACCACTGGCTCAGCGCAGCGGCCTCCTGCTGGGTGACACAGGCGGCTGCCCTGGACTGCGCTGCAGCTGCCCCAACAACATTCGCCCGTCAGGTGTCAGAAGGATTTTACAAGTGATAATGCCCGTTGCTCTTTGTATCAACAGTCTTGAAAAACGCATGGCTGCTCAGTACGTCAACTGCGAGTTTCATCACTCGTTCACTTGAAAAGGTAATAGTAACAGTCAATACTACCCAACTGCTCGGATTTGCCTAATTACTTTTTATCCCAGTTTTACCATAATCACACTGTCAAAGTTGAAAAGGTGTCTGCTTTGGAATAAAACACGTTTCATGCTGTACATTAGTGCGTGCGACGATATGCACATTATAACCGACCTATACTTTCGGATAATTGAGAGAACTAACACGTGTTCCTCATGCTCTGTTGTCTGGAAAATAGCATCGGTTCCGAAGAAAAAAATAAATGCAAAAAAAAGTAGAATCAATTATAACCGAATCGTTATTGCGAAACTACTCCTACACAACAACAATCAAAATTATTTTGACAAACGACAAGAACTGCACAGTATTTGTAGTTCGTGAAATTTCAGATAACGAAGTCAAATATTTTTTTTAGTTTGGATTGCAATGGTACGGAAAACGGTTGTTAGCGCACGGGTTGAGCAAACAGTACTGTACAGTTGTAAATCAATTTGCAAAAGTATTTACGTAATAACTGATACAAGGCAGGAACGGCTCCAACAACACTGACTCCATCTCAGATTCAAAAGCACAGTTAGCAACGTGAAATAAATCTAGTAGTGAAATCAGTACAGCAGATTGCTCTAAGCGTTTGGCACTTGACTGCTAATTGTTTGGTGCTCAGTTTGCGTAATAGATAACTTCGCGCACCCTATCATAATGCCTACTGTTAATATTTCTATTACTGCAACAGTTCGTAAATAAATATACACATAAAAAATGTTCTGCATCACCCCGGTTCCCAGAACTCCTGAAGATAGACGTTGACTGAGGATATTGTATCACAGACACAGTCCCTTTGACTGTTCGGAGATGTCATTAAACGCGCCCAAAGATGTAAACAACCATGCACGAGCAGCGCCTATTAGACAGAGGGGGGTCCCACAGCCGATCCGCTCCAGTCATTCCACCAGGAAGGAGGTACGCGGCTCGTCTGTAGTTCAGTCATGCCTAGACGGTCAATACCGCGGTTCGATCGCGTCCGCATTGTTACTTTGTGCCAGGAAGGGTTCTCCACAAGGGAAGTGTCCAGGCATCTCTGAGTGAACCAAAGCGATGTTGTTCGAACGTGGAGGAGATACAGAGAGACAGGAACTGTCGATGACACGCCTCGCTCAGGCCGCCCAAGGGCTGCTGCTGCAGTGGATGGCCGCTGTCTCCTCCTTTACTCCAGCGGATATCAGTGGGACTAAGCTGGACTAGTGTATTTTGGAGTTTCCATGTCGACAGAAGACGGAAGGAAAGTCAGCTGATAAAGATATGAAACACGTGTATTTCTACTGCCCTCTTTTCCTTTCTGTTATTCCACTCATCTGTATCTATTGATATCAAATTACACGCTACTGATTTCAGAGCCAACTAGGTCCATTTCCAGGGACCTGCGCACCCGTTCAAGGTATGTTACATATAATTAGCCTACTGCAATTAGAATATGAATTACTAATGAGTAGCGGGCCGGTGCGGCCGAGCGGTTCCAAGCGCTTCAGTCTGGAACTACGCGACCGCTGCGGTCGCAGGTTCGAATCCTGCCTCGGGCATGGATGTGTGTGATGTCCTTAGGTTAGTTGGGTTTAAGTAGTTCTGAGTTCTAGTGGACTGATGACCTCAGATGTTACGTCCCATAGTGCTCAGAGCCATTTGAACCATTCGAACTAATGAGTAATAACGTATCCATACAAGTTCGAAATAAGCGTTTAGTAAATATAAAAGTAGATACAGGATCAGAGGAGCATTCGAAACTTAAGAAAACATTAGACAGCTGAACGTTTATTAATCTTGCTCCTTACATGCACTGTTGGTTTGTGCACTGGCCGAACACTACGATCTGGTAAGTTTCTCAATGACTATTTGTACCATTCAGAACGCAATATTTCACATCAACATTTTTCTGGCTATTTTTCTAGCGTGCCTTGATCACCTCCACTGCCAGGCGGTATAGTAATTTTCTTATGTGGTGCTATTTGCAGAGTATACTATTTTGGACGGTAAATCTTAAATTTTCTGTCGAGAAAATTATTTTTAGCTCTTTTATTCTACTGCTATAGTTTCTATTATTGTATTTAATCTGTTTTCTATTAATAAGTGTGTTACACTTTTATGATTGTAAATTATTCTGATTCTTAGTAGTCAGTACCATTGGAGGAGTTTTTCCAATATATGTTTAATAAATGTAACTTAGTGTGTTCTGTTAAAATAAAGAGAAAAGTCACAACACGAATGATGTCCAATCTCCTGTTGGCCCTGCCCTTCCCACCACAGACAGCCCGACGCGGCTATTGCGTACTACTGGTAACATCCATAAATGGAAGGTACTGAGGAAAAAATGGTGTCATCTCGGTCTGTTGAGAGTCTATCCCTTCGTACCTATTTTTTCTTCAGTTCTAACTATCTCGAACATGCATTGTACCTCTCGCCGAATCGGCGGTAAAAATGCACTACGGATAAACGCAGTTCTGTATTAATGTGTGTATGTAACCGTCCTAGTGAGAAACTAATAACAATGCATTCTAGACATCAATACATGTCTTTGACATATTTTTACTGGCATGACCTGGCAAAATCAAAGTTACAAGGGTAAAAATGGTGTCACATATTTCACAGCATAAACTTACGCATGCATGCATACGTGCACACGAGCACTAGCAGTTTTTGCTCGGTACGCAAATCTTCGCGAAGAGGAACACCAAGGAAAAAACATGCCGCAGATTACATCCATGAGAACACACAAATGACTAGTATTACAGAAATGTACATCATCTTTTCAGTACCGATTGATGCACCATTGTGTTGCTACCGGAGGCTCTTAAACGTAGCACGAGTGAATCAAAGAAGGCACGAACGTAGCTCTGAAGTAACTCTTACGTGGAGTTTATCTGTGATATTGGTTTTGGAGGACCACAACTTAACAAGTTGTCAATCATCTACAAGGTGCGTCTGAAAAGTTCGGTGATCTCAGAAAATAAAGGAAACAACCAGAATGAGATTTTCACTCTGCAGCGGAGTGTGCGCTGATATGAAACTTCCTGGCACATGAAAACTGTGTGCCGGACCGAGACTCGAACTCGGGACCTTTGCCTTTCGCGGGCAAGTGCTCTACAAACTGAGCTACCCAAGCACGACTCACGCCCCGTCCTCACAGCTTTACTTCTGCCAGTACCTCGTCTCCTACCTTCCAAACTTTACAGAAGCTCTCCTGCGAACCTTGGTAGAGCACTTCGAATCTTGGTCCGGCACACAGTTTTAATCTGCCAGGAAGTTTCAAAGGAAGCAACGTTTATAAACAAAATACCTTTACTAACTCTCAAAGTAATCTTCATTACCTACAACACAGTGCTGATACAGGTTTTGGAAACCGCCAGCATACGCTTCTTGTGGAATCGCTCGAAGCACGGAGGTCACGCGTTGTTGGTTATCTGCAACACCTGCGAATATTCGCGAAGAACAGGGCTCACAGTGTCTTTGCTTATCTTCAGCTCTTCTGCTCTCGTTCTCAAAGACAGCCGCCGAACCCCGCAAGCATCTGTCACACTCGTTGTGTGGTTGTGTGGTTGGTTGATTTGGGGGGGGGGGGGGGGAGACCAAACAGCGATGTCAGCGGTTCTACCGGCTTAGGGAAGAATGGGGAAGGAAGTCGGCCGTGCCCTTTCGAAGGAACCATCCCGGCATTTGCCTCGAGCGATTTAGGGAAATCACGGAAAACCTAAATCAGGATGGCCGGACGCGAGTCCAGAGTGGTAACAACTGCGCCAGCTTGATCGGTGTGTCACACTCGTGTTATTGCAAAATGGAGCAACACTAACATGAAGTTTGCTTCAAATTAGGGAAAACGGTGTGTCGGAGACTCGTGGAATGTTAATGCAAGCATACCGTATTCAACCAGTGAGTAAAAAGTGTTTGAGTGAGCGGTTTCTAGATATGGAAATGACGGTGTGTATAATGAACCGTGTCTGGGTCAACACACACAATCCCAGATAACATCGAACGAGAACGACCTAGGCTTGCGGAAAACGGCGTCTGTCTTTGAGAATGAGGGCAGAACAGTTGAAGATAAGCGAAGACAGTTACTGGCACTATTGTTCGCGAGCATCCGCAGACGTTTCTGATTTCCAACAAGGCGCCACAACGGTGCTTCGAGAGATTTCACAAAACGCGTTTGCTGACAGTTTCCAACAGCTTTACAGTCGAAGTTAGCAGTGCGTTGTAACAAACAGTGCTTTCTTTGAAAGCTAGTAAGTGTATTCCATTTACAATTCTTGTTTTTTCCGAGACCATCCACCGAAATTTTGAGATGCGCCTCGTACATTCCAGACCTATCAGGCTAACGTATAGGTCCAAGAGAGGCACGTCGTTCGGGAAGTGGCTTGCAGATTACTGGCCATATTCCAGAGAGAGAGAGAGAGAGAGCGTGTGTGAATTTACCTTAAACCACTTAGAGCTCAGACTAAATTCACGGTGAATGTTCAGCTGCTCACTAATCTACTGTCCAGTGATTGCTGTCTTCTAAGGCATGAGAACAAGGTGTCAAAATACTTTAGACCAATGTTTATAGGCCACTAGTCGTTGCGACATCCTAAGCTTACAGAAATGGCGTCTCACTGTGACGAGAGAAAAATTAGAATCTTGCACTGGACGAAACCTGTTAGCCCACGTGACTGTTCAGCTACCTATCCGTTTGTGTAGTCGTGAAGAACAGGACCAAGAGAGAGAAACAGCGAAGGGGAATTAAGGAAAGAGTGGGAGGTAGGGGAGGTGGAAATTTGAAGGTAATCGTCTTTCACTCGGCGAGCAGAAGTTACGTGAGCACAAGTCCAATCCCGTGGCGGCAGTCGCAGGGGATTGACTGCTGAGCAAGGAGGGGCGTGTCTGCGCTGTCCATAGTAGGTACGCACGCTGGCGCTCTGTACACCAAGCGGTGCTCTCTCAGCCTGCGGCTTCACTCACGCGCACACGCACACGCACGCAACAGCAGCACTCTTTCAACTGTCAACTACAGAAAACTTCACAAGCTAAGACCTCTATGAAAGCATTTTATTGGTTGACCGCCGCGCGGTTAGAGGCATAATGTCACGGATTGCGCGGCCCCTCCCGCCGGAGGTTCGAGTCCTCCCTCGGCCGTGGCTCTGTGTGTGTTGTTTAGTTGTGTGTTAATTTAAGTAGTGTATAAGTGTAGGGACCGGTGACCTCAGCAGTTTGGTCCCTTAGAAATACACACACATTAGAACATTTATTGGATGACCGGTTCCAAAAGAACTACGCTGTCATCCTCGGATCTAATGTTTTACAATAAACCTGTCATCCTATAAAATGCTTTTTTAGCGACCTTGGCTTGTGAACTTGTCTTCGGTCACCGTATACTGAAGATCGTCCCCATATCGACAATGTTAGAAATATACTATATGAACTGTTTTTAAAACAAAATATGAAAGATCAGGGTTTTCTTCTTAGTTATTAACTGTATTGCGTGTACATCAATTTTTTAAGTTTAATCCGATATCTCTAGCACTTGTGGAGATTCTCTTGACTTGACTCCTATAACATTTTCGAGTGTTTCTTGTGATTTTTTACTGATGCTAGCGTGTACGATAAGTCGCTAGATTCGTGTATTTGTACTCTGTGGAACTGAAATTTACTATTTTTATCTGCGCTGTAACTGTTTCGCTGTTTACTTTCCAAGTATTATAAACTCAGTACACGATAAAACCACGCTTCCATGAAACCAAAGAGAATTCGTGGCTGGAAGAGTGTGCCAGTAACAAACGTCAGAGTAGCAAGACCCGGTGTATAGAACACAGCTGGAAGACATTTAAAGCCAGATATAAATGGCATATTAATAAATAAAAATAGGAACAAAACAACGACGAAAAATTTAATCTCAAACCGAATAAAGGAAGACGTCACATCTAGAAGTATAAGAACATGATATGAAAATAGTCAGGAAACGTCCATGACCATAGAATCCGACAAAGTCTACACGACAATCAGGAACTTCCACAGGATAGGTAAAATAAATCAGTAATGAATGACAATTTTTTTCTCTCCCTCTCTGACTACACCCACGTGATAGTATTTCGACAATGAAAAATCTAAATTTCGCAAAAGCAGCGAAACATTAGTTGTGTCAAACTGCAGCGTTAGACTGCATTAGAGTGCACCCGTCTGTAGTGATGCTGTCGGAATACAGTCGCCTTTTGTTGTAAAATTAACTGCCAGATTTCACTAAGGTAAATGAAAGTGACTGCAGAATATTGTAAGCGGCAACTGAAACGATCGCGCAACTTCACAAGCCACATACACTATTTTACATTCCTGGTCAAATTCATAGTTATATCGAATCGGGACTAGTCTAAATATCAATCTGCTCCAGTGACTGGTGAATAGCTCTTGATGTAGATATGTGTATAGTTGTGCAATTGCCAAAATATAAGAATGTAGTACTTTTTGACTACACAACTAGTGACAATTAGAGGCACTAATCGTGCAAAAATCTGAGAGTAATGTTGTGGCGGTGATGTGGAGTCGACAATCACTTATGCCCCGTCCGTAGGTAATGCGAATGCCAGTCCTCGGCCTCTTACTAGGATACTGGAAGACTGGAGCCTTCCTGCGCCGGGACTTGCTTGCAAAATACTTCAAGGGTCGAAAATGGGCTGTTAAAAAATACGAAACAAATTAACTTCCGAGGACACGGGATTTACACAAATACATCGCTGTAACCATCACAATTATTGGGATAAATAAGGGTGTTATCTCTAATTCGTTCATTGCCCGGGCGGTGCATATTACCTTGGTACTGCAAGTAGGTGCCCGAAGTGTTCAGTGACACTGCTCTTGGCCTAACTTTGCATCACTTGCTACTTAAGATATATGAGTTTCAGGAAGTTGATTTAGTTCTGAAGTTGTAAAATGCCTCAGGAATGGAAACGAACGGCACACAAAAACCGTTTACATAATCTGGCCAACTTCACACGTTCTGGAAGAAAGTTTTCAGTTCATAAATTTTACTTTCGTCTCGTAAGACATATTTTGGAAACTTATCGTGGAGAAGGAGAGGAAACAGACAATAACTAAGCTCCATTAAGTGCACCGCACCTTGGATTAAGCAACAACATTTTCCAAAAAGAATCTTCAAAAGAAAAAAGCAACGCACATGTGTTGCGGAGCCGAAATAGAAAGCAAGTAGGAGAAACACTACTTTTCGTATAAGAAGTGGGATCGTGCAGAAGCACTGCTAGGTTGAGCACATGACGCGAGGGACCAGTTATACCACTCCCCCTCCCCCCTCCCTGTCTCACCGTCCAGTCCTCCCATCACTCCAGTCTCTCCCACCACTTAGGATTTCTTTCTGCGCCTCTTCCTCTTCTTGTTCTTCTTTTTCTGCTCCTCCCTCCTCTTCTACCTCCCCCCCCCCCGCACCCTCCTTCGTCTTCCACCGCTGTCTTATGGTGATCTGTATCTGGAGCAGACAACAGATGAATAATACGTGATCCCTGAATATATTCAAATACTGTCCACGTTCGCGATACCCATCACTATTTCGGTTGATACCTTTCAGCTGTCTTTCAATTGGTGTTACTTTGGCAACTGTTCTTGGTTCGTTACTTAAAACACGTTGACCCAGTTACGGTCCACTGCACAGCAGGAAAGTGTAAGGGCTGATACGATTCGGGATTCATTCTTCGTTGGGCAATTATGTCATCCCACAGCGATGCGCTATTCCAGTGGCTACGTTATTGTACTCGTAACAGTATTCAAACACAGACATACGTAAACAGGCAGAAAACGGCACTGAGACCGGCATTGCCTACATAAGGCAACAATTGTCTGGCCCAGTCGTTACATCGGTTACTGCTGCTACAGTGGTAGGTTATCGTGATTTCAGTGAGTTTGAACGTGTTGCTATAGTCGGCGCACGGGCGATGGGACACAGCATCTCCGAGGTAGCGATGAAGAGAGAATTTTCCCCTATGACCATTTCAAAAATGGCTCTGAGCACTATGGGACTCAACTGCTGAGGTCATTAGTCCCCTAGAACTTAGAACTAGTTAAACCTAACTAACCTAAGGACATCACAAACATCCATGCCCGAGGCAGGATTCGAACCTGCGACCGTAGCGGTCTTGCGGTTCCAGACTGCAGCGCCTTTAACCGCACGGCCACTTCGGCCGGCTATGACCATTTCACTAGTGTACCGTGAATATCAGGAATTCGGTAAAACATCAAATCTCCGACATCGCTGTGGGGCGAAAAAGTTCCTGTGAGAACGGGACCAACGGCAACTGACCAGAATTGTTCAACGTGACAGAAGTTCAACCCTTTCGCAAATTGATGTAGATTTCACTGCAGGGCCATCAACAAGTGTCAGAGTGCGAACCATTCAATGAAATATCATCGATATGGGCTTTCGGAGCCGAAGGCCCACTCGTGTACCCTTGATTACTGCACGACACAGAGCTTTACGCTTCACCTGCGCCCGTCAACACCGACGTTGGACTGTTGATGACTGGAAACATGTTGCCTGGTCGGACGAGTCCCGTTTCAAATTGTATCACGGGGATGGACGTGTACTGGTATGGAGACAACCTCATGAATCCATGGACACTATGTGTCAGCAGGGGACTGTTCGAGCTGGTGGAGGCTCTGTAATGGCGTGGGGCGTGTGCAGTTGCAGTGATATGGGACCCCTGATACGCCTAGATATTACTCTTACAGGTGACACGTACGTAAGCATCCTGTGTGATCACCTGCATCCGTTCATGTCCATTGTGCATTCCGACGAACTTGTCCAATTCCAGCAGGACAATGCGACACTCTGAACTTCTTGGATTGCTACAGAGTGTCTCCAGGAACACCCTTCGCAGTTTAAACACTTCTCCTGGCCACCAAACTCCCCAGGCATGAACATTATTGAGCATATCTGGGATACCTTGCAACGTGCTGTTCACAAGAGATCTCCAACCATCTTACGGATTTATGGACAGCCCTGCAGGAATCATGGCGCCAATTCCCTCCAGCACTACTTCAGACAGTAGTCGAGTCCACGCCACGTCGTGTTTCGTCACTTCTGCGTGCTCGAGGGGGCCCTACACGAGATTAAGCAGGCGTATCAGTTTCTTTGACTCTACACTGTACTTAGCAGTGACGCATTTCGTGGTTAATTTAGTTCATTTGCCTTGTTAATTAATACACTTAGAGAAGCAGAATGCTATTTTCGATATTTTGTAACTAGTAAAACCTCGAAACAAAGTTGGAAAAGAGGTAAAAGAAGAGAGTAATCAGAAGCGTTCAGTTGTCAGTTGGAAGAGAAGACCCACAGGAATAAAAGGGTGAGTGACGAAAGAAAGTCTTTAACTGTAAATTATACCGATAGCACGGATGGAATAACAATTCTTGTATTGAGCTGTAAACCAGAAGCTGAAGACATCCTAGTCGTGTTTCTTTGACAGATTGCATTCTGTCATTCAGTGTGGTTTTCAGAAGCTTCCGTAACTGTAATGTAACGTCGATCTTTAAAGGTAAGTACATCACAATTTGGTGGTGACGGTGGCTGTTATTCTAGTTGGTGTTGGTAAACAGGGTGAACTATAAGACCACAGACAAAATTTCGGAGGTTCTTCCGGGGAAAACGAGCTGTTTTGTCCAGCGGCTCGTAACAGAGTAATGAGATAATTATCATTTATTCATCTGCGTACCTGCTCCGCAAGCGACTGTATGGCGCTTGGCCCGGAGTATCCTGCATCACTACTAGTCATTTCCTTTCCTGTTCCACTCTCAAATAGAGCGAGGGAAAAGCGATTATCTATATGCCTCTGCATGAGCCCTACTGTCTCTAACATTCTCTTCACGGTCCTTACGCGAGATGTACGTTGGTGGCAGTAGAATCGTTCTGCAGTCAGCTTCAGATGTCGGTTCTCTACATTACCCAAAACTGTTCGAAATGAACATCACCATACCTCCAGTGACTCCCATTTTGAGTTCCCGAAGCAGCACCGTAATAGTTGCTCGTTGTTCGAACCCCCCCCCCCCCCAGTAAAAAAAATCCAGTACTTCGCCTCTGAATTGCTTCCTTTAATCCGACCCGGTTCGGATCCCAAACACGCAAACAGCACTAAACAGTGGGTCGCACGAGTGTCCTATATGCGGTCTCCTTTGCAGACGAACCACCCGTTCCTAAAATTTTCCCATTAAACCTAAGACGACCATTTTCCTTCCCCACTGCAGTCCTCACACACTCAGTCCATTTCGTATCGCTTTGCAACGTTACGCCCAGACATTTAATCGACGTGATTGTGTTAAGCAGCACCCCACAATGCTGTATTCAGAACATCACAGCTTTGTTTTTCCTACTTACTGCATTAACCTACATCTTCTACATTTAGAGCTGGCTGCCATTCATCACATGAACTAGAAACTTTGTCTTCTATCCTCCTCCGTCACAGACTGCTGCTTACCTTTCCCGCCAGATCATTTATGTATACAGAAAGCAACTGTGGTCCGCACTTCCCTGGGCACTCATGATCATATCATTGTCTCTGACGAGCACTTGCCGTCGAGGACAACATACCTACTTCTGTTATATGTTGGCTTCGGTTGTTTGTGGAGTTTGTCGCACCAGTTACTTTTATTTATGGGAAAATACCTTCAGAACATTGGAAATGACTTTAATACAACAACAGAGATATGCACTCTCGCAGACCCAAAAGCGTTTTACTGCGGTTGCTTCGATGGGAGAACACCTCAGCTGAGCGTTGTCGTGCAGTACAACATGGATACAAAGACAGATGAAGCAAGAAATTAAAGGAAATGCAATTACTGTGTAACGCGCCACTGGAGACCACTGGTCTCTTTGTATCAAAATACTCAGGAAAAAATCCCCGAACAACTTACAAATTTTGTAGGTGGAGTTCTGACTCACCTTGTATACACCATGTTCGGGAATTCGTGGTATAAGCTTCTAGGACTTGTAAAGGAGAGTGAGTACATAATATTTTGAATTGGAACTCATGTCCGGTGTCATTCCGTGATACAACCAATTGAAAACATGTTGGTAACGCGACCATTTTTGCAAGTAATCGATTAGTCGTCACGTATTACTTGTTTTATAATTCCACTCATTAATAACCAAAGAAATTGATAGTGTAGTCTTTGACGGAACCTCTTCAACGTGATGCGGTACGCCCCCTTCCAATTCGGATGTGCGGCGTCTCCTTGGAGCACCACATCCACGCCTGCTGACGGTGAATGTACCTTTTCTCGAAGCCATTGCGTAATTGTGGCGAAAAGGGTACGCCAGGCGGCGCACTAGATAGCACACTGGACTCGAATTCGGGAGGACGACGGTTCAAAGCCGCGTCCCGCCATCCTGATTTAGCTTTTCCGTGATTTCCCTAGATCGCTTCAGGCAAATGCCGGGATGGTTCCTTTGAAAGGACGCGGCCGATTTCCCTAACCCGATCTCATGCGCCTTCTCTAATGACGTCGTTGTCGACGGGACGTTGAACACTGGTCTCCTCCTCCTCCTCAAGTTCAGAAAAATCATGTCGGTGAATTCTGCGAACGTGTGCTCAGCCACGTAGCTCTAACACTCACAGACACGTGAATGAGGTTTGAACCATGGCAGAGAGGTGGGACAGGCATCAAAATACATCAGCCGATCCGACGTAACCGCCGTCCACCACGAATACCCTGTTGCTTACTCACCTAGCAAACACGTTTGCAAACACGCACGGAAACGGTAAGTTTCCGAACATTTCCTGTTCAAAATGTTACGTACTCACTCCCCTCCGCAAGCCCTACAAGTTTGTAACCGGAATTTCCGAACGCCCTAAGCTTGAGCTGTTTAAAAAGGGTTCGCCACTTACTCGGCAGCTCACGACCCGAGTATTGAATGAAAGTTAGCTACGTTAGTCTCAATAGAAACACTTCAATGAGACAGCAAGTTGACATGGAACAGTTGTGATGTCGATTGTCGCATCTGGTGACCTAACTAGCTCCGTTGCTCTATCTTCAGGTAAATATCAGCTTACCGGAGACATCTTTGTCTCAGCGGCCAAGGCAGCATTGGAGAACGAAACCTACAGGAGGTGTTTCAGCCAGAAAGCGCTGCAGAATAAGGGACAGGGAGAAAGCCACAGAAGCGGAACAGGTAGGCAGAACCTCAAATAATTTTTTCTAGATATTGAGACATTAACACAAATGAAAAGCGAGGAAACCTTTACAAACCGGGACAGTGCCAATTCTCAATGCATTATTGTCCACAGTAAGCGCCGATTATCTACGGGATTATGAATTAGTAAAACAACACGAAAGATGAATCAAAAATCGTCCAGCCACTATAGAGTTGTAACTTGTAAAAAGAGTAAGAAACAGCCTTCAGAGAAAAAGAGGAGACATTGTTGTCCATGAGGATGAATGAGTTTCGAATGCAAATGCTAGCATGCGCGGGAACTCTTAAGGCGCGTACAGACTAGGCTCACGAACGACAGCCGACATTTTGTTGGTGAGTAGGGGCGGCAAGTCGGAGCCAGCGAAGCGGGTGGCCTTGGTGGCAGTAACATCAAAGCGTTGCCGGTCGGTAGACGTTGGGACTCGTCTCCTCGTGTGGACACTGTGTGAATCTTCTTTGGTTCATTAGCCATTTGTTGTGTCTCTAGAACGGGTGCCTATTTTTTCAGAACGGGCACAATTCGCACTTATTATGTTTTTACTTACCATTTTCACTATTTAACAAGACGATCATGACAAACTGTGGAATTTACAGTTCAAAGCACATCAGCCGGCTGTTAAAGAGCGGAAACAGTCAATGAAACCTGCTGAGTGAGACCTCTGGCTGTCCTGGAAAACTTAAATCAACAGTCGCTGTTTCCCCTGCAGGCAGTGCCTCCTCTCGCTAAGGGTGTCTATTTATTGTGTTTAAAAATACTGGAGTACAGAGTGGAATATGGAAAGAGCATTGAGTTTTAGCGTGAACTGGAATGTTTATGGCACCAACGAACTGCGGTTATAAAAGCACAGTAAAAGACTAGACGCTTGGAGGAAAGTAACTCAGATGTCAAAAAGTGGTAAGCACGATGTGAAAAAGAATATTGTGTCTTTACTGAGATCTTTTCGACGTGAGTGACAAAGAGAAACAAAGCAAGACTGTGAGTGACTATTAACAGTTCTCCTAAAACAGGTGTTATCCTTGGAAATTTTAAGGCCTACACAACTCAACAACAATTCGACATCTGTAGCTTTCATTTGGAAAAAAGTTTTTAAATAGCCCATATTCCAATAACAACTTTAAGGTAGACATTAATTTTGTCACAACACACCACCCCCTGATCTTTATAAGGGAGGTCGTCCACCAGCGTCCTTTGTTCTTGTTCTTTTTCTGATGATCACTTTCTTGCAGTGAAATAAACGCTGTACATGCGACTACTGCTAAATCTCGTTGCTCCCTCATAATACGGGCCTACTAAATTGTAATTACAACGCTGTTTTATAACAATAACGAAACGGGAGCAACGTCGGGAGGTTACCACAGCCAACTGCGATTCCACATGGCCGAATCCCTTGGCCCCAAGCCGTTCGTTTGGTGTGGATGAGAAGCCCAACGCCAACGCACTGGCGACCAACGTTCGGTCGAATCCACTCTCTGACGTTCGTCGGCCTCCTCTGGGACGGTGTGTGCAGGCGCCTCACTGCAGCAGCATCGTGGCTTGGTGTGCAGCCTGCTCTCTCATTCAGAGCAGACTGCGTGCGCTCTTCATTCGGGGGATCGCAGTGGTCGTGTCCATTCTCTCGCGACACGACCTGATTCTCACCACGATGACTGTGTGCACATCTGACTCCAAGATGATGGGAGTCAATACATGCCAATAGCTAAGATAGCGGCAGACTTCCCCGCCAATTTTCACGAACGAACCGAAAACAAACAGCATCTATGACAGCCCGCGTCAGAGTGGATCTGGAGAGTTTCCAGTAGTTTCCGTGTCCAGGCGGCGTGCATCCACAAAAGACTAAAACGTTCCTGGAGCGAACCTTACACGGAAAGCTGCACTCAGGACTGTCAGATTTCGCCATTCTGAAGTGGTCCCACTCGAGCACACGAACGGGGGGGAAAAAAACGTCTTCCCCTGAGCCGAAGTGGCCGCGGAGCCAATTTGAACTGAACAGTTCTTTTTCTTCCAACGACTTTTTTGGCCATACACTTCGCAACTGTCAATATTACTTTGACCTTAACATCCAGTCTTCCTTTACTTCAACAACACATCGGTTCAGAATTCTGAACAAAATTGATTTTATAGGGGAAATTTGCACTTTTTTGTCGATTGAAGGCTGGATAACTCGGTACTCTTCCTTTGTAAGGGCTGGACCAAACGGTCCCTAAGGCACCTCCACGTGGGTCGGAAATATCTAGAAGAAATCCCACATTCGTAACTAGCACTTAACATGTGGCGCCAGAGAACTGACTAAAGCGACACGCGAGTCGCATTATGCAGGACCCAGTTTGCCTAATGACATTTACCTCTAGCACCTTGTTAAGCCGTGACAAGACTTTTCTTACGCAATACTGAGTCAGCAGTTTCGCAATAAAGCATTAATCCTTGGTCTGAAAGTTGGAAATTTTCCCGACTGCACAGAGAAAATACGCATGGGGTTGCCATACATCACGTCGTAAGCATCATCTGCGAATGCATACACGACACAGAAGTATCTCATTCAGGTCCCCTTTGCTTCCTACGACTCGTGGTCACTGCAGATTATAGATTATGGATGAAGTTCTGTTTCTAAAACTCATCGGCGCGGAGTGGCCGCGTGGTTTAAGGCACCACGTCACGGATCGCGCGGCGCCTCCCGCCGGAGGTTCGAGTCCTCCCTCGGGCATGGGTGAGGGTGTTGTTCTTAGCCCTAGTTAGTTTAAGTAGTGTGTAAGTCTAGGCACCGATGACTTCAGTAGTTTGGTCCCTTAGGAATTCACACACATTTGAACATTTTTTCTAGAACTCACATAGTTGTCAGACTTTCCTTTCAGTTTTCACAAAGCAATTTCCTTCTCTTCCCTCCTTGTTCATAGGTTGTCGCTTAACAGTTCACACTGTCATTTAAATTAGCTTTTCGCATTGTTATTTCTTATTACACCCAAGAGTCTTTTTTTCGATTGAAAAACTTGAATTTTGTGACCAGAGCTGTATGCAGTCCGTTTACATAACCGGATATTTACCGTAACCTTTATCCGCAGTAAAAATCTAATTAGGACCACAACGAAGATGAAATGGAGATGGGCGCGATACGTAGCCAGGCGAATGGACAGTAGACGCACCAACCAAGTTCCTTGCTGATTACAAGACTTAAGAGAAGACTGGCAACGAGCGATGACCTTGTATAATTATTGTCTGTTTAGTTGCGACCACAATTCTGCAACATTTTAGAAATCACATTATTTTCCGCGGGAATCTTTATTAGAGGGGAATATTTATTTACGATCGTTATTTCGGTTATAGTGCGACTCCCAAGTAACAGTTCACTACGATGTGTGTCAGTTCAGATTCGTTTTTCTCAAGAGGAGGACATCACCCGTGTGTCATTCTTGATATTTTTCATATGCATAACAGAAGAGGATTCCTCGCCTATGTAACAGGATGTAGGAGTTCATATAATTCGATCAGAATAATTATGTGACACGCTACAGCCTCTTAAATAGATGACTTAAGCCTTTCTATTACACTATTTGATCAAAAGTATCTTGAAACTCTTATGTGATGCGCAGTTGACCACTATATGTCACGAGATGCGGACCCGCCATTATTAAAGCAGGTACTGATTATTGTGACGTCAACAGAGAAGCAGCAATAACAGAACCGTGAGGAGAAGTCAGTGGTCTCTGATGCGGGCAACAGATCCATCAGCGACATTCCAACCTTTCTGAAGCTGCTCAAGTAGACTGCTGATAATGTGATTTTGAAGTGAACACGCGAGGGGATGACCACGGATACACCGAGACCAGAAAGATCTCACGCACTGACGAACAGGGAGCAGCAGGGGCAACCACTCGTGAGTTGCAGCAGTCCACGTAACACGATGACTGTGCGTAGGGAGATGGTGAGCATGGGACACAGTGGTCGAGCAGCTGCTCATTAGCCACACATTTCTGTGCTCCAAGGTGAGCCAAGCTTGAGGCGGTGTAAAGAGTGACGCCACTGACCTGGATGACCGGAAACGAGTCAGTCCGAGTGATGAATCACGCTATACCCTGTGGTAACGCGATGAAATTATTTGGCTCTTGCCAATGACTGGAGAGTGTTACCTGACATCACGAGCAGTGCCAGCAGTGAAGTACGGAGGAGCTGGTGGTACGGTACAGGTGTGTTTTTCGTGTCAAGGTGTGGTTCGCTTAGGTGCGACTAAGAAAACGCTAAACGCGGAAGGATATAAATACAATTTTTGAACATTGTGACGTTCGTGCAGTAGAGAGACAGTTCGGAGAGGATAACTTTATCAGCATGACAATGCACTCCGTCACAAAGCAACATCTGTGAGGCAATGGTTTGTGGTCAACAATACTCCCGAAATGGACTGGTCCACCCAGAGCCCCAACCTGAACCCAATGGAGTGCCTTTGGGTTGGGCGAGAACGCAGACTTCCCCCCAGACCGCAGCGTCCCACGTCACTGCCTGCTCTGGTCTCGGCTCTTCAGCACGAATGGCAGCCACTCCTCCGCAGACATCCAGACCTCCACCGACAGCGCCTCCCCACCAGAGTTCAAGCCGTCATAAAGGCGAAGGGTTGGACACTCGTCTTGTAACGTCCCCTTAGAAAAATTTCTGAATTACTGTGCTGATAAACCTCTTACATTACTTGCTTTTCAAACAACTGAGCAAAACTGAACGTACTCAGACATTCACTAAAGTGACACACAATATTTTTAGCGCAACGCAATCTGACTTTCAAAAATCCCTACAAAAGAATGGCCCTGACTAACATTAACCTATACCTTTCACAAATCACTTACCTCACAAAAATCTTCGTTACTCGAACTACTGCAATACATCGAGCGCCACTACTGCCAGCTAAATAAAAGATTCAAACTACTGAAGGCACTAACTACTGATAGGCCTAGTTAGCAAATGAAAGATTTTGATAGAGGACAAACAATGTATTTACCTCAATAGTGCTGAAAAATCATAATATACATAGCAGTTCATGACATCCAGTCTTACAAATTTCAAAACTCCGCCATTTCTCTCCCCACATCCGCCACTGCTGGCGGCTCACCTCCAACTGCGCAACGCTACGCGCTGTTAACATCCAGCGGCCCAACACTACAATAGCCAACAACAGTGCAAACCAACCACAGACTGCACAAGCACAGCCAGTGATTTTCATACAGAGCGCTACGTGGCGTTACCAATATAAAAACCTGAACAACCTATGCTCCCTACAAAAAATTTTACAAATTGTTTTGGGCAGTGGCCAGTAATGATTCGATAGAATTTTTCATAATTACAATAACAAAGATATCAAATGCACACACTTATTGATACAATGTTGGTCAAAAGCTAAAATTTTCTCACAGTCCATAAAGACAGTCCTGATCATTCATCACAGTAAAACTGCAGTGGCTTTCTCAAAGTCTCAGCAGTAAAAGAAAATGCACACGGAAGTAGTGGATTTCCATGCAGTCTTGAAGAAATAGCGCTGTCCTTCCAACGGAAAGACAGTGCTAACTCCTGACATGGGCCACAACAGAGCAAATCCACAGCAGAGTCTGTCGACGTTTTGAAGAATATTGGTAGGTAGGTCATCACAGAGCAGACCCACTGTAGTCCTAGTAGAGATTATGGTATTGGTGGGTCATCAAAGGTGCAGACCCACTGCAGTCCTTGTAGAAATAATGGTATTGGTGGGTCACCAAAGATGCAGACCCACTGTAGTCCTTGTAGAGACGACCAGCAGCCATCTGTTGTGACTGTGCAGGTGCACAATCACCATTGAAGAGTCTTGCGGATAATATAGCAAGTCCATAACCACCACTTGTGCACTCACAAAGTTTTTGGAATTGTCCTTAGAACCAGCAATGCTGTTATCCAGTCCCTTGCTGAATTATTAACACACGTGCAAACACTAACAGTCCCTACTTCTCACATATTGTCCATATACTATGACCAACAGAAACGTGTGCAGTGAAATGGAACTTACAAGTTAATAGTATGATGAACTGGTGTCAATTACAATTTTATAACATAAGAATACAATTACAAAGGTAGAAAATACATCATTAAAGAACATAACAATACAGATAACATTTGTAGTACAGGTTTTACAAAAGAATCGAAATAACATATACATCAGTGTTACAGGAATTATGACATGAGTACATACATAAAAGATCAGAATAACTTTCGAAACATCAACTTCACACATGAGCATTAAAACAGAACAGAATAAATAATGTCTAAACATCTTTACAAAGAAAATAACATATTATCAGAAAAATTCTACAACATTACTCTTATTAGCTAAACACATTAAGACAGGAAAAACACAAATTCACATAGTGTAATAACCCAAAAATACAGGACAGGATTTGTTTTCAGTGTGACATTTGGTACTGCAGTCCACCCCGAAACTTCATTCCATATATCTTTCCTCTTATTTCAACATTTGTTTCCACCAAAAAAATTCTATCCAAGCATGCTTTCTGTATTTACATGTTCACACATTTCTTACCTCATTATTTATTTTCCATTATCTTACCTCATCATTTATTTCCAAGAAAATCCTACCTAAACCTGTTGTCCCTAAACCCTAGTTTTTTTGTTCATATCCTCTTTCAAAATACTTTTTTGGCAAAACCATTTTCTTATAGCTTCTCAATGCATTTCTTCCAATTCATCACAACTTGTTCTCTTATATGGCCTACCCCATCTTAAGCTAACTTAAATCTACTGAGCTCAGATGCTAAACTAAGGGACGAGGCAGTGCAGCAGCACAAAACAATTAACACAAACAGCAATGACAAAAAAATGGAAATTGGCAAAGCAAGCTACAGTAAATCTAAATTACCAAACAAATGCAACATTACAACTAATATGAGCCAATGTGCAGCAACAAGAAAAATCAGTAGTAAAACTGGCTTAACAGAGTAATACAAAGTGAAATTTAGCAGCACTATGCCTGGCAAACAGCAGCAGCAAATGCAATAACTTATATCTAAACATGACAAAGCTCAAGCAGATAAAATATTACAGTAAAAATGGCCATGTTTAATACCTATGTCACATCTTAACACTAGAGTGATGCATCACAAAATCTTACTCTGCAAGAAAGTTACCAAGTTGTTAAAAAAATTATTTATGCAATTCCTGTGAAGGGGAATGTCTATTTGTGCTCTCTTTTCTAAGAAAGTACATCATAAACGTATTCTTTACTGGGTCTGTAGACAGAAAATAGTGATATTAGTACATATATTAAATTTTATTTTAACAAGTGCTGCAGTGCAGCTAGAAACTAGATATTAAACGAAATGAGCAAATATACATATAAAGCAACATATGAAACATCATTCACTAGGCAAATGGCGTCTCCAAAGGCAAAAAAATCATCTCAACTAGAAAGACAATAGATGTAAAATGTTTCTCATCATTTCATTAGGCATTTTAGTAAATATCGTAAATTAAGAGCTCCACAGTGTAATCATATATTTTCAAGTTTGAGCGTGTCTAATTTAGGATGCTTTCTACAAAGAAATGTCAATAGCCAGGATAATGGCCTCCTTTTTTCTCCACCTGTGCCTCTGAAAGGCACACACTAATGGCTTTTTTCCAGGCGACTGTCGCGCAGCTGGGTGCCCACGACGCATTACGTGCAGGAGGTCACTTAACTTTCTTACCAAAATATCTACGACAGCAGTTTGCACTACAGTGACAGTCTCATATTAAAAATTTCACAGGTCGAGAATTTGCATTGCAAATGTGTAGAAACAAAATCCTGTGAACATAACAGTGTGCAAAAAATTTTCGCCTGCATTGTGATACATTCACGCATTTACACACATTTCATAAGTCTTAAAGTACGATTCTTGGTTTCCAACATCCATTTTCACAAGTCAGAGTCCCTAACCACTACTCATTACTCCTTACCTTATTACACATATACATATTCGTCGACACTTCTTCAACATTTCATCTTAATAAATACGTAGCATAATCAAATTCCTCATATAATATAAGCTTATTGATCATAAACATACCTCAACAGCATAATACACATCGTCGTCGTAAAAATAACATCATAACACCTCAGTCAAATCTCAAAAACGTCGTAGCTTTCTGCAATAATGTCAAAACCTAAAAAAATTCTCTGCTCATTTCAATAGTGTCATCTACCTCAATCGTACTTTAAAATCATGCTCCCTTACCAAATACATCATTCAAAGCTCTCATAGTATCACAATGGTTCCGAAAAAATATGAACAGTTCACAAAGTACAGACAAAATACAATTTCATAAGTGTGAAGTTACCCAACTGTGTAATTGCGTAAACATGTGTCACGGAAAAGGCTGTCTCATTGTAGCTATACCACAAAAGTTACTACTAAAACATGTTTTACTTTCCAGAATAATACAGAAAAACTGTGCAGATATAAAACAGAAACATCGCAAAAGCAACAATGTAAACTGTATCACATATTAGTAGCGTCGTGACATAATCGTGTTGATGTCAAATAAACTAACCACTGTGTCATCTGGAATCTCTCAGAAAGTACTTTAAATCCAGAATGTATTTTCAAGTAAACCAAAATGTTGCATTAAAATCTCATTAGCAGTACCAGTATATGTCCTAAGTATGTCAGCCTTATAGTAGTTACGTAATCGTGCAACTAACAAGCAAGAATGAACACACACAGTAACACTGTGTCATCTGTTCACTATAACAATGCATTCGTAATTACTGTCTAAATATGTTCCCCAGGTTCTAGACTGGATAGTTAACTTTAAAACATAGTTGCGTGTTAACAGTTTCTAAGTCTGACGAAGCGTACTAGTAACGTGAAGTGAAAATTTTTATAGCAAAGGCTAAGTTAAAAAGCAGATTATCTTTCAATAAACGGTTTTTACATGTGAAATGTGGTGCAATCCTTTACTCTTCCTAGTATGCAGGGTTTCAACCTGAACGCAATTATCATATGGTATACGTCGGTAAAGAATACTGGAATTTTTCTGAAGGTTAGCGTCTATGTTATTTTTCTCTGAGCCAGCCGGCGCACGCGGTTGCCTGCGGTGCGAGTCATTGTCTGTCTCTTTGTTGGCGCGCGTCGTTATTAGGATTAGGACACCTAACTTATGCAAATTCACCTTGTCGAGAAGGCCCTGCCCTGTTTGAAGCTCGCCAGTTCTGATGGAATTCATGTCTGTCGTTTTGTCGGTAGTTTACATATTTTCTTGTTTGTCGGTCATGTGGTGGAGAATTTCTCCCAGAATCCTAACTGCGTGGTGGACCGTTATATCTGAATTTATTCTGTCTCCCTTGATATTAATTATTTTCGTTCCCATATTGTCTGTTTCTATGGTTATCTCTGTCATATTCATTACTACGGAAATGCGATCTTTCTCTGTAACTATTACTCTGCCAGTGGTTGTCATATGGGTGGTGTCTGTTTTGTTCACGATTTGCGTTGTAAGAATAGCCTTGTCGTGTCCAGTTATTATTTCTTTCATCGCGAAATTGTGACGGATGTGACCTGTAATTCTTGTGTTTCTGTTTCCGCATTCCGCGACTGTCAGTGTCAATTTCCAATTCTTGTAACAGTCCCTGAAAAGCTTCAATGTCATCTTTGCAACGTCCTGCCAAAATAATATGTCGTAAATGTTCAGGTAATTTGATTAAGCAAATGCGGATGAGTTCTGAGGGGCTGTATGGGTTTGACAGGTACTGATTCTTGTGCAACATGTCTTCAAAATATTTCACAAGACTGGAAAATTCAGATTGTTCGAAATGTTTCATCATTATGATGCTATGTTTTACTCGGTCTTGTGTGGCTTGAGACCAATATGCTGAGAGGAAGGCATGGTAAAATTCTCCTTCACTGTGGCAATCGTGAATGACCGATCGCATTCTTACAGCTGGTTCATTCTCTAAGTAGCCACACATAAATTCTAACCTGTACTCTAATGACCAGTTGGGAGGAAAACAATGAGAGAATTGATGGAGCCATGCTTGTAGATGAATGTCGTTGCCAGAATTCTTAAATGTTTTGAATTTACGTGTAGTAATGAACAGCTTATAGTCAAAATCATCATGTCGGCGAGTCGCATGTCGGTCATTGTTACGTCGTTTCGGCGGTTCCATCTCAAAATTCGGTGCACCTTGCCAATTTCTTTCATAATTTCCAAAATGCGCTGTGTTATTATTTTGTGGCTGTTCCGTATTTCTATGTCCCTCTTCCCGTATTGGAGCGCGAGTGTCCTCTGAAATACGTAATTCTTGTATTACCTGTCAGCTGATCTTGTACTTCCCGGATTTCTCTTTGGTGTTGCGTATTAATTTGATTCTGATTTTGTTTGAATTTCCTAATTTGTTCGCACTCTTCTGTGTCATTAAAGACTACCGGTTTTGTGTCCTTCAGATTATCGTCTACCTTCGTAGATAAATTATTTAGCTGATCCGAAAGTTCAACTACTTTCTCTGATAATGAACTTATTTCCTCCATGTGTCTTTCTGAACCAATTTTCAGAGTATCTACTGTGTCCTTTAAGTTTTCCTGAGATTTTGCAAGTTGCGTAACCGAATCGGTAGATGCAACTGAGTCAATTTTAGCTTGCAAGGTCTCATGATTTTCATGAACAATAGTTTGCAGTTCTTTTATGGCTGCTTCGTGATTCTGTAATGCATTTTCATGCCGCGAAAAAATAGGTTGAAAATGCTCATAAATTTGTGTTTTCACGTCATTACAGACTTTTTGACATTTAGATTCAATGTTATGTAACTCAGTAGTTAAATCTTCACGTGTTTGTTCAAGCGTGGTGTCTAACTTCCGAAGATTTTGTCCCATTTGTTTCTGATTTTGTTCAAGCGTTGTGTCTAACTTTTGTAGCCTTTGTCCCATTTGTTGCATTAACTGTAATAACAATGCACTGGTGTCTGAAACATGTTCCTCAGTGCTTTTCGGCAGTGAATTTGCACCGGCAACATTCACATTTTGACAAGCAGAAAATGTGTCTTGACTTATTTGAGAAAACGGTGAGGACCCAAAACCTGTATCTACAGTATTTGCAAGATTGTGTCCTGTCCTTTCGGATTCCTGAAGCGAGGTATTGCCGACCGATCGATCGATAATGCTTCCCTGTTCACTAATTGTTTCACTGTCTACGCCATTATTTGCCGCCCGCTCCATTTCCCTATGCACAATCACCAAATTATTACTTTGAACATTAGTTGATTCATTACTCGGCGGCGCTAACACACTGCTTTCGTCTTCACTGTCATTTCTCAGTTTACTTTGGAGCCTAGTATTACGTTTTTCACACGCCATTATTGTCACAATATTTCACACGACAACACAGAAAAGCACAATTTGAAGAGCAAAATAAGAAAACACATTAACATAGCATTGAAAATAATATCTCGTTAATTGCAAGCGCAGCTGCGAAATACTTGGTGCAAATCTACATGCATGTCACAACTGTTTTACTGCACAACAATGAAAGACTGCAACTACAAAGGAGATTCTCTCTACAATTACGCGTTAGCAATAAACAATAGCTACACTAATTACGGAAACTACAAGAAAAAAAATCAGAAGATTCCAGTGAGGTATCCTCGGCTAAGGGTCGACATATGAAACGTCCCCTTAGAAAAATTTCTGAATTATTGTGCTGATAAACCTCTTACATTATTTGATTTTCAAACAGCTGAGCAAAACTGAACGTACTCAGACATTACTCTCTTTACTTATTCTTATCAACACTAGACTGACACACAATATTTTTAGCGCAACGCAATCTGACTTTCAAAAATCCCTACAAAAGAACGGCCCTGACTAACATTAACCTATACCTTTCACAAATCACTTACCTCACCAAAAATCTTCGTTACTCGAACTACTGCAATACATCGAGCGCCACTACTGCCAGCTAAATAAAAGATTCAAACTACGGAAGGCACTAACTACTGATAGGGATAGTTAGCAAATGAAAGATTTTGATAGAGAACAAACAATGTATTTACCTTAATAGTGTTGAAAAATCATAATATACTCGTACATAGCAGTTCAAGACATCCAGTCTTACAAATTTCAAAAATCCGCCATTTCTCTCGCCACATCCACCACTGCTGGCGGCTCACCTACAACTGCGCAACGCTACGCGCTGTTAACATCCAGCGGCCCAACACTACAATAGCCAACAACAATGCAAACCAACCACAGACTGCACAAGCACAGCCAGTGATTTTCATACAGAGCGCTACGTGGCGTTACCAATATAAAAACCTAAACAGCCTACTTACAGTCTGACAAATGTGCACATGCTACTTATCAGGCAGTTCACAATTCGATAAGAATAATTATATGAAGTGGTACGTCCCGTTCTGTTACGTATATAAAAAACATTAACATGAATGATGTGCTCTTAAGAGAAATAAGCATACCTCCACGCACTTCTTAATGTGCTGATCTGTTACTTGAAAATGGCTCTATAGCCAAAAATCCGATCGTAAATATATAAATCCATTTACCGACGTTGTAGGCGAAAAAGGTTTTCGCTTGTAAAGGACTTTGCGCGATGTGGGCAGAGGGCACTAGAAAACCTGTAGGAACAACGTGGATGCGTGTTGTAGGAAACCGCTGTGCACGGAAAGCTACTGCAGAGGCCTTTATCCAGAAATGGATATTAAATAACCACTACTACTGCTGCTGCTCGTGATGCTGATGAAGGTCAAACATTAGGTCATTTAGTTTCTACGCAACTGAGAGTGAACATTACACGAGGTAATGCAAGTGTCCTATCACTTCCGGCTTCTCCTCATCCAAGTCTCATGTTACTACACAGCTGAACATTACCGCTAGCAGTAATACCATTTTGCTATTTTTAAAGTATGGTCTTAGCAAGGACTGTTTAAAATAATCGCAAATACTTTATTGTTCTTGGCTCTGAGCACTATGGGACTTAACATCTGTGGTCATCAGTCCCCTAGAACTTAGAACTACTTAAACCTAACTAACCTAAGGACATCACACACATCCATGCCCGAGGCAGGATTCGAACCTGCGGCCGTAGCAGTCGCGCGGTTCCGGACTGAGCGCCTAGAACCGCTAGGTCACCGCGGCCGGCTTTATTGTTCTCTTCTGTTGCAGTACGCATTACGGAACAAGTGAACCTCTTTACTGTGCTACCGCTTCCAGTCTACAGAACTTTCATCAAGCCACCAAACAACGCATATGAATTTACACTGCCAGTCAAAAAAGTGAAGCGCCCACTAGGAGAAGAGGAAACGAAATGTAACTTGTCAGGTTGAGAGGCTACGTGACGTCATTTCAGCGATAAAATATGTCTCGGCGTAACATGAAGGGCCGGCACGTCGGCGTGGAACGTGGCAGCAGAGAGGGCAGAGAGAGACGACGTCGGCCGGTATTTCGCTGACTAGGACGACACCACGACAGGAGCGGCCACTATACCAAGAGACCGTAAGCACGTTCCGACTAGCCGCGGCCGCACTAGAAGACCAGCCGTCATCCAAAAGCTTTAGCCGCGACTTAAACCATGACTTACGAATTGTTGTGTTTTGCTTGCATTGAAACTATATATACCAAAGGGCATTGATAATTTACATGTCGCCAACTGCTTGCGACACCTCTTTGTGGAAACGGAAAGTTAAGTATTGTCAGTTTAACTTACTATAATAAACTCCATTAATAAGATTTGCTTGAACTGTTGTCTAGCTATCCGGGAAAACAGCTTCCTAAGCTCCTTAGATTAGATGAGTGGGCAGGATACGACAAAATACACGAAGAACTCCGCGGTAGTATGAGTGCACCGCCCTGGCCTGGACGCATGCATGTTTCGGTTGGCGGTGACGTCAAAGCCGTCGTATCCTGTCCTGAGGCAGCTGTCCTACACTCATACTGCCACTGGGCTGCTGTTTACTAGTCCGACATTTCACAGAGACACGTTCTGCGTGTAGACGAGTGCTGTGCAGTTGAAAAATGGCACCACGACACTCTCGCACGAGATGTAGAACGTGAAGACCCAACATGTCCGACGGCCCCTCCGCAAGCCACCTGACGGTGTGTGGCGGAGGGTACCCTGAGTACCTCTATCGGATCTCCCTTCTATTCCAGTCTCGTATCGTTCGTGGAAAGAAGGATTGTCGGTATGCTTCTGTGTGGGCTCTAACCTCTCTGATTTTATCCTCATGGCCTCTTCGCGAGATATACGTAGGAGGGAGTAATATACTGCTTGACTCTTCGGTGAAGGTATGTTCTCGAAACTTTAACAAAAGCCCGTACCGAGCTACTGAGCGTCTCTCCTGCAGAGTCTTCCACTGGAGCTCATTTATCATCTCCGTAACGCTTTCGCGATTACTAAATGATCCTGTAACGAAGCGCGCTGCTCTCCGTTGGATCTTCTCTATCTCTTCTATCAACCCTATCTGGTACAGATCCCACACTGCTGAGCAGTATTCAAGCAGTGGGCGAACAAACGTACTGTAACCTACTTCCTTTGTTTTCGGATTGCATTTCCTCAGGATTCTTCCAATGAATCTCAGTCTGGCATCTGCTTTACCGACGATCAACTTCATATGATCATTCCATTTTAAATCACTCCTAATGCATACTCCCAGATAATTTATGGAATTAACTGCTTCCAGTTGCTGACCTGCTATTTTGTAGCTAAATGATAAGGGATCTATCTTTCTATGTATTCACAGCACATTACACTTGTCTACATTGAGATTCAATTGCCATTCCCTGCACCATGCGTCAATTCGCTGCAGATCCTCCTGCATTTCAGTACAATTTTCCATTGTTACAACCTCACGATACACCACAGCATCATCTGCAAACAGCCTCAGTGAACTTCCGATGTCATCCACAAGGTCATTTATGTATATTGTGAATAGCAACGGTCCTATGACACTCCCCTGCGGCACACCTGAAATCACTCTTACTTCGGAAGACTTCTCTCCATTGAGAATGACATGCTGCGTTCTGTTATCTAGTAACTCTTCAATCCAATGACACAATTGGTCTGATAGTCCATATGCTCTTACTTTGTTCATTAAGCGACTGAGGGGAACTGTATCGAACGCCTTGAGGAAGTCAAGAAACATGGCATCTACCTGGGAACCCGTGTCTTTGGTCCTCTGAGTCTTGTGGACGAATAGCGCGAGCTGGGTTTCACACGACCGTCTTTTTCGAAACCCATGCTGATTCCTACAGAGTAGATTTCTAGTCTCCAGGAAAGTCATTATACTCTAACATAATACGTGTTCCAAAATTCTACAACTGATCGACGTTAGAGATATAGGTCTATAGTTCTGCACATCTGCTCGGCGTCCCTTCTTGAAAACGGGGATGACATGTGCCCTTTTACAGTCTTTTGGAACGCTACGCTCTTCTAGAGACTCTGTGTAAAATCGAACTGGTATCCCATCAGGTCCAGTGGCCTTTCCTCTTTTGAGTGATTTTAATTGTTTATCTATCCCTCTGTCGTCTATTTCGATATCTACCATTTTGTCATCTGTGCGACAATCTAGAGAAGGAACTACAGTGCAGTCTTCCTCTGTGAAACAGCTTTGGAAAAAGACATTTAGAATTTCGGCCTTTAGTCTGTCATCATCTATTTCAGTACAATTTTCGTCACAGAGTGTCTGGACATTTTGTTTTGATCCATCTACCGCTTTGACACAAGACCAAAATTTCTTAGGATTTTCTGCCAAGTCAGTACATAGAACTATACTTTCGAATTCACTGAACGCCTCTCGCATAGCCCTCCTGACACTACATTTCGCTTCGCGTAATTTTTGTTTGTCTGCAAGGCTTTGGCTATGTTTATGTTTGCTGTGAAGTTCCCTTTGCTTCCGCAGCAGTTTTCTAACTCGGTTGTTGGCCCACGGTGGCTCTTTTCCATCTCTTACGATCTTGCTTGGCACATACTCATCTAACGCATATTGTACGATGGTTTTGAACTTTGTCCACTGATTCTCAACACTATCTGTACTTGAGACAAAACTTTTGTGTTGAGGCGTCAGGTACTATGTAATCTGCTTTTTGTCACTTTTGCTAAACAGAAAAATCTTCCTACCTTTTTTAATATTTCTATTTACGGCTGAAATCATCGATGCAGTAACCGCTTTATGATCGCTGATTCCCTGTTCTGCGTTAACTGTTTCAAATAGTTCGGGTCTGTTTGTCACCAGAGGGTCTAATATGTTATCGCCACGAGTCGGTTCTCTGTTTAACTGCTGGAGGTAGTTTTCAGATAAAGCACTTAAAAACATTTCACTGGATTCTTTGTCCCTGCCACCCGTTATGAACGTTTGGGTCTCCCAGTCTATATCCGGTTCTAGGAACTTCAGTCTGGAAACGCCCGACCGCTACGGTCACAGGTCCGAATCCTGCCTCAGGCATGGATGTGTGTGATGTCCTTAGGTTAGTTAGGCTTAAGTAGTTCTAGGTTCTAGGGGACTGATGACCTCAGATGTTGTTAAGTCCCATAGTGCTCAGAGCCATTTTTGAGCAAGATGTCCGTGTCGTACCGACTACCGTAGTGCCGTCAGAGTACAGTCACTCACTGCCGGCCGCGACCTGAAATCATACCCGGTGAATTCGCACACCACGTTATTAAGAGTTCCATCGCTGTGCCCTTCCGTAACACTGGAGGGTGAGGCCTTTTCCCAGGGCGCCACCACACTCCCCGACAATGGCCTTCTGGGGCAGTGCAGAAACGTGATTCATCGCTGAACACAATGCGACGCCATTCATCGGCAGTTCATGCTTTCCAGACACGGTGTTAACGTCGGTCTACACATGGGCCAATAATTCCCTAGACCAGCTGCTGTTAGTCTCCGACAAATGGCTGCACATAATGTTGCAGCGAGCCCGAGATGTGAAGGACTGACGATGTGCTTGGTGCATGAAACGGCGACCCTCCCTTGTGGACATCAGACGTCGTCGACCGGAGCCTTGAAGGCCAGTATGCCTGCCGTCACGTTCACATGCAGGACAACAACAGGTCACTCTCACATCCGAAAGCCGCACAAACCGGGGCAGTGTACGATCCGACCGAGTTGTGATCCACGGTGAGGTACCTTTCAAACTCTGCGACGTGCTGATGGCACTTTCTCGTTGGAGTTCGTGACGTCTCCGTGTCCTTCACAGCGATCACTCATCATATGACGCTGTTCACATGCTTTAAATACAGTACCAGGCCTGCTAACACCACTGAACAAGAGCAATAGCAATGCGCTCTGGTGGCCGTCCTACCAGAGAGAATTGCAAATCTAGTCGTTTACGTACCAAGCGATGGTATGTAAGTCTACCACGGTACAGTGACATACGCCCATGTTTTCTACGTGCTTCACTTTTCTGTCAGACGATACACCATCTGGGAAATACGTTTTTATAAAAGCGATGTAAGATACAGCGGTCATCATTGCACTTATGTAACATAATTTTCCTGTCTGCGTTAACATCGACTGAAGTAAAATAGAACCAGTTGTACCGGGTGGTTGTAACTGAAGCGCACTGCTCACGGAGTTCCAGTGTGGGCTGTGATTATCGTATGGCAGCGACACTCGGTATGCACGCTAATACGTCAACGCGGGAACTACTTACGCTGGAAAAAAGTAGCTCCACTTTCGGCCACCAGGTCAAAATCTGGCGCTGTAAATGCAGGAAAGACGTATAAAAATGTTTACATACGTTACGGATTAGGAACGACACGTGGGCAGAAAAGGTGAAGCAAGTAAGAAAGGCGTATGTTGATCGTATTATTAACTGCCGCTTACACAAGTTGATCAGTATGGGCACCAGAGACGTCGACGAGATGCAGCATCCCAACGATTGCCCGCAGCGGTTCCGGCGGAATCTGATCAACGTCTTCCTGTATACTGGCCTTCAGATCAGGTGGAGACCGAACGTGTTGTTGCGATATCCCCAGAGCCAAAACTCACTTGTGTTCAGATCAGGTGATCTTGCAGGCCATTCAACTGGAAAACTTCTAGAGATAACATGTTCTTGGAAGATTGCATTAAGCAGGTCTTTCACTGGGCGAGCGACGTGACCTGTCGTCCATTCTGCATGAAAATACTGATTCCCACACAGCTGAGCTTCTCCAAAGCAGGAATCACGTGCTGCACAACGTCTCGATAACATCCAGACGTCACGGCACATCCGACAGGCCCTCTTCAAAGAAGAACAGACAGTAAATTAAACTGGTTGTGTATCCCCACCACAGTACAGTACCCGACAGTGCTGTTCTGTATATCCAATGCACCCTCCAGTGTAAAACGTGGCTCGTCACGCCAGTGAATATTGACCGCTCACACGTCGTGAACTTCGATCCGTGCCAGAAGACGAAGAGCAAATTCAGAACGTTGCTTCGGATCATTAGGTTTCAGTTGCTGCATCGTCTGGATCTTGTACGGGTACCAGTACAGTACAGACCACAAAACTTTCCACACTGCTGCCCATGCGATGGACAATTCTCGTGACACTGCACGAGCGCTAGCAATACACGGGAGACGTCCTACACGGTTGGTTGGTTAGTTACAGCAACCGCAACCTCGTCTGTTAACATCCACCGTGACAGGACGCATTCCTCTTCCCGGCGCCACAACAAACTCAGCCGTGTTTCCTTATTTCACTGTCGCCTCCTTTAAAGCATTTTATGATATCTGACCCCTGCTCAGTTCTTTCAGTCGGCGGTATTTACTCAATGCAGCACTGCAATTGCTGCCGTTCACAAAAAACAGCTTCACTAACAGCGCACGGCCCCTCTTCTCGACAGCCACACTGTCCACTGACATTACGGTTTGTCAAAGGAAACCGTAGATGTCACACGGTCATACAGACAGTATACTGTGCTACATTTGCACATAGGGGCCAAAATCTGGACTATTTTTTCCCGTTTAAATCAGTTCCGCCCTAACTCATTACTATATCTACCTTGTTTCGCTGCCGTACGACAATTGCAGCGCGCACTGGGCCTCAGCGAGTGATTGCACTTTATTTACAACCGCCCGATACATCGCTTGTGCATATCATCATAGTCAGTTTATCTGTGCTTTCATTTCATTTTGTTCCGTGTTAATGCAGATTTGCAACTAGTTGATACTGAATGTTGTAATGTTACTTCTGTACTGTGCACTGGTTTTTGTACCATTATATTTACAATTGCGGCGTGAATCCGTGTACGTCACCTGGTCATGTGTGTTATGTTACTGCCAGGTTACCCGTTTCACTACAGAACTTGTGAAACTCTACGTATGAGTTATGGACTTCAATTTGCGTAGCACTTTAGTTGTTAGTGACCTTTCTGTTGTATTTTAATCGAACCTACAGAAGTAATTCCTTTTCGCATACAGTTTAAACGTTTGGAATGTGTGTGGCGTTGACATGTCACGGATTTACAAACGTTTGTCATTTCTCTTGGTTCCTGTTGCGTTTCTCTGCTCGCTTATTGCACTCTCTCACGTGGCATAGAAAATCGTTTTCCTGTCGGACACTGATTGCCATATTCTTGATGTCTGCACATACGCTTCACAGCATTAACTGTGGCGATTCGCTTTGTATTTATTTTGGTTCATACTAGGTCAGAATTTATTTTTGTTAATATGGTTTACTGGCTTACTTTCTCTTTTTTACTTTATTCCTTTTGCACAGTCCTTCGAAGATGTCCATTGTCTGAAACGTGGAAGGAAATGTCGTTCACTCAAGATATTTGTGTTGAAAATAACACAATACGATTGCATAGTATATTCAACAATGAGTTCATGAGTGACTAATAAAGCTTAAAACATTTGTAGGTTGAATCAGCTTTCAAAATTTGCTCTTTATAATGGATATGAAGTAAATTAGTGGCGTAACTTACGTGATGGACACCATTAAACACCCTAATCTGAAAAATTAAAACCTAGTCAAAAATGGTTCATATGGCTCTGAGCACTATGGAACTCAACATCTGTGGTCATAAGTCCCCTAGAACAGAACTACTTAAACCTAACTAACCTAAGGACATCACACACATCCATGCCCGAGGCAGGATTCGAACCTGCGACCGTAGCAGTCGCGTGGTTCCTGACTGAGCGCCTAGAACCGCTAGACCACCGCGGCCGGCTAAAACCTAGTCAAACACTTCTCTATTGCACTTAGATGCCACAAACTAGGAACAAGATGTACGTATGAATCGTGTCACTACGTGGAAAGTCAAATCTAATTACCAGTGCCACAGTGCCGAAGGGTAAATGTTTAGATGATGTGAGAACGTATGGAATTTGCGTGTGCATAATGGAAAGTATCGCTGAGCACCTGCAGGTGGGTTTTGCAACTACACTTACGTCAAATATCGAATCTGTCCTTTCACTTTAACTCACACCAGGAACAAAAATATTTGTTCTGCAATAAGCCAACAATTTGCGTAATATGAGACATAGTGAACGTCAAGTTGGTACGCGTGTTAAAATGCAATACAGTTCCCAATCCATTCGAGGCATTTTTTTTTGCTTCCTACAGAACATGTAGCACGCATATGCGTGCTGCTAAACCCCGACCAGCTCTGCTTCTAGTTTTGCTCTGCTTCTAATTTTGTGGTTGTGCAATGTGGGATGCTGATAATTATACGTTAATTAATACAGGACGATGATTACCTGCTAACTGGCAGATAAGAGCGACACCCGAGTCGTTGGCAGCGGCAGGCGCGTACTGTTTATATAAGCGGTCGGGGTCAGCGCCGGCTGCAGTCCACGGCTGTTCGTGCAGCAGCCGAGGTTTCCGTCCGGCCATCTTGAACAACGCGAGTGGAAGACGAGCAGCGTGTGTGTGCTGCTCGATTTCCGCGGCTCTGAGTGCATTAAACCGAAGGTAGGGCGACACGGCAGCGCAGAAGGCGCTGGCAGCGAAATACAGTTACTCAATACGCTTGTCATTCGTTTCTTGAAGATTTGAAGTGCCTACTGCTTTTTGTTTGGTATGTCAGTGAGTTTACATCAGACAGCGAATATCATTTATACCGCACATCCTACACTGTAACGCATTACCTGTCCACTACGCGGAGTGTTTGTTGTGTGTCGTTACCTGTCGTATATCGCATTTAAATTGGCAGGTGATTTGACACAGAGTCTATTTTAGAGAATTTGTCAAAGTTCTTCTATATATGAAATATATTCGCAGTTGCGAATATGGACAACCATCACCTGTATAATGGAATGACGATAGTGAAAATTTGTGTCCGAAGAACTTTGCACCGTAATTCGGAATAACACAAGCACTGTAATATCTTATTTATCCACCAACACCTGGCAAGCGACTTTCAAGTAAAATGTCTCTTCTCTACGGGAACATACATAACGGATGTACGAGTACAGGTTGTAGAGACACATGGTTGACGACATAAGGATGTTTGGGTGTGGCCGTGAGTCGTGCTCGCACAGCCAAACGGTAAGGCGACCGCTCGCGGTAAGCGGGGAACCCGGGTTCGAGCCCCGACCCGGCACAAATTTTCATTGTCGTCAGCCAGTTATACAGCTGATGGTTATTCATATTCGCAAGTGCGAATATCTTTCATGTATTCATAAAGGCTGTAGTCGCAGTGCCTGTTCATTCCGACATACGTGCATATCATAAGGAACTTTGGATCGTAATTCGGAATGACACATGCACTGCAGCATCGTAAGTTGTTCTGTGTCGCGAGTGATGCGGTACTTTGAAAAGCGACAACGGTAATCGACATTTGTTTGTTCAGCTTTTCCTCAGTGCGGATACTATAAGCTCTGTAGCCTATGGTGCCGTATTAACAGGGTGCTGGGTAATAACTTTATTAATGAAATCTCTTGGCTGATTAAAACTGTGTGCCGGACCGAGACTCGAACTCGGGACCTTTGCCTTTCGCGGGGAAGTGCTCTACCATTTGAGCTAACCAAGCACGACTCACGCCCCGTCCTCACGGCTTTAATCCCGCCAGTACCTCGTCCTTATCTTCCAGACTTTCTGGGAACTTTATTAATATTGGTACTGTCTATGAACGCACTGAAAGTGTTTTTCCGTTGCCACGCGTTTTCCCTTTTGTTGAGAAGAATCTTCGCCGGCAGGTCTGGATATTAAATGTAGACTGCCAAGATACTTTCAAATGCCAAAATCTCTAATAAAGCGGTTTCGGCAGTACTATGTAACTATCTTCGGATCTGCAATAGGATAGCACCGAAATTGACAGGAAAAATATTTAGGTAGCATGATACAATAATGAACATAAATATTTCGTTTTCTTACTATTCTTTCGTTTCCCTCTCTTTGGGGTACGCTGGATCAATCATTTCTTTGTGCGTTGTTCTTTTCTTAGCGCCCAGTATTTGTACATTGTTTCTGACCTCCTTTTCCTCTCTTCTTCCGAGATGAAGGCTTTGGACTTTTGTATAGATTTGTCGTGGAACCTTATGTTTTCATCTTTAGTAATTAATTTAGCTGTTCTATCGATAAGTGAATTTTCTGAAATCTTTAATTCTACTAGGTCTTTCTCAGTTTATTTAAACCAGTTGAGTTTCGTTTTGCGGTTATGGAAAAAGTCAAACATTTGTTTGGTTAATCTCTTGTAATTCATTCTGAGAAGATGACCATATAAATGTATCCTCCTTTTTAGCATAGTATCTGAAAGTTTTTCAATTTTCTTATGGAGAGTTTCATTTTTTATGTATATGATGTTATTGTCTTTAAATTTTGGTCCTATAATTTTTCTTAAAATTTTTCTTTCCTGTGGCTCAAGTTTCTCCATTTGGCCTTTGACATTCATGTTTAATGTTTCTGCTGCATACAGTACTTCAGCCTTAATCACTGTCTTGCAATGTGTAATCTTGGACTTCCATGAAAGGGATTTTTTGTTGTATGTATTTCTTATTGGTTGGAAGACCAATTCTAGTTTATTTTTTCTGGATTCAATTGCTTTGCTTTCCCCAGCATTCCAACTAATCCATTCTCCATGATATTCGAATTCTTTTACTATTTCAATCTTTTGTTCTTGAACTTCGAGGTATTTACACGAGTCCTTGATGTTTGTCAATATCTTGGTATCTGCAATGGAGAACTGAAGACCTATTTCACCTACTTGTTTCTTAAGTTCAAGGATTTGCTCCCGTACTTCTTCCATTGCTTCAGCAAACAGGGCCATATCATCTGCGAAAGCAATGAAATTTACTTTAAGGTTGTTCTTTTTGCAACCCAGTCTTATACCACTCTTAATTGTGAGCGATGGTCCCATTCACATATCGAAATTGTAGGGTGGGTTCTTTGTATCTTGGTAATCTTTGTATGAAAGGTCTGTAAAAGCTTCTTGTGTTGGTTTTAGTAAATTCTTCATCAATTTGGAGAAGAGTTTTCTTTTCAAGTGTCTTCTTAATCCTTCTTATATTTTTATCTACCAGTTTTGTAACTCTAATGAAATTCAATCAGCTTTCTTCTGTTTTCTGTGATTGCCAGTTTTGCCATGCCTGTTTTCTTGTTTCAAAGATGACGTATTTCGTTTTACTACAATACGTGGAACAAAAACATACCTTACACTTTATAACAGGCCGGCCTGTGTGGCCGAGCGATTCTAGGCGCTTCAGTCCGGAACCGCGCGACCGCTGCGGTCGAAAGTTCGAATCCTGCCTCGGTCATGGGTGTGTGTGATGTCCTTCGGTTAGTTTGGTTTAAGTAGTTCTAAGTTGTAGAGGACTGATGATCTTAGATGTTAAGTCCCATAGTGCTCAGAGCCATTTGAACCATTTTTTTTAATTTTTATTTTTTTAATCACGTGAGCAGAACAGGTTGTGCGCCATTTGCAGGCCTCCGAGCAAGTGCCTTACTTCGTCGAGTGGACAATAGGCAGTTGCGTTCACCAGTAGCTCTTCTTCCCAGCGACGGATATGTCCCAACAGATGCGTGGTAACGTGGGACATGTCAATAACAGACAGGAGTCGACCAGGAATTGCCTGCACTGTGTGAAAGTAAACGATCGGTGTGACTGGGAAACGTAAATTACTTCCTACACAATGGGGACCAGACACGTTTTTTTCTGCAGTTGTATGGCTTGCAGCAAGAAGCGCTGAGCGCTGCCGCGACTCCATATGCGTCATCCAGATGACAAGTGGGAACAGAATTGACAGCTAGGCGAGCGACGTAGATAGCCGAGTCGAGCTCGTCCATCAGGCGTAGAGGCAGTCTTTTTCTAGAGGCAGTCTTTTTGTAGTAAGTGAGAGCGCTACGCCTGTGCGTAGTAAAAACTGGTCGTATGGCCGATAATAATTATTTATTGTAAAATTGGGAAACTGGGTAGCCACTAGGGAGACCCTCTCAAAACAAAGATTCATACAGAAGTGGTGGTCGTTCTTTCAGAAATGTCCTGCAGCCACTATGAATCACGACACAAGGGAAGTAAAGACATTAGCTGCGACTGGGCATTGATCAGAAGGGTCAATAGCTTATGGAAAACTCATTGTTTCGGGCTGCGGTAACGTAAGACAAGAAACCGCATGTTTATTTTCATAGTAGCGAATTGTCTTTCCAAGAGCTGTCGAAGAATCATAGGTAAATTTACAGTACTGGATTGAAAAAAATAAAGAACATAGCTTCTGCTGTATCGCCATAGATAAGAAAGTTCTGGGTGTTAACCTTACGGAAAAATACTCTCCTCTTTGCGTGCTATCACTTGTCAACACCTTGTATCGATATCTCCAATGGTTTAGAATATTTGAGGGATATTATGAGTATTTCATTCACGTGCGTGTGGTTGGTTGGTTTGGGGAAGGAGACCAGACAGCGTGGTCATCGGTCTCATCGGATTAGGGAAGGATTGGGAAGGAAGGCGGCCGTGCCCTTTCAGAGGAACCATCCCGGCATTTGCCTGGAGTGATTTAGGGAAATCACGGAAAACCTAAATCAGGATGGCCGGACGGGGGATTGAACCGTCGTCCTCCCGAATGCGAGTCCAGTGTCTAACCACTGCGCCACCCCGCTCGGTCACGTGCGTGTGTAGTCGGAAGCGAGGCCGTTATATAAATTCTATTTTCTCGAGAATGGTGACAGAGAGAGACATGCCAAGCCTTAAAAAAAAATTCTTAGCTAAATTTCATTCACAGGAACGTATAGTGTAATATGCACCAAACAAAATCATAAAAACCTCTATTTTTCATCAAAAATTTTTCTAATTTCGCACAGTATCGTACTTAGATGCAGAAATCGAGTAAAATATGACCATTGTCGAAATTTTGGGAGCTTCACCCAGAAGCTGACATGTAAAGATACAGGTAACGTCAAAATCTTTTTTTTCTTTTTGGCGATTAGTTTCTGTGAAATCTTTCAGAAACGTTGCAGGGCGTGCGACTCGATTCTTTCAGCAGGTGTCGCCAAGCAGCGTGCAGAAAGTGGGCAACGAATGTCTCAGTCATTCCAGTTAGCTGCCATTCTGTGCTGCCTCATTACACGAGACGAGGATATTTTCCGTGATGGGTCAAGCTGCCTCGGACGGGCAGCACCCTTCTGTGCGCACCTTTAGTGTTACGTTGCTCGGCTAAGGATATCTGATCGGCACTGCCAGTAGCAGACCCCGTGCTGACGGAGACGCCTCCACTGTGCTGGTGTGCAGAGCGATGCGCGGGGCCGTGCTGGGCCGGCTGGCCGCCGTGCTGCTGCAGCTGCTGCTGTCCGGGGGCGGCGGGGCGGAGAGCCAGTCGCTGGCGGGGGCGGCGGCGCGGCTGCTGCGCGAGGCCCGCGAGTTCGCGGAGGCGCAGCCGGCGGACGCGGAGCCGCGCGCCGAGTACGACTTCGTGGTGGTGGGGGCGGGCTCTGCGGGGGCGGCGCTGGCGGCGCGGCTGTCGGAGCGGCCGGGCAGCAGCGTGCTGGTGCTGGAGGCGGGCGGCGACGAGGCGCTGGTGCCGGGCGGCGTGCCGCTGCTGGCGCCGCTGCTGCAGCTCGGCCCGCAGGTGTGGCGATACCGCAGCCACCCCGACGCCGCCGCCTGCCTCGGCTACGTGGGCCAGCGGTGCAACCTGCCCAGGGGCAAGGTGCGTGGCTGCCCAGGCACTGCGATACACTCTACTGCTGTCCTTCAAGTTACATGTCTGTGCAGGCCACGGTCTGATATGTCATATACTGAGGCGGCAAAGGTCACAGTGTCTCTCCTAATACGGTGTGCACCTCCTTTTGCCTGTTGTAGTGCAGCAACTCGACGTGGTGTGGACTCCACTACTCATTGGAAGTCCCCTGCTGAAGCATTGACCAATGTTGCCTGTATAGTCGTACAAAATTCCGAAGGTGTTGCCGGTGCACGATGTTGTGCAAGACCCGACCTCTGGATTATGCCATATAAATGTTCAATGGGATTCGTGTCGCGTGACTTGAGTGGCCAAATCATTCACTCTAATTGTGCAGAATGTTGTTCAAACCATTCGCAAACGCCGGCCGCAGTGGCCGAGCGGTTCCAGGCGCTACAGTCTGGAACGGTCGCAGGTTCGAATTCTGCCTCGGGCACGGATGTGTGTGATGTCCTCAGGTTACTTAGGTTTAAGTAGTTCTAGTGGACTCATGACCTTAGAAGTTAAGTCCCATAGTGCGCAGAGCCATTTGAACCAACCAATCGGAAACAATTGTGGCCCAGAGACATGACTCTGTTGTTGGGGGCCAAGTCCACGATTGGCTGCAAATGGTCTGCAAGTAGCCAAACATAATCATTTCCAATCAAAGACCGGTTCAGTTGGACACAGGACGCAGTCCATTCCATGCAAACACGAGCCAAAGCATTATAGAGCCACCGCGGGCTTGCACACTCCCCTCTTGAAAACCTGTGTCCGTGCTTCGTGGGCCCTGCACCTCACTCAAAACCTACCGTCAGCTCTTACCAACTGAAATCGGCAATCTTCTGAGCACGCCACGGTTTTCCAGTCGTCTAGGGTCTAGCCGATACGGGTGAGCGCCCACGAGAGACGCGATCGGCGATGCCAAGCTGTTAGCACTGGCTCTGACGTCATTCGTCTGCTGCTATAGCCCGTTAACGCCAGATTTAGTTTCACTATCCTAATGGATACGTTCCTCGTACATCCCACGTTTATTTCTGTGGTTATTTCACGTCGTGTTGCTTGTCTGTTAACACTGGCAACTCTAAACGCTAACACTGCTGCTGTCGGTCGTTAAGTGAAATCTGTCGCCCACTGCATTCCCCGTCGTGAAAGACAATGCCTGTAATCTGGTATTCTCAGCACACTCTTGACACTGTGGATCTCGGAATCTTCAATTACGTAACGACAGCCGAAACTGGATGTCCTACGCGTCTAAGTGCTACTACCACTTCGCATTCTAAGTCTGCTGCTCCCTGAAGTGCAGCCTTAATCACGTTGAAAACATTTTCACACGACTCACTCGAGTACAAACGACAGCTCAACCAATGCACTGCCCTTTTACACCTTGTGTACTGGCGCCGTCTGTATGAGCACATATCCCTATCCCATTTCTTTCGTCACCTCGGTGTAAACTGAAGTTCGCTGCGGCGTTTTCTGCCTGTGTATGAACGTATTTTGATACGGTTTTCAATAATGGACAGACTGATCCATGTAAAAACAGCACCCACCATTATTGCGGCCACAATCAGCTTGCATAGCCCCTTGCTGGCAAGCCAGGTCCATGGCTTCGTGGGGTCAGTGCCACATTCCAACCCTACCATCAGCTCTCGCCAGCTGAAACCAGGATTCAGCTGAACGCGCCACGGTTTTCCAGTCGTCTAGGGTCCAACCGATACGGTCAGGAGCCCAGCAGAGGCGGTGCAGGCGACGTCGTGCTATTAGCAGGGGCGCTCGCGTCGGTCGTCTGCTCCCATAGCCCATGAAGTCCAAGTTTCGCCACACTGTCCTACGGATACCTTCATCGTACGTCCCACACTGATTTCTGCAGTTATTTCTCGCAGTTTTGCTTGTTTTTTTAGCACTAACAACTCTACGCAAACGCCACTACTGTCGTTGGTTCAATGAAGGCCATCGAGCACTGGGTTGTACGTAGTGAGAAGTATTCCCTTGATTTCGTGGATTGCAACAATGAATTTCCTAACAATTTCCAAAACTGAATGTCCCATGCGTCCAGCTCCAACTACCATTCAGCGTTCAGAGTCTGTTAATTCTGCATGAAAATGACAGCTCCGCCAATGCACTGCCCTTTCATACCGAGTATACGCGATACTACCGCCCTCTGTATACGTGCTGTCCGCCCCCGGTAGGTGAGTGGTCAGCGCGACAGAATGTCAATCGTAAGGGCCCGCGTTCGATCCCGGCTGGGTCGGAGATTTTCCTCCGCTCAGGGACTGGGTGTTGTGTTGTTCTAATCACCATCATTTCATCTCCATCGACGCGCAAGTCGCCGAAATGGCGTCAAATCGAAAGACTTCCACCCGGAGAACGGTCTGCCCGACGGGAGGTCCTAGTCACACGACGTTTGTGTATGTGCATATCCCGTGATTTTTGCCACCTCAGTGTGTTGACACGCTACACTACAGAGACTCCCTTAGAGACGCCACCTGCGCCACTGTGTGGGGCTAAGACCCGCGCCGCCTTCCAGGTGCTGGGCGGCTCCAGCAGCGTCAACTACATGATCCACACGCGCGGCAACCGGCGCGACTACGACGGCTGGGCCGCGCTGGGGAACCCCGGCTGGAGCTACGACGACCTCCTGCCCTACTTCCGCAAGCTGGAGAACGTCTCCGGCGTTCCAGACCTGGGTGAGTACTGCCACGAGCCTGCCACCCTGACGAACACCAGGGGGGGGGGGGGGGGGGTTACAGTACTGGACTGAAAAGTCTGGCGAATCGTTACAGAATCCTCTCCGTGCATTACATGACGCACCAGGCATATTGCAGTTTCACATTTATGTTCAACATGCACAGTACGCTAGTACAGACCATTAGCAATCGGCCTAAGCTATTATAAAGTCATACTTAAATGAGAATTACAAACAGGAACAAAAATAATACACTGCTACAACAGAAATGCAGTAACATGATTAACAAAAATAAATCTGAAAAGATCCGAAATGGAAAGGATTGCCGCTTAATAAACACCGTCCAGCACATTAATGTGAGCACCTGTTGAAAGCCTGGATAACCAGCTTTTGCAGAGCAAACCTGCAGAAAGAGTCAGTGACGTTCTTGGAGGTACCAACAGAGACGTGCAGTCAGGCCAAGCCCAGTGCTATGGCCAGCTGCGATAGATTTCTCGGATGAGGATCCATGGTGCGAACAGCCCGATCCACGATGTCCCACAGATTCTCAAGTGGGTTTAAATCCGGGGGGGGGGGCGGGGGGGGCGTATGGTGGCTAGGAGAGTACGGCAAACTCCTCCCGATGCTCTTGCAACCACGCAAGGACACCGTGAGCTGTGTGACACATTGCATTGTCTTCTTGGTAGATGCCATCGTGCTGAGGAGAAACAAACTCCACGTAGACATTGTCCCCAACGACACAGTGCCTTCCAGAATGACGGAATCACCCACTAAGTGACACAAAATCACTCCGCAGAACATATCGCTCCCTCCTCTGCCCTCGATTTTTGCCACGATTGTTGAAGGGCCATGTCCACCAAAAGCCATCCATCCGATGGAGCATAAGACTACTGTTTCATCTGAGACGGCCACCTGTCGCCGTTCAGTGGGCGTCCTGATGCGGCATTCGCGCGCAGACTCCAGCTTTCGTCGACGGTGAGCAGCTGTCAACGTGAGTGCGTGGATCGGGCGCTTCCTGCAGAGGCGCATACGCAGCAACGTTCGATGACTGGTTTCTGACGAGGCACTGTTGGCAGCCCCTCGGTTCATCTGGGCTGTCAGTTGCACGTCTGTCCGCCCGTGCACATCTCCGCAGCAGTCGTTCATCCCCGTCACCTGCGGCCCATGTTGCACCGAAGTTGCCTCGGTGGCAGTTTCATAAATAGCACCATTTTCCCATGCACGGTACATTTTAACCACGGTGGCACGCAAACAGCTTACAAACTTAGCCGTTTCGGCAACGTTTCCACCCTTAGCTCGAAAGACAGTGATCGTGCCCATTTCCGAATTTTGACAAAGGCTGCATATTCTTCCGCGTCCCGCTCTCCACCCCGACCCTTTATACAGGGTGTTACAAAAAGGTACGACCAAACTATCAGGAAACATTCCTGACACACAAAGAAAGAAAAGATGTTATGTGGACATGTGTCCGGAAACGCTTACTTTCCATGTTAGAGCTCATTTTAGTACTTCTCTTCAAATCACATTCATCATGGAATGGAAACACACAGCAACAGAACGTACCAGCGTGACTTCAAACACTTTGTTACAGGAAATGTTGAAAATGTCCTCCGTTAGCGACGATACATGCATCCACCCTCCGTCGCATGGAATCCGTGATGCGCTGATGCAGCCCTGGAGAATGGCGTATTGTATCACAGTCGTCGACAATACGAGCACGAAGAGTCTCTACATCTGGTACCGAATTGCGTAGACAAGAGCTTTCAAATGTCCCCATAAATGAAAGTCCAGAAGGTTGAAGTCAGGAGAGCGTGGAGGCCATGGAATTGGTCCGCCTCTACCAATCCATCGGTCACCGAATCTGTTGTTGAGAAGCGTACGAACACTTCGACTGAAATGTGCAGGAGCTCCATCGTGCATGAACGACATATTGTGTCGTACTTGTAAAGGCACATGTTCTAGCAGCACAGGTAGAGTATCCCGTATGAAATCATGATAAAATGCTCCATTGAGCGTAGGTGGAAGAACGTGGGGCCCAATCGAGGCATCACCAACAATGCCTGCCCAAACGTTCACAGAAAATCTGTGTTGATGACGTGATTGCACAATTGCGTGCGGATTCTCGTCAGCCCACACATGTTGATTGTGGAAATTTACAATTTGATCACGTTGGAATGAAGCCTCATCCGTAAAGAGAACATTTGCACTGAAATGAGGATTCACACGTTGTTGGATGAACCATTCGCAGAAGTGTACCTGTGGAGGCCAATCAGCTGCTGATAGTGCCTGAACACGCTGTACATGGTACGGAAACAACTGGTTCTCCCGTAGCACTCTCCATACAGTGACTGCACGAAGAATTTCCTCGTCCATTGCAGGTGTCGTCGTCGTTCTAGGTCTTCCCCAGTCGCGAGTCATAGGCTGGAATGTTCCGTGCTCCCTAAGACGCCGATCAATTGCTTCGAACGTCTTCCTGTCGGGACACCTTCGTTCTGGAAATCTGTCTCGATACAAACATACCGCGCCACGGCTATTGCCCCGTGCTAATCCATACATCAAATGGGCATCTGCCAACTCCGCATTTGTAAACAGTGCACTGACTCCAAAACCACGTTCGTGATGAACACTAACCTGTTGATGCTACGTACTGATGTGCTTGATGCTAGTACTGTATAGCAGTGAGACGTATGTCAACACAAGCACCGAGTGACTGCGTGTGAGATCGCTCTCTAAGTTTTCATATATTTTTAGGTTCCAGATACATATTTTAACGGTTTTTGTGATAATATTTACTATATAAGTGACGTATTAGTGGTTTCTTCATTCAGCTCTGCCTTTCTTCTGTTGTGACGTGATATTTGTGAGTGTTTCGTATCGAGCAACTTAACCTCTTGCCTGTGTTTACATTCCGCGCTGACCAGTTGCAGCTGTAGCGGCGCATCGAAAGCTAAGTACTAATTAATTGTTTGTGCATAGTGATTTATTTAGGAACTTTAGTAGTCTTCAACCGGTGTTCGTGGTGTTTTCTGGTGAAATAATTTCAGAAGAACCTTTTGCGAACTGTTTACAGATCGTTACTGTGTGATTAGACGTTTGATTCTCTTTCTGTATTAGTCTTTTGTTATATTCACATTTGTTGTTTATTAATACTGTTAATAATAGTAGTTACTTCCCTTGTAGAGTAAGTTTGTGATTATTGTAGTCAGGTTTTTAGCATCTTCTTATTGTAGTAGCGGAACTTAGAAAAAGTAAAATTTTACCATGAGTGAGAAGTGTGGGCTTTGCCGTAGGTTCGTGAGTAGTGGATTGCGGTGTGACACTTGTTCGAACTATTTTCACTGGGGGGAATGCAGTGGGGAAGCCAGTGGGCATTCTGGTGAGATCCTCTCCTGGAACTGCAGGTTATGTAGCAAGAGTAAACTGATAGAGGAGCAGGAGCGTAAGATCTGTGCCCTTCAGGTGCAGTTGAAAAACGCACAGGAGGAGCTAGATAGGATGAGGAGGGAGAAGGGGATTGGGGAATGGGAGCTGGCTGTTGGCAAGAGATCTGCTAGGAGAAGAAGATTTTCAGATAGTTTTACTATTGGTGTTTACAATAGATATGACCAACTGTCAGAGTCTAGTGGAGAGGAATCTCTAGTAGCTGTAGATGTAGGAAGTATGCAGCAGACCTCAGTAGTTACTGTGCCTAGAACAGTTGCAAAGTCGAAGAGGAAGAAGAAGGTTCTGCTGTTAGGTAGTTCACATGGCAGAGGTGTAGGCCAGCAGTTGCAGGAAGTGCTGGGAAGTGAGTACCAGGTCACCAGCATTGTGAAGCCTAATGCAGGGTTGGCTCAGGTGACTGTTAACATAGGGGGGTTATGTAGGGATTTTACTAAAGAGGATCAGGTAGTGATTGTGGGTGGGGCTGGTAATAGTATTGGTAGGGATGGGGAGTATAACATTGATGGTGACCTGGAAAAGATAGCCACTCAGACTGGCAACACGAATGTGCATTTCGTGGAACTGTTTCAGCGTCACGATCGGCCTCATCTTAATACAGCCGTCAGGCGTAATAACATGAGACTTGGGGGTGCGCTGATGACAGAAAGCATGGGTCACATTTCAGTGGTGTCGGTGGAGTCTATCAGCAGGACGGGTTTCACTAGACACGGCCTGCACCTCAACAGGTATGGGAAGGGGAGGTTGGCAAAGCTTATAGGTGACAGCATAGGTGGGGGTGGTGGGATCACTCATGGGAAAATTCCTGCAGTAGTGTGTGTTAGAGCTGCACCTTTTTTAGATTGAAGTCAGCTGATAGGTATTCCTGCTTAAGGGAAGTCTCTCTAACAAGGGAATCACTTTTGACAAAGCTTAGGTATCCGAGTAATGAGGGAATTAGTATATTTCATCAAAATATACAAGGTATTAGGGATAAAGTTAGTGAACTGCTTATAGATGTTGACTCTGAAATTATTGGTATATCTGAAGACTTCTTAAATAAGGAGATAATTCAGAGGCTTCCTTTACCAGGATACAGGTTGGCTGGCTGCTTTTCGAGGAGCTCTTTGCGGTGTGGGGGAGTAGCCATGTATGTGAAAAACGGCATCGCATTTGAGTCAATTGATGTTTCAAAGTACTGCACTGAAAAGGTGTTTGAATGTTGTGCAGGTGTGGTTAAATTTAACGGAGTTAAACTTGTAACTGTTGTTATTTATAGATCCCCAGACTCCGATTTCACAGCATTTTTGCTAAAGCTAGAGGAGGTTCTTGGTTCACTTTATAGGAAATACAAAAAGTTAGTTATATGTGGTGACTTCAATATTAATTGTATAAGTGATTGTGCAAGGAAGAGGATGCTGGTAGACCTCTTTAATTCATATAATCTTATGCAAACCGTATTCTTTCCAACGAGAGTGCAAGGGAACAGTAGAACAACCATAGACAACATTTTTGTTCATTCCTCATTACTAGAAGGGCATTCTGTTAGAAAAAAGGTGAATGGCCTTTCAGATCATGATGCGCAAATTTTAACTTTAAAAGATTTTTATGCTGCAACTCGTGTTAAATATAGTCTTCAGCTGTTCAGGAAAGCTGATCCGGTTGCTGTAGAGACCTTTGTAAGCCTTATAAAGGAACAAGAGTGGCAAGATGTTTATAGCGCTGAGACAGTAAACGATAAATATAATGCTTTTCTAAAGACCTTTCTCATGCTCTTTGAAAGTTGCTTTCCGTTACAACGTTTAAAACAGGGTACTAGCACAAACAGGCAGCCTGGGTGGCTGACTAGAGGGATAAGAATATCTTGTAGAACAAAGTGGCAATTATATCAAAACGTTAGAAACAGTCAAAATCTAAATGCAGCAGCCCATTACAAACAGTATTGTAAGGTGCTTAAAAATGTTATTAGGAAGGCAAAAAGTATGTGGTATGCAGATAGAATAGCTAAGTCTCAGGATAAAATTAAAACCATATGGTCAGTCGTAAAGGAAGTTGCTGGTCTGCAGAGACAGGTCGAGGATATAGAATCAGTGCGTAGTGGGAATGTCCGTGTTACTGATAAGTCGCATATATGTACAGTATTTAATAATCACTTTCTGAATATAGCAGGTGAACTAAATAGAAACCTAATTCCTACAGGGAATCATATAGCGCTCTTAGAAAAAAGTGTTCTGAGACTGTTACCTGAAATGCTCCTCCATGATACTGACAAGAGGGAGATTGAGTTAATAATTAAATCACTAAAGACCAAGAACTCTCATGGATATGACGGGGTATCTAGCAGAATACTGAAGTATTGTTCTATGTATGTTAGCCCAGTACTTAGCCATATCTGTAACTTTTCCTTTAGGAGTGGTCGGTTTCCTGATCGATTAAAATACTCGGTAGTGAAGCCACTTTATAAAAAGGGAGACATTGATAATGTTGACAATTTTAGACCTATTTCTATGCCATCGGTGTTTGCTAAAGTTATCGAGAAGGTTGTATATACAAGGTTACTGGAGCATTTAAATTCACATAATTTGCTGTCAAATGTTCAGTTTGGTTTTAGAAATGGTTTAACAACTGAAAATGCTATATTCTCTTTTCTCTGTGAGGTTTTCGACGGATTAAATAAAAGGTTGCGAACGCTAGGTGTTTTCTTTGACTTAACGAAGGCTTTTGACTGTGTTGACCACAAAATATTACTGCAGAAGTTGGACCATTATGGAGTAAGGGGAGTAGCTTACAATTGGTTCGCCTCTTACTTTAAGAACAGAAAGCAGAGGGTAATTCTCCGCAATATTGAGAGTGGTAGTGATGTTCAGTCCCAATGGGGCACTGTTAAGTGGGGCGTTCCCCAAGGGTCGGTGCTGGGGCCACTGCTGTTTCTTATTTATATAAATGATATGCCTTCTACTATTACAGGTGATTCAAAAATATTTCTGTTTGCTGATGACACCAGCTTGATAGTGAAGGATCTTGTGTGTAATATTGAAACAGTAACAAATAATTTAGTTCATGAAATAAGTTCGTGGCTTGTGGAAAATAATTTGATGCTAAATCACAGTAAGACTCAGTTTTTACAGTTTCTAACTCACAATTCAACAAGAACTGACATTTTAATCAGACAGAATGGGCATGTTATAAGCGAGACGGAACAGTTCAAGTTCCTAGGCATACGGATAGATAGTAAGCTGTTGTGGAAAGCCCATGTTCAGGATCTTGTTCAGAAACTAAATGCTGCTTTATTTACCATTAGAACAGTATCTGAAATAAGTGACAGTTCAACACGAAAAGTAGTCTACTTCGCATATTTTCATACGCTTATGTTGTATGGTATTATTTTTTGGGGTAATTCTTCTGATTCAAAAAGGGTATTTTTGGCTCAAAAACGGGCTGTTCGAGCTATATGTGGTGTAAGTTCGAGAACCTCTTGTCGACCCCTATTCAAAAATCTGGGAATTCTGACATTGCCCTCACAGTATATATTTTCTTTAATGTCGTTTGTTGTTAGCAATATTAGCCTATTCCCAAGAGTTAGCAGCTTTCACTCAGTTAATACTAGGCAGAAATCAAATCTGCATGTCGAATGCAGTTCCTTGACTCTTGTGCAGAAAGGAGTGCAGTATTCTGCTGCATCCATTTTCAATAAGCTACCACAAGAACTCAAAAATCTTAGCAGTAGCCCAAACTCTTTTAAGTCTAAACTGAAGAGTTTCCTCATGGCTCACTCCTTCTATTCTGTCGAGGAGCTCCTGGAAGAGCTAAAAAATTAAGCAAATTCCAGTGTTACATTGTTGATTGTCTTCATTTAAACTTATGACTTGTCACTTGAATATGTTTTTTTTTCTATATTTCATTTTATCTGTTTCTAATATCGTGTTATAATTTCATGTATTGACTCGTTCCATGACCATGGAGGTTTCTCCTTAATTTGGTCCCACGGAACAATAAATAAATAAATAAATAAATAAATAAAAAGTCAACATTACCTTCCTTCAATTGGGCCAACTGGCGGTGAATCGAGGAAGTACAGTGCATACTGACGAAACTAAAATGAGCTCTAACATGGAAATTAAGCGTTTCTGGACACATGTCCACATAACATATTTTGTTTATTTGTGTGTGAGGAATGTTTCCTGAAAGTTTGGCCGTACCTTTTTGTAACACCCTGTATACCCTCCAGTGGTGGAGCTGCGACCTACTGTCTGTGAGTGGTCACTGCAAGTTGACATCGAACCCAGGCGGTGGTCACATTAATGTGACTCGACCGTTGGTTGTTTATGAACAGCAACCTCAGTTGTAGTTGTTGCTTTGATTGGAACACGCTAAGTGTTCCTTCCTGCCACTTTTCTGTAAATTGTGGTTCATAAACGGATATTGAGCAAGCACTCGACTACTAAAACCGAACGACCACTAAATTAAGAACAGCTACAATATCCAGAAGATGATAAGACGCTAGGCCCAGTGGCAAACCGCGAACTCCCGTCTTACGAGAAAACTGGGAGCGCTTCCAAAAAATCCGGCCAACAGACGCACTGGACGGCTCAAGTGTCGCACACTGCTGGCTTCTCTCCCCGGCAGAGGACTGCACGTATCGAAGTGGGGAATGTTCTATCTGGAGACGTGTCAGCAGCAGTGGCTGGAAGCTGTTAAGCCACGGCTGGGGAGCAGCTTGTTGTCACCAACGTCCTGTCATTCTTCCTCCCAGTAACGTATGGTCCTGTACCTCACATAACTGAACCCAGTATCAGCAGTCAGTGGGGGAGCGTAAATTTTCAGGCCGTGGTATCCCGACGAAAACATAAATTTGAGACACGAGTGCCGGCAGAGATTATCACAGAAACCTATCATTAACGTTGATAGATTAGTTTATAAGGAAAATCGTCAGTTTGACTTAATTCCAGACAATGGAGCCCTCAAGTTAATGTTGTCGATGACAATGATCAGGCGCACGAAAACCTAAAAACATAAATGAATACATGCTTACAGCTAGTATAAAAAAAGGCTGCCACATACTAAAACTTAGAAATAAAATACCGCATACTGCTATATACTGAAATCCATTGCAAGCGTGATATCAAAAACTACTCCAACAGCTGAAAATTAATATGAAAACCAATATTTGACCTGAGTCGATCGTATTCTACTGAAGCTGTAAACTAGATCTGTTTTATCGATGGCATCAAACAATAGTTGTAAAATCCGATCGTATGTGTTTCTCTCACTATACAGCTACGTTCTTTACCGCTAATTTATTTGATACGCTCCTTTCAGTTGACAAATGGCTCACGCTCTTTGCACGTAACAACCTTAGAACCTTTCAAGAATTTAGTGTATAATCTCATAAAATAATACTAAGAAAGAGTACACTAGCGTATGATGACAAATACACAGAAGAGCCAAAGAAACTGGTACACCTGCACAACACCGTGCAGGGCCCCTGAGACCACGCAGAAGTACCTCAACACGACGTGGCGTGGACTCGACTACTGTCTGAAGGAGTGCTGGAGGGAAATGACACCGTGAATCCTGCAGGGCTGTCCATAAATCTGTACGAGTATGAGGGGGTGGAGATCTCTTCTGAACAGCACGTTGCAAGGCATCCCAGATATGCTCAATAATGTTCATGTCTGGGGAGTTTGTTGGCCAGCGGAAGTGTTTAAACTCAGAAGAGTGTTCGTGGAACCATTCCGTAGCAATTCTGGACGTGTGGCGTGTCGCATTGCCCTGCTGGAATTTCCCAAGTCCGTCGGAATGCACAATAGACATAAATGGATGCAGATGATCAGACGTACGCTTACGTATGTGTCACCCACCAGAGTTGTATCTAGACGTGTCAGGAGTCCCATATCACTCCAACTTCACACGCTGTCACGTAGCAAGTCAATACGCAACAGCATTTACTGCACTACTTTTCAGTACGGCTCGTAGCTTTGGAGCCGTTGGCGGTGACAGAAACAGCCGCTTGTATCTTAGCGTGACTCGAACGCACCTGTCGCTAGCCTAGCTGTGGGAAGCGGTACCTGTGTCAGTTCGAGCGACAGAATACTCAACCACTAAGAATCTAAATAAACTATATTAAATATTATTCAATTTAGTTAAAAGTCAATATGCTGCCCTTTGTTATTAAAAAGAAGATTGTGTAAAAATCTCAGCTTTCTAGCTGGCATACTTTCAGAGTTAGAGAAAATTACCTAAAACACCCCAAACCGAGACTTTTAAGATTAAAGTCAGTTAGGATTCATAACAGTTTGTCTTTTAGTGTCATTTGGAATCATTACTGAATTTCACAAAATGCTAGGTCAATTTGTTTGAATTTTCGTAATTAAAAACGTTATCTATTTCTCATTTTCTTAATATAAAATGCAGAAAAGATCAGTATTTATTTAATGTGTTGCTACGTGAGCAAATGAGGATGACAGAGTGTGTATGTGGGACATACGAAAAAATTCATCATCACCTCATGTTAAACATTACGTCACTATGTCACGGGAAAGTGTTAAGCAAGCAAGTTGCAATGAAAAATGTAATTTCCCCACCGTGCTGATGACGTATGCCCAAGGGTACTTGCTTTTCTAAGAAGGCAGCCACAATAGCCATTTGCGGAGTAATAGTTTTCTAAAGTTATTTGAAGATTAGTTTTCTTTTCGTTTGGTTTTGTTAAACATTTTTTATTTGCATGATGAAGTGTCGCAAATGCATCTGTGAATGCTGATAGGCGTACGACAGTTTTAGCGCGAGAAAGAACTCGAACGATTGTTCTGATTGTCTGGTCATTTTGTACAACGAATCAGAGTTAATCGTTTCCCGCGCATTGCAAGTAGTTATAGGCCCCGGAAGGAACGGCAGCGAGGAGTGTCCAGTCAGCTATCGGACGTGCAGGTCATGTTGAACGCTTCCGTCTTTGTTGTGTGTAAAATGAAGAAATAATTGGCTTTTCGTGTCCAGATTGAGTGGCCGTAATAGCAATTGCATTTACGGACAGGTTTGTGAAGTTTGGAAGTTTTTGGATTGTTTTGTTGGAAAGAGAACCGCGTGTGAACTTTGCGCCTTTGTAAAATTCCGCGTGACATGTTTCATATTCGTCTATGGAATATTTAGCGAGCAATTTATTAGAAATCCACTGAAAAAGGACCAAATGGGAAACTCGTATATTGTAGCAGAGTAATGACTGTAAATCGCGTAGTAATTCAGGTCGGGCTTAAGTACATTCCTGGCTGTCTTGTGTGTACTTTGTTGTAAGGACTGTGATCTGAGGACACTGATATTATTCGTTAATTAAATACGAGCTGATGGCAAGTGTTTAGTTCTGAACCTAAAGAAATTAAAGAACTCGTTGCAGAATTTTGCCATTTTTATAAAGAGATGAAGCAATCGCTCTCCACAGGAAACTTGTTATATTACAGGATAGCTTGCTACCAGAGTTTACGCGGACTTGCAAACGGAAGTATTGACGGTGTTTCCCTTCAGCACTGCTTTTAACATCGTCTGAACAGTATCTACGTATGCAGAGAAACGGGCGGGTGATCTGTCGCCGTAGTGAGGTAGGTGGAACTTTTGTAGTGAACAGTACGACGAGAGACAGTAATGGAACATTTACGACGAACGAATCATCGCTAACCCGCCACGCCGCAACGCCCCATATCGTTACAGAGGCTGCACCAGCTTGCATAGTCCCTTGCTGACATGCAGGGTCCCGGGTTTCATGAGGTCGTCTCCGTACCCGTACACGTCCATCCGCTCGATAGAGTTTGAAACGAGACTTTTGTCCGACAAGGAAACATGTTTCCAGTCATCAAAAGTTCAATGTCGGTGTTGACCGGCCCATGCGAGGCGTAAAGCTTTGTGTCGTGCAGTCGTCAAGGGTACACGAGTGGGTATTCGGCTCCGAAAGCCCATATCGAAGACGTTTAGTTGAATCGTTTGAAAGCTAACACTTGTTGATGGGAGCAATCGGCATCAATTTGCGGAATGGTTGCAACTTCTTTCACTTTGAACGATTCTCTTCAGTCGTCGTTGGTCCCGTTCTTGCAGGATCTTTTTCCGACCGTAGCAATGTCGCAGATTGGATATTTTATCGGATTCGTGATATTCACGGTACACTCGTGAAATGGTCGAACGGAAAATCCACACTTCATCTCTATCTCGGAGATGCTGTGTCCCATCGCTCGTGCGCCGACAATAATACCACGTTCAAACTCACTCAGATCTTGACAACCCGCCACTGTAGCAGCAGTAACCGATCTAACAACTGCGCCAGACACTTGTATAGGCGTTGCCGACCGCAACACCGTATTCTGCCTGTTTACATATCTCTGTATTTGAATACGGATACCTACATCAGTTTCTTTGGCGCTTCAGTGTAGCTACATGTAAAGATACGACATAAGACATATCTTTCATGGCGAACTGACCGTGGGTAATGGTCTCAAGTGCCATGTCGAGGACGTAGTACCAAACTTGCACTGTGCAGGAAAACAATAAGCCCCCGACAAATGTAACCGAGTTCTTCAGTGAGTGGTCTGTTATACCGAGTTTTGTTTTGAGTTAGTATATGGTAAGCATGTCGTCATGGAGCTGACGACCACAGGTATTTCAATCCTGCCGAAGTGTTGGCCGGTTGGAAGCTGAATAAGCCTTCCGACTAGATGCCAACACCTCGGACGAGATGGGTCAGCTGATTATCAGATTTGCTGCCGACTGCCCATCGTCGTGGGCCACCAGGTGGGAGGAGCAGCCACTGCTGACCGCACCGAGAGCGCAGCACCAGTGGAGACTGCGCTCGGACCGTCACCTGAGACCATCATGAGCCGTGTTACGGAATCTGGTCTACGAACAAAGCCTCCAACATAATCGTGCAAGCCGCTCTTGCTTTGTACGAAAAAGACGCAAATGGAGTAACTAATGCCAAAGAATTGTATTTAATTGTGACAAAATTATTTTCTTTCCGAGTACAGTATTCACCAGGACGACAGCAAGCGCCGAAATGTATCAGGATGCGACCAAGGCAAAATAAAATATCACACGGTGGGTGACCTATAGGGCACATGGGAGTGCCTTTCAGGTGTGCGTTACGCAAAAGTGGAAGTACAACTATTGAATTGTCTTGCGATTCAGAAAGTGCCCACCCCGTCTGAAACTGTGTCATTCTCACTTTATGGTGCATTTATTTCGTCCATAAGAGCACTTTAGTTGAAGCACAGACATCTGAGAGATTCTTGTACTGGACATTTAAGGAAGCACGGTTATGTGAAAAAAAAATGTAATACGTCACACTAGATTAGGAACGTTTAAATGGGTACCACACTTAATACATTTATTCTTTTCACCACGGAACACATTTCTTGATAGCAGCTACATGATCTGGTGTTGCGTATTTGAAGTGAAATATCGTGATAGTTCGAATTTCATACTGACAGATATACCTGTAATGCAGTCATAATTAACAGGTTCTCTCGTTCGTGTATATTCCTTTAAATTATCAGGCACTGAAGTAGGAACGTCCTTGATTTGTTGACGCGCAGGGAAGCCCTAATTAAGAGGCGTGGAGGCTGCTGGTTATGAAACGTTGATCGACATGCGTAGGATCTTTGCGAGACACAAACGAAGTAATTCGTTGCATGGAACGTAGCGTAACATCTGCGAACAGCAACAACAGCTTACCTGCTAGGACGTCGGACATCAAGTACAAGAAGATTCTGACGATGCGGTCATATGCACAACTGAGAGATAACGCCCTTGCAATGTTCTCGCGCACCAAAATTGTTGCTGTGATAAGATGTTATGTGCCTAGTGATGTTTATATTAAAGCAATTACACACAGTCCGCAGCTCGTGGTAGTGCGGTAGCGTTCTCGCTTCCCACGCCCGGGTTCCCGGGTTCGATTCCCGGCGGGGTCAGGGATTTTCCCTGCCTCGTGATGACTGGGTGTTATGTGATGTCCTTAGGTTAGTTAGGTCTAAGTAGTTCTAAGTTCTAGGGGACAGATGACCATAGATGTTAAGTCCCATAGTGCTCAGAGCCAATTACACACATATTGATAACAGAATAACGCAGATGAATTTTGTGGAAAGTACGTGTTGCGAGATGCTGATAAAACGTTTAAAGCAGTGCTCCTGCACTAGCTGACAAACTAAAGATGCGATTTCAAACGGCTTCTTCGCCAGCCGGGGTGGCCGAGCGGTTCTAGGCGCTTCAGTCTGGACCGCTACGGTCGCAGGTTCGAATCCTGCCTCGCGCATGGATGTGTATGATGTCCTTAGGTTAGTTGGGTTTAAGTAGTTCTAATTTCTAGGGGACTGATGACCTCAGATGTTAAGTCCCATAGTGCTCAGAGCGATTTGAATCATTTGATTTGAACCAAACGGCTTCACATGATTCTGTCCAGAATATTTTCACAAACATTCGCACGGAACGAAAGCGCATGTCGACACATACGACGGAAATTCAAGGTGTTCTCCGTCTGAAAATCTGTTTTATTTTCAGGCGGAGAGGGTGCGACGGATAATGTAAATGGGCGGTGGTGCGTCGGATACAAGCTACTGGACTCCCAGGAGAGATTCAATGATGTGATCGTAGCCGCGTTAGTCCCTTGTCGAAAACTTGACTTGGAGCCTGTAATTTTCAATCTCGATGCTACTTCTGTGTCGCATCATTATGATATTGCGAGGAATAAAGTAAATGGGCAGGTTAAGGTTCCCATTTTTAATACATGAATATGGTCATCTTGTACACTATTAAATTTAGTCCCCCGAATTTTTAATTTGTCAGTGCGACCAGTACATTATTATTTTTCCACAGGAGCAAAAAATCAGTCTTTCTCTTCTACATCATCATTTGATGTAGGTCTTTGTCGATCTTGTCTTTCGTTTGCTTAAGTTTTGATAAGGCAATGTAATGCATAGAAGCAAATCCGAAGAAGACGATGACATGCACCATTCGAAGAGACTGCCCCGGTGCATTGCACCAAGTGTCCGAGCCGTTTGCAATGGCACCTGAGTGTTACGGCAGGTGGTATCCGTGTTTGTAAATTGTTGGGTTTGGCTTGAACAGCATCCTTTCACTGATTATTAGCAGGCGGCGGCCGGCGGAAAGCACTGCCATATCCAAACCGTAACGTTATATGTGGTAAGCACGGTGTGTCGGTTTCTTGGGTATCTCAGTGCGAGTTCACCTAACGTCAGCCGGCAATTAGTACGTACGCCGCTATGGATTTTTGCCACAATGACGGCAGTCGCACACGTTTTATCACGTTGTGAAGACCTAACTTTCAGTGGATACACGGACACACTGCAGAAAACAAAGCGGAAGACTCCTTTAATGTCAACTAAGTCCCCTTTTATAATAATTAGGGTTGGACTTCGAAAAACGTACAATTTTACCCCAACTAATAACTCCGTATTATCCCCTTTCTTGAAGAAAGTAAAACTTCAGTGGTTACAAAATCGCCTGAAACAAGTAACTACACGTACCCTGTTTTCTACACGGTTACTGGGTCGCAAAAGCCACGAGAAGGCGATACGGTAACGTGCAGACTGGCATCGTCGGAGACCACGATTTGACCGTCTATTCTCCCGGGTCGACTTCACCGTCGCACGTATCTCCTATTCCTGCGACAGGTCCAGTCGGACACGCTGAATGATGTTCCCATGCGATTCGACGCCGAGACAAGTGAGAGCACATCTGCACGCCACCTTTCCCGGTCGGCGGATTGGTCGCGGTGGCACTGTCGCACGGCCGCCACGATCAGCCAATCTGCGTCCAATCGATTTTTTCCTGTGGGTGTATCTGGAGGGCCTTGTGAATGAAACACCTGCTACATCGCCAGAGGACCTATTGTGCAGGATTGTTGCGGCAGCAGGAGCTCTTAGAGATACATCAACAGCAGGGTATCTTCGAGGTACATCAAGTATCTTTCAGAGGATAAGCTGCTCAATGCAGCCTCGATGTGAGGCGTGTCTCGATGTATCTGGGCAAAACTTTGAGCGTCTTGTGTAGCGAGAGTCAATTTGTGGCACATGACTGACTGCAACGCCATTTAGTAGCCCCGGACGGACTTTGCGACCCTTGTACTGATCCTTGTTGCAGTCCGATGTGTCATGCCAGTTTGTAATTTTTTTTTTATTTTAATTACCTTGTATATCGTCTTTGGTTCCTTAAGCCGCTAACTTGATAACTGCTTCTTCGTGTGCAACATTTGTCTCAGCGACTAAATACAGAGCTTTTATACTGTCAGTCATATGCGTTTTGCCCGTTTTAGTTTTGAACACACTTTGTGTCCAGTAACATGTAATTTGGTTTTGGTGTGTTTATAAAATAGGTACACATTAAAACATCTTTAAACGCATTTCTAAATTAAACTCCTATTGTCAAGTTAATAAAAACAATTACAGAACTTTTTAAATAATCCACTAAGATTAAGTGTGTACTTTCCTCAAAACTATGCCGCTGTGCAATTGAATTTGGTTATATCCTACGATCTAGGCTGTCCTATTGTGAGCATTTATGTGCATGTTTTCCTATCCCCGCTACACGTTTTCCGTTTTTACGTGTATTTACACTGTATGAGGAAGTATTGCCACCTAACGAGGTGGATCATTCTGTCACGGTATTTGTGCTTTGGTGGCAATATTCATTTGAGTTTTTGACTGTTTACAGGGCGTGTAAGTTATGGTGAGGCAAAAGTAGGAGAGAAAGTGACGGAGGAGTGACTAGTAATTAATATTTAGCTTCTAGCATTACCTGTGTGCGTCCATTATCTTGGATGGCACGCAGTGCTACATTTATCTACAAAACTCAAACATACCTTCCATCTGCCTAGTGTATGAATCTAGTAAGAAGCCCAGTTTGTATTACAGCTTTCGAAAATAAAGAAAAGGCACGCGTGTGGCAGACGAACAGCCTTTCGCGTATAGCGGAAACTGACCTCAAACACGATGGGGTAGCCACGACTGTCCACCCAAAATACGAACAGGCTGTTCGGTTGGTTGATTTGGGGAGAGGGTACGGAACAGCGAGGTCATCGATCTCATTGGGAGGGATTGAGAAGGTAGTCAGCCGTGCCCTGTCAAAGGAACCATCCCGGCATTTGCCTGCAGCGATTGAGGGAAATCACAGAAAATCTAAATCAAGATTGCCGACGTGGGTTTGAACCGCCGACGTCCCGAATGCGAGTCCAGTGTGCTAACTACTGTGCCATCTCGCTCGGTATTACGCCCAGAGTGAGTAAATCTATCGAGGTGTAGTTTGCGCTAAGTTACAGCATGCAGTATGGGGCATTTTCTGTAGTACGCAAGCAATATTTAACGGTTATAGCTGCCGAATTGTGAAACCGACACTGCTTCTTCAAATGGAACTACAACATATACACTATGTGATCCAAAGTATCCGGACATTCCCAAAAACACACTTTTTCATATTAGGTGCCGGTGCATTGTGCTGCCGCCTACTGCCAGGTACTCCATATCAGCGACCTCAGTAGTCATTAGACACCGTGAGAGAGCAGAATGGGGCGCTCCGTAGAACTGACGGGCTTCGAACGTGGTCAGGTGACTGGGTGTCACTTGCGTCATACCTCTACACGCGAGATTTCCACACTCCTAAACGTCCCTGGGTCCACTGATTCCGATGTGATGGTGAACTGGAAGCGTGAAGGGAGACGTACAGCACAAAAGCGTACAGGCCGACCTGTCTCTTGAGTGAGAGAGACCGCGGAGTGTTGAAGAGACTTGTAATAGGCAGACATCTATGCAGACCATCACACAGGAATTCCAAACTGCATCAGGATCCACTGCAAGTACTATGACAGTTAGGCGGGAGGTGAGAAAACTAGGATTTCACGGTCGAGCGGCTGCTCATAAGTCACAAATCACGCCGGTAAATGCCAAACGACGCCTCGCTTTGTATAAAGAGCGTAAACATTGCACAATTGAACAGTGGAATAACGGTGCGCGGAGTGACGAATCACGATACACAATGTGGCGATCCGATGGCAGGGTGTGGGTATGGCGAATGCCCGGTGAACGTCATCTGCCAGCGTGTAGTGCCAACAGTAAAATTCGGTGGCGGTGATGTTATGGTGTGGTCGTGTTTTTCATGGAGGGGGCTTGCAGCCCATGTTTTTATGCGTGGCACTATCACAGCACAGGCCTTCATTGATGTTTTAAGTGTCTTCTTGCTTCCCATTGTTGAATGGTTACACAACAATAACATCCATGTAACAGACTGGCGTGCACAGATACCTGACCTGAATCCCACAGAACACCTTAGGGATGTTTTGGAACGCCTACTTCGTGCCAGGCCTCACCGACTCACATCGATACCTCTCTCCTCAGTGCAGCACTTCGTGAAGAATGAGCTGCCATTCCTCAAGAAACCTTCCAGTACCTGACTGAACGTATGCCTGCGAGAGTGGAAGCTGTTCAAAAATGGTTCAAGTGGCTCTGAGCACTATGGGACTGAACATCTGAGGTCATCAGTCCCCTAGAAGTTAGAACTACTTAAAGCTAACTAACCTAAGGACATCACACACATCCATTCCCGAGGCAGGATTCGAACCTGCGACTGTAGCAGTCGCGCGGTTCCCGACTGAAGCGCCTAGAACCGCTCGGCCACACCGGCCGGCGTGGATGCTGTCATCAAGGCTAAGGGTGGGCTAACACGATGTTGAATACCAGCATTGCCGATGGGGGGCGCCACAAACTTTTCAAGTCATTTTCAGTGAGGTTTCCGGATACTTTTGATCACGTGGTGTACCAACAATCGACGGATACACAGCCGCTGTGGATTTCCTGAGCGAAGTTATTTTCCTGCGTAGGCTGTTTAACTTCTGTAATAACCAGTTTATTCCATAATTTAGCGATTAGCTAATTTCACCACATTAAAAAACTGTAATGTATGTAGCGTGAAGTTGCGTTGTATCAAAGCTACGGTTCTGTAGTTTTGGTAGAGTACATGAATGACGTAGTAAATTGTAGGATTACCGGTAGCATTGGTAGGGAGAGAAATGTAAAATAAAATGTGAAAGAGAAGGAGGGGACCGACGTCTTATCCTTGTTTGTTCTCCACTTAATTAGAATCGCACATCGTTTAGTGTTAGCTCTTTAACTTCTGCACTTTTTATGTAACCAAATCAATTGTTTTTTATGGAAGTACTGTTTACATGTACAAACATTAAAAATGTACGTAATTATTGTTATTTTCTACTCAATAACAAGTTATTCATCATGACGAAGGAAAGAGTTTCCTGTATGACTGGCAAGTTTCCTTAGAAGGTTATTACACGAGTGTTTTTATCAAGACAGGAGATGCAAGGGCGTTATACCAATTGTAAAATTAGAACTGGGTTAGACTATAACTGTCATACATATATTATCTAATAAATGCGTGTATGGTATCTTCAGGTATGTTTTTGAATTCTCGGATTCTTATATTTCATTCTTATATCAGTTCTTAATTCTCCAATTCTTATATTTCATTTATATGCTTATTCTTCAGGACGACTCGGTGCATTCGGTTCGACGATATTGATCGTACAAGCAATCGACACAGAGAAATTCCCAACAGTACGAGCATCGCGCGAAGGCACGTTTGCCTCTACTCGTACGAATTTCACTCGGGAAAGAAACGTCATTGACACTGCTGAAGACTGCACGCGTTGGCAGTAATTTAACTGCTAACGTCGCATAATGGATCACTTCTCCGAAAACTGGCGCATGCAGTTGATCATGAATCAGTGTACACCACAGGAATTTCACCGAAAACAATTCTAAATCTTTTTCCATAGTTTTTTTTTTCAATCTTTCACGAGACATATAGAGATAGTAAACGAAAAGAAGCAACATTGCTTCAGTATACATTGGGAAACATTTGTGTTTTTATCTTCTATGGACTTGGTTAGATGAATGAACGACAAAAATAAAAGTAATAATCGGGTATCGAACAATGGACGCGAAACTGTGAAGCCGCGACTCTAGCCACTGTGCAGCAGCTTCGGCTGACTGTATATTCCGTAAAGGGCACAGAAATTATCTCGAAAACTTCGACGGTCGTTTTCTCGAAAACGGCCGATTATCTGTGGATACGCCGGGACGAGTGTTTGCTTATGTTGACCCCTCTTCCGCTGAGCGGGTTGCGGCACTTGACTTGTCGTCTTCGTCAGAGTGTGCTCCCTAGTTCCGCAGCCTGCGCCTTGCCTCGCCTGCTGCTGACCCCCTGGTCTCTCTGCCCCTCTGCTACTGTGCGCAGCGGCGGACGTCGAGTTCCGAGGCACGTCGGGCCCCGTCTCCGTGGAGCGGCCGTCCTTCCGCACGCCGCTGGCCACGGCGTGGGTGTCGGCCGCTCAGGAGCAGCTGCGGCTGCCGCTGGCCGACTACAACGCCGCGGACCAGGCCGCCGTCAGCTTCCTGCAGGTACACCACTCAAACCACACGCCTCGTCTGGCACAGCGTTCTGAGGTGTGGGGTTGATCTATTATTCTGAGCAACGGCTTAATCTGAGATGTACCCTTTACCCTGTGGCTCCTGCAAGATGCAATATCCACCCCCACACTACTACATAAGTCAGACAGACGCTCCTAACGTGCTAAAGAGAAATGCCTGAAAAACTTTCAGCAATAAATATCTTCCGGAGTCGTCCGCTGTAAGGAAATGACACAAAAATTCACAAAATTTCTTTACGTAACTAGTGGGATACTTGGGTACTGGAGTAGTGCTAGTTAGTGTAAGAAAAACATGAAAGTAACGAAAGTATTTATTTATTTTGCAAAAATTCTGAGAAATCACAATGGGACTTTTAGTTATGAATTGAACAAGTTATATCCTGGTTCTTTTCAGAATGTGAAGTTACCTCTCAAGGTTAGGATTCGCTAATGAAATTTCTATAGAAAGTTTAAGATGGTTGTTGACTTGGCAGAATGGCTGAGAGGCGCAACTACTCAACTTGAATAATTATCCTTTAGAATGTTGCTAGGTACGGTCGAGGATGTCGCGTGAGAAATGCAGTGAAGTGTACTGTTGTGGAGTAAATATGGGGCTCGCAATAGCTGTAGTGCACAATACCGTAAGCTGCGATGACTTTGTGTGCGCCGCTCGCTGCTGACAAATAAGATAACTCTCGTTCTATCTGCATTGACCTTCGCCGATCAAACTGTCCCTATGCCTTGATGAAGTCAAGGATTCCTATTCGCCCCTAGTCTAACTATTGGCGTGGTACACTGGTCAGATAACCAGTCCACCGCGATGCCACTCAAAAATTCGCTCGCAGGCGTTTAACTATAACTCTGTCCGTTCACACCACACAATAAGTGTGTCGGCCAACACAGTGAACAACGCTTAATCGCAAGGATTCGATATAGAGTAGCACTTCGATTCGCTCTCGACAGAGGTGCTCTCCCAGTGAAGTATTGAGGAGAGACTTGTTCGTCGCTCCAAGAACGACAGCGGAACGGCGCCTCTGCACGCCAGACGTGAAGGGGTATATCTTTCGGTCTCTTCCATTATTCCTTCAGCTCAACGTGTCAGAAATATCGTCTGCCAATCAGCATTGCTCTTCTAAAACGGGAGAATGACGTTTCGTTTAAGGCGACCAATCCGGAAACCTGTAGCATTGGCGTTTGGCGTTTGCTGTCTCCCTGTGAAAATCTCAAACTGCGTGCTATTTTTGTAAAGAATGCATAGGCTGGCCGCTCCCACACAATGTAGCGGAATTCGCTTTTAAGCTGAACAGAGGGTTGTTCCCCCCTTTCACTTGGGCCCACGCTGTCCGCTACACAGGCGGTCGTGTGCCAACGTAGATAGGCTGAGTCGTCCTCTGAAGGGAGTGGCCCCCCAGCATGCGGTTTGCATCTCCCGAACTAAAAGCCCCTGCGACCGTCGTGTCTTGAATGTGTGTGTGTGTGTGTGTGTGTGTGTGTGTGTGTGTGTGTGTGTGTGTGTGTGTGTGTGTGTGTGTGTATGCCAGCCTCGAGTATTTCAATCTCGGTGCGCATTTGCGATTTATTAGTTATTTTCATATCGTTTACATGAATTCATACAACATTGACTTTATCTTATCGAGTTTGGGTTCGAATGACGCGTCTTGATGTGCGGAATATGATTGTGAGGGCGGAATATGTAAGCAATGAAGGTCAGGAGACCACGACGTCTTACAGCGTCTACAGGTACGCGCCACGCATACAACATCTGGAGGTGCTTACAACTTTCCCGTACGCAATCCTGACCCATTACTATCAGATAAACATTAAAAAATCACACGCGTCGCTAAATTGTGACCAAATCTTTATTTAATTATCCAGATGTCACTGTTCTCGACGTTGCTCAGGATGGGGGAGGGGGGGGGGGGGGGTGTATATCCGATTACAAACCCAGACAACTTGGCGTTGCATCCCCAGTCGCTCCTACGACTATTTCCCGCCACTTACACTTCCAACTTTGGATGTGACTGGCTGCGGAAGTTACTCAGTGGGGAAAACAGCACATTATCTCCAATAGAACCACGCCGACTAAACCAGCGCTCTGTCCAAATCGGCCTTCAGGCAGACGATAGTTTTACCTCAAGATGAACAAATATCTGCGTTTAAGTTAAGCGTGTTTATTACCCTAATACCGATGTTACAAGCAATGGCAGCTCAGTATAGCTGCCAAGTTCGTTAGCCGCACTGAAATGTGGCTATCAAACAGAGTAATATGTTTTGGAAAATTTAAAATTTCTTTACAAAAGTATTTTTAAATCACACTCACATAAGAAGATTAAAATATGATGACTACCTAATTTCGGTTGCTAGTAACAATCGTCTTCAGATCCGTAAAGAAGCAAAATACAGATAATCGCCTTAGAAAAACCTCTTTATAAAGTAATCTTCAAAGTAGAAATCTTTAAACTAGAAATCTTTGAAGAAAGCACGAAATATGAAGCTGAAAGCTAATAATCTGGAAGAAACGGCAATACATAACAACGTAGGTAAAAAAGCCGCGCATAAAAATTTATGTCTACGCGCATGACACTCGACTACAGTGCCACACCGTTTTGACTACGAAAGATGGTTTGATAGCCAAGTCATGACGTTCCCTTCAGTCATTTTAAAATTTTGAAAGGCGCTGCAGTCATGGACTGTGCGGCTGGTCCCGGCGGAGGTTCGAGTCCTCCCTCGGGCATGGGTGTGTGTGTGTGTGTTTGTCCTTAGGATAATTTAGATTAAGTAGTGTGTAAGCTTAGGGACTGATGACTTTAGCAGTTAAGTCCCGTAAGATTTCACACACATTTTGAACAAAATTTTGAAGATTATCCGGTGTGGACAAAATTACGGTAAGCCATTTGCTGTTTTGTGTAGTCCAGCCAGGCTGACCTCTGTTGTTGTTGTTGTTGTTGTTGTTGTTGTTGTTGCTAGAATTACATTTCCTATTCATGTTGCCTTCTACACAAGTGCACCCCCCTGTTCGATGTTTATTACTGGTATATCAGTTAGCGTTTAACCTGCACTCAATATGACCATGGCACGTTATACTAAAAGCATTAAATTTTTGTCAGTGTAACGCTGTACAGTCAATTCTGTTCACGTTCACATAATTTTTTATATACGTCTCTTTATCTTTGTATTCTGTGTTTTCTTGAAAAATTATACTTTTAATATCACTTTATAATGATGTTTCTTCGTAATGCGATTTTCGGCATTTTGCTTCTTCAGAGATCTGAAAATTGCTGTGACGAATCTATGGACATGGTAGCGCGTCATACTGTATAAAACTACTGCTGCAGAAAAACCAACGATTCGGCCACGGTTACAGCGCAATTCTTTTTGTTATGTTATTAGTGTTAAGCAGTTATTTCAGCTTGATGCACCTGTAACTTCTGGGAATCAGAAATGGAATGGTGCAGCTCCTATCTTCACTAATAGTCTAGATATAATTATTATTGAAGGGATAAATCCTCTTCCTCATCCCATTAGGTATTTTATTTGAATCAGCAGAATTGAAAATAATAATAACGTCGATACCCAGAAGAAGGCTGCTGCAATCGTGGCCAGAACGTTGGTTTTTCTCCACCAGTAGTTTTATACAGTATCACGCGGTACCATACCGACTTTCATGTCGAATGGATCTGGCCGCGGAGCCTACGCGATTATACGAAACTAGTCAGTCATGACATTTTAATCTTCTTACGTAAATGCGATCTGGGTATTAAAAACTTTTGTAAAGCAAATTAAAGTTCAACAAACTACATAAAGATCGCTTTCTACATTCCTAATGTCAGGCGTCACCAAGGGTAGTTTGTTTGCAAGACAAATCGACTTTCATGTCTGAACTCAATAACTGCTTACGAAATTTTATCTCGTCCTCAAAATGCTGACTGAACCGCTTCCTAACTAAACAACGATGTAGGTAAAGCAATAACAATAATAATATCATTATTATCAAAAGGATCAATAATTAGGATTTACCGTCGTATCGACGAACGTCATTCCAGATAGAACACAAACTGGGATAGAAGAAGCACTGGAGAGCGGAATCCACCGTGTCCTTATGAATGTAACGATCGCCGCATAAGCCTTAACTGATACAGTGGAACCACTGAAAACCTAAAAATGGATGAACCGGCAGGAATCGGAATTCTCGGCTTCTCCAGTGTGGCATCTCGCTTGTTTTTATTCTTTCTTATAATCATTTTTTTTTATTTTTGTACCACAATATGTGACAAAATACGATAAAGCACTTTACCTACAATCAAAAGTGTAGTAAATGTATATCTTCCGACATAACCCACGCGAAATAATTAATAACAGCACTTTCGAATGAATGTGTACAGCGTGATATTGTTTTGTAACTGCTTACTGCCAATACAGTGGCAATAGTGATCAACGAAATTTTCATCCAAAAGCATTTTTCAGTGTCCAGAACAAAATAGTGAACGGTCAGCGGAAACATTATAACTTTTTTTACGACACGCTCTACCACGTTTAAATGTTGTCCCTATCACAATCCTTGGAAAGATGGATTTAGTTCTTTGGTCGACTACCACTTTGTCTACAGACAATGAGTAAAAGTTTTATCGAAGTGCGGAACTGGAAAACGGACAGAGACTGAGTAAATTTATTTGTGAGCTCACAATGAACAGCGTTATCTGTTATAGTCACATTAGTATTTTTCATCCGAGATTAAAGTTATCTGCCCCGGAACCCTCACGTCCTCCAGAGGAGTTTCTGCGCCCATGTCTGCTCGCTTCCCACAGTTTGCAGTACCTGGTCATCCGCGATACGCGTCTGCCAGTACCTTCTTATGCCAGCACTCTTCATGTAAACCCGACCGCTTCAGTTAGTTATACGAGTAAGTGGTGTCTGTTCTTTCGAACGACGCAGGGAAACTAATAATTTGCAGTAGTGTCGGTCCACAGGCTTCGTAAAATTATTTAACATAAATGTTTCCGTTACAGCAGTCAATTTAATGTTTATTTACTGGATTCATATAGCCGCTGATGCTTGGACTAGGGGCTATATTTAGGCCAATGTGTATATTCATATTTGAGACTTCTGCCTAATGATGAGTGGTAATACTGGAAATTTCAGCAAAAATAAATAAAAAATAAGTTATTTTAAAACCGTAACAGGAAAGAACCATGTTTAATAATGTAAACTTAAGACACCGCTTCTACGACAGCCAGAATAAATGAAGAAAGGTGAAAGAAAAAGGGACAACGCAGCATCAAATTATCCCTCGCGAGTAGCTAGGGATGGGCGTGCTTACGTATTGTTGAATTTCCCCTTTTACATTTGCAGCATGCTTTAAGTAGAGAATTAGATACCTCTTTGTAGGCATCGACACTTACATTCTGCGGAGGATACTGAGGTGACGAAAGTCGTGCAAGAGCGATATACACGCAGACGGATGGCGGTATTATCGCGTACGCAAGGTGTAAACGAGTGGTACACTGGAGGAATTGCTATTTGTACTCAGGTAATGCAAGTGAGAAGGTTTCCGATGCGATTGTGGCCGCACGGCGTGAACTGACAGACTTTCAACACGGAATGGTAACTGGAGCAAGACGCAAGGGACATTCAATTTCCGACATCGTTAAGGAATTCAGTATTCGGAGATGCATAGCGTCAAGAGAGCGCCGAGATTTCAGGCATTACCTCCCACCACGGGAAAAGCAATGACCGACAGCCTTCACTTAACGACCGGGAGCAGCGGAGTTTCGGTAGAGTTGTCAGTACTAAACACAAGCAACACTGCGCGAAATAACCGCAGCAATCAATGAGAGGATATACGACGAACGTATCCTGTCCTGGGTTCGTGACCATAGCAGTTAGTCCTAGACACTGGAAGACCGTGGCCTGGTCAGACGAGTTTCGGTTCCAGTTCGTAACAGCTGAAGGTGAGGTTCGAGTGTGACGCACGCATGTACGCAAGTTGTCTACAAGACACCGTACAGGCTGGTCTCATTAATGGTGTGGGCTGCATTTAAATGAAGTGGGTCCTGGTCGTGTTCGGCTACTTGGAGACCACTTACAGCCATTCATGATTTTCCCAAACAACGACGGAATTTTTTATGGATGGCAATGCGCCATGTCACGGGGCGACAACGCTTCGCGAATGGCTTGAAGAACTTTCTGAACAACTGGAATCAATGATTTGGCCATCAAGATCACCCTACGTGAATCCCATCGAACATTTATGGGACGTAGTGGAGAGGTCGGTTCGCGCACAAACCCTCGTACTGGCAACACTTCCGCAGTTACGGACGGCTATAGAAGCAGCACGGCTGAATATTTCTGCAGGGGACGTCCAACCACTTTCGGAGTCCACGCCGTGTCGAGTTGTTGCACTACGGAGGTGTGACGCGATATTAGGAGGTATCCCGTGACTTTTGTCACGGCGTACATCGACAGGGCGGGACTTTTGCACAGACGTAGCGTAACACACGTGACAGTTAAGACACTGCACAATAGTTTCATTAATATAAGCGGCCGGCAGGAGGGTGGGTGGGTGAGGTGTGAACAAAACCTTTTCTGTACTATGCTAGTCCACTTTTTATTTATCTACATTTGCCTCTCTTTTACTCATCTCTCTGACAAGTGACCACGAGTTCCAGCGTCGCTCCGTGTGCACGCCGGTCACTCATCACCTGTCACGTGTGCAGGGCACCACCCGCGACGGCACGAGGTGCAGCACGTCCAGAGCCTACCTGCTGCCGGCCAGGCACCGCCCCAACCTGCACGTCAGCAAGCGCTCTCTCGCCACCAAGGTAAGCCGCACACTCACACCAGCCTCCTGTGTCATTACACTCACCTTTTGGTTACAGCATCATTGCAGTACCTGCAACTTGCCCCGCCCTGTTGGCCGTGCGGTCTAACGCACGGCTTTCCGGGCGGGAAGGGGCTCCTGGTCCCCGGCACGAATCCGCCCGGCCGGTGAACCGGCCAGTCTGTGGATGGTTTTTTGGCGGTTTTCCGTCTGCCTCGGCGAATGCGGGCTGGTTCCCCTTATTCCGCCTCAGTTACACTATGTAGGCGATTGCTGCGCAAACAAGCTCTCCACGTACGCGTACACCACCATTACTCTACCACACAAACGTAGGGGTTACACTCGTCTGGTGTGAGACGTTCCCTGAGGGGTCCACCGGGGGCCGAATCGCACAATAACCCTGGGTTCGGTGTGGGGCGGCGGAGGGGTGAAGTGGACTGCGGTAGTCGTCGTGGGGTTGTGGACCACTGCGGCTGCGGCGGGGACGGAGCCTTTCCGTCGTTTCTAGGTCCCCGGTTAACATACAATACAATACAATACCTGCAACTTACAGACTGGTCTCTCTGTAGAACACACCAGGTAACATACACAGTTGGTTTTGTCATTTACCTTACGAAGTCGTTGTAAACAAAAAAGATAAAAAACTGAGGGCCCACCGAAAAAAGCACGCTTTTAAGGAACATTGAGTGCAATTTCTGTAAAAATTGATATTTGGCTAGTATATCATTAACACAGTGTGTAACGCAGCAACTTATTACGAGATAACATTCGTTGCAGTAAGGCACACAGTCTTCTAGTACAGTGGCTGCAGGATGGTTTGTTTTTTTTTTTTTTTTTTGTCGCTTTGCTCACAGCACAGCTGACGTTGCCTGTCGGGAGAACTGCATAGCGTAACATTCAGTCGATACGACGATTGATACCCTCTACGAATCTAGATAATCCATATTAGGTATTATCCGATTTTGTTCAAATCTGGTACACAGCCTTTTTGTTATTGATGGAATGATGCTGTCGAAATTTCAGATTTTTATTTATTATATTTCTGGAGATAAAGACAATTACCTAAAAGTCCTAAAACGTACGCTAGTTTTTTTTTATTTTTTTTTTTAACCAAGTTAGGAACAACATCAGATTGACTTTCATTATCATTTGAAGCCATTCCAAAGATATCAGTGCGTAAAGTCCACAGCTCGTGGTCTTGCGGTAGCGTTCTCGCTTCCCGCGCATGGGGTCCCGGGTTCGATTCCCGGTGGGGTCAGGGATTTTCTCTGCCTCGTGATGACTGGGTGTTGTCTATTTCATCATCATTGACTCGCAAGTCGCTGAAGTGGCGTCAACTAAAAAAGACTTGCAATACGGCGGCCGAACTTCCCTTCATGGGGCCTCCCGGCCAACAATGCCACACGGTCATTTCATTTTTTTTTAGTGCATAAAAGCCAATTAATTACAATTTTCTTTCTAAAACTTTAGTCACAGTGCATTACATAATACAAAAAATCGGTCAAAATTATTATTTGATTATATTTTGCCACGTGAGTGCGTGATAATGATTACGTGGGACATACATTAAAATTTAATATTTCATTTTACGTAAAACCTTGTACTAACGAACCGTGGGAAATTTATGTTGCAACCACTATTCAGGTGACGTATGTCGGTGTGTGCTTGCTTTTGTGTAAAAGCAGCCAGAATGGAAGTTAGAACCGGAATAAGTATATTTATCAATTTGAAGAATATTTCGCACTTGGTTTATTTTGATTAAACATAATACAAGAATTTGAAGTTCTGCTGACATTAATTACAGTCAGATTAGTCACTGGATAAGGCAAGATTTGGCGCGAGAATGATCTGGTAGGAACGTTCTGATTAGTCGTTTGGAACAACAGCCAATCAGAATTGAGCTGTTCCCGCCCGAAAAGAGGAGAGTACGTCGAGAGGAGTCGCTTGCTAGCCGGTCTACGAATAACACGATGTTAGATCGCTCCTTAAAAAATAATCTGTAAGGTGAGGAAATAGTGAGCTAACTTCGGTTCGAACATATCGTGACTGGAGTTACGAACATTTTAAAGAAAGTGTGGTGTTTCTAAGTTAAATACTTTGAGAGAGATGAGCGTGTGAACTTTCTGATCGTAGTAACATCTCCGCATGGCGTGTTTCGTGCTCTGTACGGAATAGTTTGGAGAGCACCTCTTACGAAGAAACCACTGAAACGACCGAAAGTTTAACTCGCGAATAGTTGTGGGTCTGTGACTGGTAGAAGGTGAAAATTAGTCGGGTCGGACTTACTAAAATTCTGGCTGCTTTTCGAATGAATATTTGTTATAGAGGCAGTGAACTTTGGATGATAACGTTTTATCATATTAAATACGAACTTGATAGCCATTTCATGTGTTTCAATATGAATAAAAAGCAGAGTTAATGCAATTTTCAACGCTTTTGTGCATGTAGACTGGAGATCCCGAACGCCCAATTTTTTAATCATGAACTTTCAGGAATTGACTTTCAACTCGAGTTACGCGGCCTCTATGTGGCAGGTATTAGGTAGTGGTTTCATCAACGCTGCTTTACACTGCCTAGCACGTATCTGCTAGCACAGAGTGAAGGGACATTGAACAAGTATCTTATCGAGGCAGGTGGACTGAACGATAGCGTTAACAAAAACGCGGACGACCGACTCCGCCGCGACGCAGGTGCACCAAATGTCGTATTTGTTCCTTCCTCTTCGCCTCAAAGCTTCTTTCCTTTTCTTTTTTCTCCTTCCTTCCTTCAACAGATCACCTGATCACCGATGTGGAAGAAAGAAAAAAATGAGCAACAGTGAAGCACTCTTCTACACAGTCACTAAATAATAACGTTACTTCTTTAGGGTGTAAGCGTTGCTTTCTCATGTGCCTTTTTTCCCGTATTAAAAATACTTGTTACCTTCCACTTATAAACCAGATGAAGCAGTGCTTTTCGAACGTTTGTACTTGTCTTTCAGTTTTCCTCATAGACGGATAACGACAGAGACTGCGTTGTTATCACACTATGTCGTCTTAAAGACGCACTCTCTCTACGTTGTTTTTCGCACAATACCCTTTCGGTTTATTAGCAAGATCACATTAAAATGCGAAAGCTTTTGTTTTTTGGGGCGGGAGGGGGGGAGGGGGGGCACGGGAAAATACGGAAGTAACAGATGTCACCTCCCACAGAACAAATAAATCTTTAAAATATGCGTTATGTTTACATAAATAGCATTCGTACTAACGACGCACGGAGGCTTCATTAACACCATTATTAATTAAATCGCTTCCATTTCCCATCCTCCACCTCCCCCTGAAAAAGGAATTGTATATTCGAATCTTAGACCGCATCTGTCAGAAGCCTAACTCGTGCGCGTCAAAGCAAGAATGTTTGCAGTTTCTTTATTGCAGTGAGACTGCTGAAATTAACTACAATCAAACAATACAAAAAAAAAATCAACAGTCGGTACCGCGATAGCTCTCTGAAAGACATGGATGTTTTCAATTCGCCAATACCAAATTCCTCTAGCATGGATATCCGACAGGTGGACACTAGAGTACGAGGCTCTCCTGCGGGGTATGTTTACTTAATAGGACCACAGGGTGGGGGGCGGGAGGGGTAAAGAATCGGGATAATGGATTATCATGACGCAACTGGTACACATCAGTTCGATTCGCTACTACAATGATATGTCCTCCATTAAATTACGGATCCATCATTTCTGACCGGTTTTTGCCGATATCGTTTCATGTCATTTGTTCTTCACTGACTTCACCTCCCATGAATCCAACCATTTCGTTTCAATTAATTTAATTAATATTTACCTCTTGCAGTAGGGTGAACCGCGATCCACCAAATCCGTTTCGCCAGTGCTGCTACTCCGTGAGAGAATCTATGGAACTAGGGAAAACATCTGTGCTTATAAACGTTTGAGGCAAATCTGGAAACGTGCTGAAACGGACTAAGTTAAACACAAATGCTCGCAAAAAGCAGGAAATCCGGGTTCGAATCCACATTTGGTATAAACTTTCAATTATATAGCCGCTGTGTCGATGGACACCGACAAGCTAAAAAATTACAACAACTGCTCGCCGCGAACTGGATTCCGTTTGGTGGCGTTCCGACCGCGTAACGTGGTAACTTAAGTACGTAAGCGGAGCAGACGTGGAGGCAGGATCGCTCTAGCGAAGACATACGTTGCAAATGGGGAAATCCATTCAGACAAACTACTTTGACAAAGGGAAAATTATTATTAGGCAGGGGCTGTGAACGAGTATCTCGAAAACGGCGAAGCTGGTCGAATGTTCGCGTGCTACTGTCGTAAGCAACTACGGAAAGAGGTAGAAGAACAGAGAAACTACCGCTAGGACCTAAGTGGTTGGACGTCCACGACTCTTCACAGAACGTGGTGTTTGGAGACTTGCCTGTTCTGTAAAGTAAGATAATGGTCATTTGTGGCATCTCTGCCGAAAGATGATGATGATGATGACTGGATTGTGGGGCCCTCAGCTGCGCGGTTATCAGTGCCCGCACCAATTCCCAACGTTGCTCAGTCCAATGTCGCCACTTTCACTTCAGCCAGAAGAGCACAATGCTGGTGCACGCACAACTGTTTCGCAGCACACAGTTCGTTGTACACCCCTACACGTTCACATCTTCAGCCAACGACATCGTCAGGTACGACTGTAGTGGGCACGGGACCATCGGAGTTCGACGCTCAATGAATGAAAACGTGTCGAAATGGTTCAAATGGTTCTGAGCACTACGGGACTTAACACCTGAGGTCATCATCAGCCCTAGAACTGAGAACTACTTAAACCTAACTAACCTAAGGACATGGCACACATCCATGCCCGAGGCAGGATTCGAACCTGCGACCGTAGCGGTGGCGCGGTTCCAGACTGAAGCGCCAAAGACCCTCTCGGCCACACCGGCCGGCGAAAACGTGCCGGCTCTTCCGGTGAACCAGGTCGTTGGTCGTCGTCTGAAACGCAGTCACTGAGGCGAACGGCGGCTCGAAACGTGAGCGCGCCACGGACGAAGGCTGCTGGGGGCAGTGCGTGTCGTGGGAGGCGTTCTCCCTCGCTTGCACGGAACCTGTGGTAGTAATTGAAGACACGCTGACATGCTTGATGTCAGTCATCCTTCAGCAGAAGAATTGTCGGTGTCTCGGAGCAAGGACAGTGCTACAGTGCTTTCAGGAGCATTATAGTGAACTCACGTTCACGTCTCGAGGACCAAGCTGACCTGATTTAAATCCTATGGAACCCATCTGGGTCGCCATCGGGCATCGTCGCCGCATACGCAAATCGGCGGCCTGGTATTTACGTGATTTACATGACCTGTCCGTAGACATCTAATGCCACATCCCTCCACAACCATACCAACAATAGACTGTCGGGTAAATGATACGCAGGATCAGTGACGTATTTCGTTGCAAAGAAGCAGGTGGTCATAAATGTTTTGGCTCATCAGTGTATGTTGATCTGCTGTCGCGTCGTACCCCGCAGACCTGTAACGGGGATTAACTGAGTGCCCCGGATCATCCGGTACCTGAGCCTCTGCGTCAAGTGTCATGACAGCAGGAGTTACGGGTAAAGTTAGTTTGATAAATTTAATGTTGAGGAGAGAAGAATTAAACTTACTGGTGGAGAGACGGGATTACTAAGGACTATTTTTGTCTCTAGTAAGATGATCACTGTCACTAATGTGATTGTCACGGTACCACACTGACCCCACTACGGTCCGAGAGTCCATACATAAAACGCTCATCGTCAATAAGCTATCGTCCAGTCTCATACGCCATATGGATGCACGTTATAGGTATGAAAAATTTGGGGTTTTAGCACCCCGTCGACAATAAGGTCCTTAAAGATAGCGCACAAACTCGTTTCGAGAGGGGTGTACTTTGCATATTAACTACCCCGACATTTGTCTCTGACGATTCACAGACAACCTAAAGCTGGACGGATGTTTCAACCACAGCGCCGTCTCCTTCCGTACGAGTTTTCAGTTAAGTGAAGAGAGCAAGAGCTGGCATTCCGAACGAAGTACCTATGTAATGTGGTCTGCCGAGTCGATTTCTAGACTGTCCACATGTTACAGCGTGTGTTTACAGAGAACACCGGCAGAAGATCACACTTAAGACTTTCTTCTCACTACTGTGGCTTGTGACTCAGCTTCTGTCTCAGTTTGGGTTGTAGCAAGATGGTCTTCAGTGGGTTCTGCGTTACACTGCCTGATAAGAACTATGAAACCAATTTTGGCTACCGTGCCCGTTCATTGGTACAGGTATTATTGTCAACAGTGGGGACAAACTTTGAATATAACGCCCCCACTCACACAGCAGAATTTTTAAGTTTGATGTAGTAAGCAAGAAGACAATGCAACACGCCTCCCATGACTTCCACAACAACCACATCTGAAACTCCCGACCTACTGTGGCCTAAGTTAAAAAAATGATTTCCGGCTAATTACAATCCTCTGCCACCTCTCTATAAACTGGAAGTCGTGTCATGCGAGAACTCCTCTTACTCAGGAGGTAGACAGTCTCTCGTGCAATTCGTCGTGTCTTCTAGGTATCTGCAGTCACGAACACATGCGGCGAAACAAATGGAAAGGAAACGAGATGGGAAAGAGAAAGGAAATAATGACCTCCAGTAGCACAGGGCATTTTGGCTATGCAGCGGTGACAGTTGATAATTTGTGCCGGACCGGTCATCGATTCCAGATGGTCGGTCTCTCTAGAACGGTTACCTTAACCGCCCCAGCCATCCGGAAAGACTTCCCGTCAGACCCATATTCCCAACTTCCTTCTAGTCGCACCCCACCGACCACCGCCCATGAACCCACTACTGACAGATTTCGGATTCCTATAGGAGTTCGGATGTTGGTTGCGCATCCCCCCCCCCCCCCCCCCTGGCATGCACTGTCTCCCTCACTGTTATGTCACTGTCAACTACGTTCCGCTGCCACCGTGTTCCCCTCTTTCTCTGACACTGCAATTGTCTCCTTCGTTTTCTATTACGTAACCATTGTGTGCTATGTTCCAATATTTATTACTTTTTCCGTCTCTCTGCGAATGTTGCTGTCTTCCTTGTCTCTCAGCATTCCAATTTTTTGTGAAAATTTTGAAATATACTGAGAAAGGTAGAATGAAGCAGTTGGTGCCCCACTTTTCAGTCAGAGTCTTTTAAGCGGCACATTCACATTTTTTATGCTCTGATAGGAGAATTTTCTCGCTGGTCGCCTTTTCCCTGCTGCAACAGGACAGGTGACTCATATGAGAAGAACTTTATTGGTCCTTAAAATCACATAGCTTACTTGCGTGAAAGTAAAATAACACAAACTAATTTTACACACCTACCCGATCTTACGAACACAAAAAATTTTGTATGTGCTTCCGTAGTACAACTAGAGGTCCACAGAGCCCTTGTGATGATAACGGAGACACTTTACGTCATATTTCTCAATGCTACGCGATTTTATAAACTACGTTTTCGCCTTACATTGGTCTTTACGTGCGTATTTGACGTATACAAGTAAGATAATGTTGAAACTCTGTATCTTCGAAACGATAAAGACATTAAGAACATTTTAAAGGACCTTTCAGACCGGATTCCTAGAATAATAATAAAACCCGTGGAGGCCCGGGAAAAGAATAGGCCTCCGGTATGTTCTGCCAGTCGTAAAAGGCGACGAAAAGAACAAACCACTAATAGGGCTAACCCCCCTTCTAGTGTGATTATTTGGTTCAGGACAGAACTAATGAAGCCTCGGACAAGCGCTGTCATCGTCGGGGACGACGCTTGAACCCTATGCCCGTCCACAATCGTAACGACACTGCTAGCCACATGGAAAATGATTTAAATCCAAATAGAGGTGTTTTGCAGGATATGCTTCCTCCAACCACTCTACAAGGAAAACAAAGACAGAGGATGAGATGGTCAGATGAAGTCAACCGACACCTCATGTTCTGTTACTACCAAGCAACAAATTTAGGTACCAACACAACTGGATAAAGATCACAAGTACTCACAACATTTATTACCAGATACCCAGAATTAAAATTTTTAACAGAACAACGACTAGCTGATCAGATCCGTGTAATAATCAAAAATAACAGGATACCCCAGTCAGAATTAGAAAACATCAAACAACAAGTACAACAAATACTGGAACAAAATAATGTGCAATCAGAAGAAGAAGAAAATACAGTAATGGACTCAAACATCCCAGAGCAAACAAAAAAAGAACAACACACATCAATTAAACAATCAGAGGAAAACAAGCACAAATAGAACGCAAAGTGACACACAAGTTAGATATAGAAGAAAAATTTCAGTTGACATATATAGAATACAAAGACACAAATACAGACATTAGACCATTCTTGCATAGACCACCAATTAACCCACAAGTCGAAACAACAATAACAACTATCAACACAATCATACACAACAAAATAAATGAAAATACAGCTATGGAAGAGTTACAACTACTGATTTATATAGGAGCACTCACTACACTAAATATACACGCTAGGCAGAGATCAGAACCAACCAAGACACAGAACAAACCCACAAAACGAGCATGGCAACACAGGCTACAAATCAGAATAGAAAAACTGAGAAGAGACATCGGACAGCTAACACAATTTATAAGAAATGAAATATCAGACAAAATACGAAAAAGGTTAGGTAAAATCTCACAACAAGAAGCGATAGAGCAATTAGATGAAAAGAAGCAGAAATTACAAGCATTGGCCAAACGACTTAGAAGATAAAAAAAAAGTGAAAATAGAAGGAACCAAAACCAAACATTCAACACAAACCAAAAGAAATTTTACCAGACAATAGATAACACACACATTAAAATAGACAATCAACCTAACATAACAGACATGGAACACTTCTGGAGCAACATATGGTCAAACCCGGTACAACATAACAGGCATGCACGGTGGACACAAGCAGAAACAGACACATACAAGATGATACCACAAATGCCTGAAGTGATAATTTTGCAACATGAAGTCACCCACGCTATTAATTCTACTCACAATTGGAAAGCCCCTGGAAAAGATAAAATAGCAAATTTTAACAGTTACATTGCAGACCCATACACATTCCCTGATACACTTACACATGGAATAACTTATCTGAAACCTAAAGATCAAGCAGACACAGCAAACCCAGCAAAATATCGCCCCATAACATGCCTACCAACAATATACAAAATATTAACTTCAGTCATTACACAGAAATTAATGACACATACAACACAGAACAAAATTATAAATGAAGAACAAAAAGGCTGTTGCAAAGGAGCACGAGGATGTAAAGAGCAACTGATAATAGATGCAGAGGTGACATATCAAGCTAAAACTAAACAAAGGTCGCTACAGTACGCATACATTGATTACCAAAAAGCTTTTGATAGTGTACCCCACTCATGGTTACCACAAATATTGGAAATATACAAAGTACATCCTAAATTGATACAGTTCCTAAACATAGAAATGAAAAATTGGAAAACCACATTTAACATCCAAACAAATTCAAATAATATCACACCACAGCCAATACAGATTAAGCGTGGAATATACCAAGGAGACTTATTAAGTCCTTACTGGTTCTGCCTTGTTCTGAACCCACTATCCAACATGCTAAATAACACAAATTATGGATACAATATTACTGGAACATACCAACACAAAATCACACATATGCTATACATGGATGATCTAAAACTACTGGCAGCAACAAATCAGCAACTCAACGAATTACTAAAGATAACAGAAGTATTCAGCAATGATATAAATATGGCTTTTGGAATATACAAATGTAAGAAAAATAGCATAGTCAAGGGAAAACACACTAAACAAGAAGATTACATATTGGATAACCACAGCGACTGCATAGAAGCGATGGAAAAAACAGATGCCTATAAATATATAGGATACAGACAAAAAGTAGGAATAGATAATACAAATATTAAAAAAGAACTAAAAGAAAAATATAGACAAAGACTAACAAAAATACTGAAAACAGAATTGACAGCAAGAAACAAGAGGGGTTGGGTCGGGTTGTTTGCGGAATGAGACCAGACAGCGAGGTCATCGGTCTCATCGGATTAGGGTAGGATTGGGAAGGAAGTCGGCCGGGCCCTTTCAGAGGAACCATCCCGGCATTTGCCTGGAGTGATTTAGGGAAATCACGGAAAACCTAAATCAGGATGGCCGGACGCGGGATTGAACCGTCGTCCTCCCGAATGCGAGTCCAGTGTCTAACCACTGCGCCACCTCGGTCGGTCGCAAGAAACAAGACAAAAGCTATAAATACTTACGCTATACCAATATTGACCTACTCATTTGGAGTAGTGAAATGGAGTAACACAGACCTAGAAGCACTCAATACACTTACACGATCACAATGCCACAAATATAGAATACATCACATACATTCAGCAACAGAAAGATTCACATTAAGCAGAAAGGAAGGAGGAAGGGGATTTATCGACATAAAAAACCTACATTATGGACAGGTAGACAATTCAAGAAAATTATTTATAGAACGAGCAGAAACTAGCAAAATACACAAAGCAATCACTCATATAAATACATCGGCTACACCATTGCAATTTCATAACCACTTCTACAACCCTTTAGATCACATAACATCAACAGATACGAAGAAAGTGAATTGGAAAAAGAAAACACTACATGGCAAGCACCCGTATCATCTAACACAGCCACACATCGATCAAGACGCATCCAACACATGGCTAAGAAAAGGCAATATATACAGTGAGACGGAAGGATTCATGATTGCAATACAGGATCAAACAATAAACACCAGATATTACAGCAAGCATATTATTAAAGATCCCAATACCACAACAGATAAATGCAGACTTTGCAAACAACAAATAGAAACAGTAGATCACATCACAAGTGGATGTACAATACTAGCAAGTACAGAATACCCCAGAAGACATGACAATGTAGCAAAAATAATACATCAACAACTTGCCATACAATATAAACTAATAAAACAACACATTCGCACATACAAGTATGCACCACAAAATGTACTGGAGAATGATGAATACAAATTATACTGGAACGGAACCATTTTAACAGATAAAACACCACCACATAACAAACCTGACATCATACTCACAAATAAAAAGAAGAAATTAACACAACTAATCGAAATATCCATACCCAATACAACAAATATACAGAAGAAAACAGGAAAAAAAATTGAAAAATACATCCAACTGGCTGAGGAAGTCAAGGACATGTGGCATCAGGATAAAGTTGACATTATACCGATTATACTATCAACTACAGGAGTCATACCACACAATATCCACCAGTACATCAAAGCAGTACAGCTACATCCAAAGTTATATATACAACCACAGAAATCTGTAATTATTGATACTTGTTCAATTATCCGTAAGTTCCTAAATGCAATGTAACATATACCGTACAGTTAAAAGGAGTCACGCTTGATCAAGGTCCGCGTCACTTTCCATTTTTAACCAGACATAAGGTCTGAGAAAGAAAAGAAATAATAACAACAATCCTCTTCCAAGGATTAGGTATTGTAATTCCATTTTCCGGTCTCTACCCATCTCTTACGAGGTCAAGATAGTTCTGTGTTTCGATTCGGCCGATAAGTAATTATCTTTTTCGGCATTATGTTTTCTGTCATTCTGTCAACGTGATCCTTTCGTTTCATTCTATTCTCCTCTATGTTGTCATTGACTGAAAATACTTTTAAAACTGATCTCTTTGTTTCATTCGTAATTTTATCCATTTTATTACAGCCTCTTATATGACTCAGGAACTTGGTCTCTGCTGGCTGTATACTGTCCATCATTCGTAACCATATACAAGAGCAGGCACAGCCGTAACTCTATGGAGTTTCATTTGTGTTTCTTTTCTCGTTTTTCTTGCTGGAGTTCTTCCAATTGTTCCGCAGATAGCTTGATATTTATTAACCTTCTTCTGAATTTCTTTGTCATAATTAGAACCAACATCACATCCTAGATAACTAAAGTAGATACTTGTCCTAAAAATTTTCTCATTTATTATTATTATTATTTTCGACCTGACTGGATTATTTCCTTTCAAAACCATCATCTTTGTCTTATTTGCAGATATAATTAAGTAGTAATATATCTTACGAATATATAGTATAAATTTCAGCCATCTGCTGCGCATACCCGTCTTGAAATCCTCGGCTGGGCTTTGGTCCGTTGGTGACAGCAAAAGTATAGCAAAAAAACTTTTTGTACGTTTTCCGAAGAACCACCCATGAAGTAACGGTGCCTCATCCCATCAAGTCTACCGTAGACCACATCAAATGCAAAGAGAACGAACCGATTTGCTGCATTTGCCTAAGTAGGAGCAAGTGTGTATATTCATACTTTGACCCTGTACTCTAGACGATCCTTCTGTTGGGTGTACAATGTGGTCCCTAGCTCAACGGCTATCCAGAATATTTGATCCTTCCGTTTTATCACCAATAGAACCCGAGGTACGAGCATCGGAAAATCCGTTATTATGCGCGGCGTTTTGGAACGTGTTGGTTGCGCATGCTGTCGCCTGCGTGCTGATATTCGCAGTCAGCTGCTACTGGGAGGACGCGCAGTATGTGTGTTTCTTCTTCTCCTCGGAAGGTCGTCATCGACGGGACGACCCTGAGAGCAACCGGGGTGGAGTTCGAGCGTCACGGCCGGCGGCGCAGTGTGCGCGCCCGCCGCGAGGTGGTCCTGTCTGCGGGCGCCGTCAACACGCCGCAGCTGCTGATGGTGAGCGGCGTGGGGCCGCGGCAGCACCTCGAGGCGCACGGCGTGCCCGTGCTGCGAGACCTGCCCGTCGGCCTCAACCTGCAGGTAACAGCAGCGGGGCAGGAGCCCCGGCCGCGGAGGCGCGGGTCTTTCTTCTGAGGCAGTCCTCGCGCCACGCGTGGGACGTTGAGCTGGTCGAGTTTTGTGACGTCACAGTGCGAAATTTGACGATCAAGGGCACTCTGAAGCTCGAAATACTGAACAACACAAGTCAGACTTTTGCTTCGTGCATTATATTTCAACTATAACTTAAACCAGCACACAGAGGATATCCCGGAAACAATCGTCTTCGTTGCGATTTTATGTAATAAAAAAACGTATGGCTCACTCATCTCGTGCAAGTCTTTAAACTGAATGCCAATTTAGCGACTCCTCAAACCGTTGAAAGGAGAAGCCTAGGTTGAAACGCCGACTGAAAATCGAGGATCCGATCGAGATTCGAACCAAATCAAGCACTTTACCATACTACGAGACCACCAGGCCCAACAAACGTCGTTTGGCTTAGTGACCTGGTGCAAGTCTTTAAAGTGGACGCCACTTCGGCGACTAGCACGTCCTTAAAACCGGCGGCACCAGGTTTTCCCAGGACTGTCACCCATCCAAGTACTAACCGTTCCCAACGTGGGTCACCTTCGATGATCGGACGGGAACCGCTGCTACCAACGTTGCAACGGCGTTGGCTATTTGATTTAATGAACTAACAGGAAACGTCATATTGCTGGTTAAATAATTATTTCTAATTATAATTGAAGTGCCTACTGCTTTTTGTTTGGTATGTCAGTGAGTTTACATCAGACAGCGAATATCATTTATACCGCACATCCTACACTGTAACGCATTACCTGTCCACTACGCGGAGTGTTTGTTGTGTGTCGTTACCTGTCGTATATCGCATTTAAATTGGCAGGTGATTTGACACAGAGTCTATTTTAGAGAATTTGTCAAAGTTCTTCTATATATGAAATATATTCGCAGTTGCGAATATGGACAACCATCTGCTGTATAATGGAATGACGATAGTGAAAATTTGTGAACTTTGCACCGTAATTCGGAATAACACAAGCACTGTAATATCTTATTTATCCACCAACACCTGGCAAGCGACTTTCAAGTAAAATGTCTCTCCTGTACGGGAACATACATAACGGATGTACGAGTACAGGTTGCAGAGACACATGGTTGACGACATCAGGATGTTTGGGTGTGGCCGTGAGTCGTGCTCGCACAGCCAAACGGTAAGGCGACCGCTCGCGGTATGCGGGAAACCCGGGTTCGAGCCTCGACCCGGCACAAATTTTCATTGTCGTCAGCCAGTTATACAGCTGATGGTTATTCATATTCGCAAGTGCGAATATATTTCATGTATTCATAAAGGCTGTAGTCGCAGTGCCTGTTCATTCCGACATACGTGCATATCATAAGGAACTTTGGATCGTAATTCGGAATAACACATGCACTGCAGCATCGTAAGTTGTTCTGTGTCGCGAGTGATGCGGTACTTTGAAAAGCGACAACGGTAATCGACATTTGTTTGTTCAGCTTTTCCTCAGTGCGGATACTATAAGCTCTGTAGCCTATGGTGCCGTATTAACAGGGTGCTGGGTAATAACTTTATTAATGAAATATCTTGGCTGATTAAAACTGTGTGCCGGACCGAGACTCGAACTCGGGACCTTTGCCTTTCGCGGGGAAGTGCTCTACCATTTGAGCTAACCAAGCACGACTCACGCCCCGTCCTCACGGCTTTAATCCCGCCATTACCTCGTCCTTATCTTCCAAACTTTCTGGGAACTTTATTAATATTGGTACTGTCTATGAACGCACTGAAAGTGTTTTTCCGTTGCCACGCGTTTTCCCTTTTGTTGAGAAGAATCTTCGCCGGCAGGTCTGGATATTAAATGTAGACTGCGAAGATACTTTCAAATGCCAAAATCTCTAATAAAGCATTTACTACACCTACGTAAGCGGTTTCGGCAGTACTATGTAACTATCTTCGGATCTGCAATAGGATAGCACCGAAATTGACAGGAAAAATATTTAGGTAGCATGATACAACAATGAACATAAATATTTCGTTTTCTTATTATTCTTTCGTTGCCCTCTCTTTGGGGTACGCTGGATCAATCATTTCTTTGTGCGTTGTTCTTTTCTTAGCGCCCAGTATTTCTACATTATTTCTGACCTCCTTTTCCTCTCTTCTTCCGAGATGAAGGCTTTGGACTTTTGTATAGATTTGTCGTGGAACCTTATGTTTTCATCTTTAGTAATTAATTTAGCTGTTCTATCGATAAGTGAATTTTCTGAAATCTTTAATTCTACTAGGTCTTTCTCAGTTTCTTTAAACCAGTTGAGTTTCGTTTTGCGGTTATGGAAAAAGTCAAACATTTGTTTGGTTAATCTCTTGTAATACATTCTGAGAAGATGACCATATAAATGTATCCTCCTTTTTAGCATAGTATCTGAAAGTTTTTCAATTTTCTTATGGAGAGTTTCATTTTTTATGTATATGATGTTATTGTCTTTAAATTTTGGTCCTATAATTTTTCTTAAAATTTTTCTTTCCTGTGGCTCAAGTTTCTCCATTTGGCCTTTGACATTCATGTTTAATGTTTCTGCTGCATACAATACTTCAGCCTTAATCACTGTCTTGCAATGTGTAATCTTGGACTTCCATGAAAGGGATTTTTTGTTGTATGTATTTCTTATTTTTTCTGGATTCAATTGCTTCCATGAAAGGGATTTTTTGTTGTATGTATTTCTTATTTTTTCTGGATTCAATTGCTTTGCTTTCCCCAGCATTCCAACTAATCCATTCTCCATGATATTCGAATTCTTTTACTATTTCAATCTTTTGTTCTTGAACTTCGAGGTATTTACACGAGTCCTTGATGTTTGTCAATATCTTGGTATCTGCAATGGAGAACTGAAGACCTATTTCACCTACTTGTTTCTTAAGTTCAAGGATTTGCTCCCGTACTTCTTCCATTGCTTCAGCAAACAGGGCCATATCATCTGCGAAAGCAATGAAATTTACTTTAAGGTTGTTCTTTTTGCAACCCAGTCTCATACCACTCTTAATTGTGAGCGATGGTCCCATTCACATCTCGAAATTGTAGGGTGGGTGCTTTGTATCTTGGTAATCTTTGTATGAAAGGTCTGTAAAAGCTTCTTGTGTTGGTTTTAGTAAATTCTTCATCAATTTGGAGGAGAGTTTTCTTTTCCAGTGTCTTCTTAATCCTTCTTATATTTTTATCTACCAGTTTTGTAACTCTAATGAAATTCAATCAGCTTTCTTCTGTTTTCTGTGATTGCCAGTTTTGCCATGCCTGTTTTCTTGTTTCAAAGATGACGTATTTCGTTTTACTACAATACGTGGAACAAAAACATACCTTACACTTTATAACAGGCCGGCCTGTGTGGCCGAGCGATTCTAGGCGCTTCAGTCCGGAACCGCGCGACCGCTGCGGTCGAAAGTTCGAATCCTGCCTCGGTCATGGGTGTGTGTGATGTCCTTCGGTTAGTTTGGTTTAAGTAGTTCTAAGTTGTAGAGGACTGATGATCTTAGATGTTAAGTCCCATAGTGCTCAGAGCCATTTGAACCAATTTTTTTTAATTTTTATATTTTTAATCACGCGAGCAGAACAGGTTGTGCGCCATTTGCAGGCCTCCGAGCAAGTGCCTTACTTCGTCGAGTGGACAAGAGGAGATATGGCAGTTGCGTTCAACAGTAGCTCTTCTTCCCAGCGACGGATATGTCCCAACAGATGCGTGGTAACGTGGGACATGTCAATAACAGACAGGAGTCGACCAGGAATTGCCTGCACTGTGTGAAAGTAAACGATCGGTGTGACTGGGAAACGTAAATTACTTCCTACACAATGGGGACCAGACACTTTTTTTCTGCAGTTGTATGGCTTGCAGCAAGAAGCGCTCAGCGCTGCCGCGACTCCATATGCGTCATCCAGACGACAAGTGGGAACAGAATTGACAGCTAGGCGAGCGACGTAGATAGCTGAGTCAAGCTCGTTCATCAGGCGTAGAGGCAGTCTTTTTCTAGAGGCAGTCTTTTTCTAGTAAGTGAGAGCGCTACGCCTGTGCGTAGTAAAAACTGGTCGTATGGCCGATAATAATTATTTATTGTAAAATTGGGAAACTGGGTAGCCACTAGGGAGACCCTCTCAAAACAAAGATTCATACAGAAGTGGTGGTCGTTCTTTCAGAAATGTCCTGCAGCCACTATGAATCACGACACAAGGGAAGTAAAGACATTAGCTGCGACTGGGCATTGATCAGAAGGGTCAATAGCTTATGGAAAACTCATTGTTTCGGGCTGCGGTAACGTAAGACAAGAAACTGCATGTTTATTTTCGTAGTAGCGAATTGTCTTTCCAAGAGCTGTCGAAGAATCATAGGTAAAATTACAGCACTGGCTTGAAAAAAATAAAGAACATAGCTTCTGCTGTATCGCCATAGATAAGAAAGTTCTGGGTGTTAACCTTACGGAAAAATACTCTCCTCTTTGCGTGCTATCACTTGTCAACACCTTGTATCGATATCTCCAATGGTTTAGGATATTTGAGGGATATTATGAGTATTTCATTCACGTGCGTGTGTAGTCGGAAGTGAGGCCGTTATATAAATTCTATTTTCTCGAGAATGGTGACAGAGAGAGACATGCCAAGTCTTAAAAAAAAATTCTTAGCTAAATTTCATTCACAGGAACGTATAGTGTAATATGCACCAAACAAAATCATAAAAACCTCTATTTTTCATCGCAAATTTTTCTAATTTCGTACAGTATCGTACTTAGATGCAGAAATCGAGTAAAATATGACCATTATCGAAATTTTGGGACCTTCACCCAGAAGCTGACATGTAAAGATACAGGTAACGTCAAAATCTTTTTCTTCTTTTTGGCGATTAGTTTCTGTGAAATCTTTCAGAAACGTTGCAGGGCGTGCGACTCGATTCTTTCAGCAGGTGTCACCAAGCAGCGTGCAGAAAGTGGGCAACGAATGTCTCAGTCATTCCAGTTAGCTGCCATTCTGTGCTGCCTCATTACACGAGACGAGGATATTTTCCGTGATGGGTCAAGCTGCCTCGGGCGGGCAGCACGCTTCTGCGCGCACCTTTAGTGTTACGTTGCTCGGCTAAGGATATCTGAACGGCACTGCCAGTAGCAGACCCCGTGCTGACGGAGCCGCCTCCACTGTGCTGGTGTGCAGGGCGATGCGCGGGGCCGTGCTGGGCCGGCTGGCCGCCGTGCTGCTGCTGCTGCTGCTGTCCGGGGGCGGCGGGGCGGAGAGCCAGTCGCTGGCGGGGGCGGCGGCGCGGCTGCTGCGCGAGGCCCGCGAGTTCGCGGAGGCGCAGCCGGCGGACGCGGAGCCGGGCGCCGAGTACGACTTCGTGGTGGTGGGGGCGGGCTCTGCGGGGGCGGCGCTGGCGGCGCGGCTGTCGGAGCGGCCGGGCAGCAGCGTGCTGGTGCTGGAGGCGGGCGGCGACGAGGCGCTGGTGCCGGGCGGCGTCCCCCTGCTGGCGCCGCTGCTGCAGCTCGGCCCGCAGGTGTGGCGATACCGCAGCCACCCCGACGCCGCCGCCTGCCTCGGCTACGTGGGCCAGCGGTGCAACCTGCCCAGGGGCAAGGTGCGTGGGTGGGTGGGTGGCGGCTGCGATACACTCCACTGCTGTCCGTCAAGTTACATGTCTGTGCAGGCCACGGTCTGATATGTCATATACTGAGGCGGCAAAGGTCACAGTGACTCTCCTAATACGGTGTGCACCTCCTTCTGCCTGTTGTAGTGCAGGAACTCGACGTGGTGTGGACTCCACTACTCATTGGAAGTCCCCTGCTGAAGCATTCACCAATGTTGCCTGTATAGCCGTCCAAAATTCCGAAGGTGTTGCCGGTGCACGATGTTGTGCAAGACCCGACCTCTCGATTATGCCATATAAATGTTCAATGGGATTCGTGTCGCGTGACTTGAGTGGCCAAATAATTCACTCTAATTGTCCAGAATGTTGTTCAAACAGCCGGCCGCGGTGGTCTCGCGGTTCTACGCGCGCAGTCAGGAACCGTGCGACTGCTACGGTCGCAGGTTCGAATCCTGCCTCGGGCATGGATGTGTGTGATGTCCTTAGGTTAGTTAGGTTTAAGTAGTTCTAAGTTCTAGGGGACTAATGACCACAACAGTTGAGTCCCATAGTGCTCAGAGCCATTTGAACCATTTTTTTGTTGTTCAAACCAGTCGCAAACGCCGGCCGCAGTGGCCGAGCGGTTCCAGGCGCTACAGTCTGGAACGGTCGCAGGTTCGAATTCTGCCTCGGGCACGGATGTGTGTGATGTCCTCAGGTTAGTTAGGTTTAAGTAGTTCTAAGTTCTAGTGGACTCATGACGTTAGAAGTTAAGTCCCATAGTGGCCAGAGCCATTTGAACGAACCAATCGCAAAAAATTGTGCCCCAGAGACATGACTCTGTTGTTGGGGGCCATGAAGTCCACGATTGGCTGCAAATGGTCTGCAAGTAGCCAAACATAATCATTTCCAATCAATGACCGGTTCAGTTGGACAGAGGACGCAGCCCATTCCATGCAAACACGAGCCAAAGCATTACAGAGCCACCGCGGGCTTGGACATTCCCCTCTTGAAAACCTGTGTCCGTGCTTCGTGGGCCCTGCACCTCACTCAAAACCTACCGTCAGCTCTTACCAACTGAAATCGGCACTCTTCTGAGCACGCCACGGTTTTCCAGTCGTCTAGGGTCGAGCCGATACGGGTGAGCGCCCACGAGAGACGCGATCGGCGATGCCAAGCTGTTAGCACTGGCTCTGACGTCATTCGTCTGCTGCTATAGCCCGTTAACGCCAGATTTAGTTTTCCTGTCCTAATGGATACGTTCCTCGTACATCCCACGTTTATTTCTGTGGTTATTTCACGTCGTGTTGCTTGTCTGTTAACACTGACAACTCTAAACGCTAACACTGCTGCTGTCGGTCGTTAAGTGAAATCTGTCGGCCACTGCATTCCCCGTCGTGAAAGACAATTCCTGTAATCTGGTATTCTCAGCACACTCTTGACACTGTGGATCTCTGAATCTTCAATTCCGTAACGACAGCCGAAACTGGATGTCCTAGGCGTCTAAGTGCTACTACCACTTCGCATTCTAAGTCTGCTGGTCCCTGAAGTGCAGCCTTAATCACGTTGGAAACATTTTCACACGACTCACTCGAGTACAAACGACAGCTCGACCAATGCACTGCCCTTTTACGCGTTGTGTACTGGCGCCGTCTGTATGTGGACATATCCCTATCCCATTTCCTTCGTCACCTCAGTGTAAACTGAAGTTCGCTGAGGCGTTTTGTGCCTGTGTATCAACGTATTTTGATACGGTTTTGAATAATGGATAGACTGATCCGTGTAAAAACAGTACCCACCATTATTGCGGCCACAACCAGCTTGCATAGTCCCTTGCTGGCAAGCTAGGTCCATGGCTTCGTGGGGTCAGTGCCACATTCCAACCCTACCATCAGCTCTCGCCAGCTGAAACCAGGATTCAGCTGAAGGCGCCACGGTTCTCCAGTAGTCTAGGGTCCAACCGATACGGTCAGGAGTCCAGCAGAGGCGCTGCAGGCGATGTCGTGCTGTTAACAGGGGCGCTCCCGTCGGTCGTCTGCTCCCATAGCCCATGAAGTCCAAATTGCGCCACACTGTCCTACGGATACCTTCATCGTACGTCCCACACTGATTTCTGCAGTTATTTCTCGCAGTGTTGCTTGTTTTTTTAGCACTAACAACTCTACGCAAACGCCACTACTGTCGTTGGTTCAATGAAGGCCATCGAGCACTGGGTTGTACGTAGTGAGAAGTATTCCCTTGATTTCGTGGATTGGAACAATGAATTTCCTAACAATTTCCAAAACTGAATGCCCCATGCGTCCAGCTCCAACTACTATTCAGCGTTCAGAGTCTGTTAATTCTGTACGAAAATGACAGCTCCGCCAATGCGCTGCCCTTTCATACCGTGTGTACGCGATACTACCGCCCTCTGTATACGTGCAGTCCGCCCCCGGTAGGTGAGTGGTCAGCGCGACAGAATGTCAATCGTAAGGGCCCGCGTTCGATCCCGGCTGGGTCGGAGATTTTCCTCCGCTCAGGGACTGGGCGTTGTGTTGTTCTAATCACCATCATTTCATCTCCATCGACGCGCAAGTCGCCGAAGTGGCGTCAAATCGAAAGACTTCCACCCGGAGAACGGTCTGCCCGACGGGAGGTCCTAGTCGCACGACGTTTGTGTGTGTGCATATCGCTATCCCGTGATTTTTGCCACCTCAGTGTGTTGACACGCTGCACTACAGAGACTCCCTTAGAGACGCCACCTGCGCCACTGTGTGGGGCTAAGACCCGCGCCGCCTTCCAGGTGCTGGGCGGCTCCAGCAGCGTCAACTACATGATCCACACGCGCGGCAACCGGCGCGACTACGACGGCTGGGCCGCGCTGGGGAACCCCGGCTGGAGCTACGACGACCTCCTGCCCTACTTCCGCAAGCTGGAGAACGTCTCCGCCGTTCCAGACCTGGGTGAGTACTGCCACGAGCCTGCCACCCTGACGAACACCAGGGGGGGGGGGGGGGTACACTACTGGACTGAAAAGTCTGGCGAATCGTTACAGAATCCTCTCCGTGGATTACATGACGTACCAGGCATATTGCAGTTTCACATTTATGTTCAACATGCACAATACGCTAGTACAGGCCATTAGCAATCGGCCTAAGCTATTATAAAGTCATACTTAAATGAGAATTACAAACAGGAACAAAAATAATACACTGCTACAACAGAAATGCAGTAACATGTTTAACAAAAATAAATCTGAAAAGATCCGAAATGGAAAGGATTGCCCCTTAATAAACACCGTCCAGCACATTAATGTGAGCACCTGTTGAAAGCCTGGATAACCAGCTTTTGCAGAGCAAACCTGCAGAAAGAGTCAGTGACGTTCTTGGAGGTACCAACAGAGACGTGCAGTCAGGCCAAGCCCAGTGCTATGGCCAGCTCCGATAGATTTCTCGGATGAGGATCCATGGTGCGAACAGCCCGATCCACGATGTCCCACAGATTCTCAACTGGGTTTAAATCCGGGGGGGGGGGGGGGGGGGCGAGCAGGGGGGGGGGGCGTATGGTGGCTAGGAGAGTACGGCAAACTCCTCCTGATGCTCTTGCAACCACGCAAGGACACCGCGAGCTGTGTGACAGATTGCATTGTCTTCCTGGTAGATGCCATCGTGCTGAGGAGAAACAAACTCCACGTAGACATTGTCCCCAAGGACACAGTGCCTTCCAGAATGACGAAATCACCGACTAAGTGACACAAAATCACTCCGCAGAACATATCGCTCCCTCCTCTGCCCTCGATTTTTGCCACGATTGTTGAAGGGCCATGACCACCGAAAGCCATCCATCCGATGGAGCATAAGACTACTGTTTCATCTGAGACGGCCACCTGTCGCCGTTCAGTGGGCGTCCTGATGCGGCATTGGCGCGCAGACTGCAGCTTTCGTCGCCGGTGAGCAGCCGTCAACGTGAGTGCGTGGATCGGGCGCTTCCTGCAGAGGCGCATACGCAGCAACGTTCGATGACTGGTTTCTGACGAGGCACTGTTGGCAGCCCCTCGGTTCATCTGGGCTGTCAGTTGCACGTCTGTTCGCCCGTGCACATCTCCGCAGCAGTCGTTCACCCCCGTCACCTGCGGCCCATGTTGCACCGAAGTTGCCTCGGTGGCAGTTTCATAAATAGCACCATTTTCCCATGCACGGTACATTTTAATCACGGTGGCACGCAAACAGCTTACAAACTTAGCCGTTTCGGCGACGTTTCCACCCTTACCTCGAAAGACAGTGATCGTGCCCTTTTGGACGTCACACAATTCATTTCCGCATTTTGACAAAGGCTGCACATTCTTCCGCGTCCCGCTCTCCACCCCGACCCTTTATACAGGGTGTTACAAAAAGGTACGGCCAAACTATCAGGAAACATTCCTCACACACAAAGAAAGGAAAGTTGTTATGTGGACATGTGTCCGGAAACGCTTACTTTCCATGTTAGAGCTCATTTTAGTACTTCTCTTCAAATCACATTAATCATGGAATGGAAACACACAGCAAGAGAACGTACCAGCGTGACTTCAAACTCTTTGTTACAGGAAATGTTCAAAATGTCCTCTGTTAGCGAAGACACATGCATCCACCCTCCGTCGCGTGGAATCCCTGATGCGCTGATTCAGCCCTGGAGAATGGCGTATTGTATCACAGCCGTCCACAATACGAGCACGAAGAGTCTCTACATTTGGTACCGAATTGCGTAAACAAGAGCTTTCAAATGTCCCCATAAATGAAAGTCAAGACGGTTGAAGTCAGGAGAGCGTAGAGGCCATGGAATTGGTCCGCCTCTACCAATCCATCGGTCACCGAATCTGTTGTTGAGAAGCGTACGAACACTTCGACTGGAATGTGCAGGAGCTCCATCGTGCATGAACCACATGTTGTGTCGTACTTTTTGTAAAGGCACATGTTCTAGCAGCACAGGTAGAGTATCCCGTATGAAATCATGATAAAATGCTCCATTGAGCGTAGGTGGAAGAACGTGGGGCCCAATCGGACATCACCAACAATGCCTGCCCAAACTTTCACAGAAAATCTGTGTCGATGACGTGATTGCACAATTGCGTGCGGATTCTCGTCAGCCCACACATGTTGATTGTGGAAATTTACAATTTACAATTCTATCCTGCAACTGTTTTTGGCTGTCATCCTTTATTGTGAAGAATTTGATCACGTTGGAATGAAGCCTCATCCGTAAAGAGAACATTTGCACTGAAATGAGGATTGACAGATTGTTGGATGAACCATTCGCAGCAGTGTTCAAAAATGGTTCAAATGGCTCTTAGCACTATGGGACTCAACTGCTGAGGTCATTAGTCCCCTAGAACTTAGAACTAGTTAAACCTAACTAACCTAAGGACATCACACACATCCATGCCCGAGGCAGGATTCGAACCTGCGACCGTAGCGGTCTCGCGGTTCCAGACAGCAGCGCCAGAACCGCGCGGCCACTTCGGCCGGCTGCAGCAGTGTACCCGTGGAGGCCAACCAGCTGCTGATAGTGCCTGCACACGCTGTACATGGTATGGAAGCAACTGGTTCTCCCGTAGCACTCTCCATACAGTGACGTGGTCAACGTTACCTTGTACAGCTGCAACTTCTCTGACGCTGACATTAGGGTTATCGTTAACTGCACGAAGAATTGTCTCGTCCGTTGCAGGTGTCCTCGTCGTTCTAGGTCTTCCCCAGTCACGAGTCGTAGGCTGGAATGTTCCGTGCTCCCTAAGACGCCGATCAATTGCTTCGAACGTCTTCCTGTCGGGACACCTTCGTTCTTGAAATCTGTCTCGATACAAACGTACCGCGCCAAGGCTATTGTCCCGTGCTAATCCATACATCAAATGGGCATTTGCCAACTCCGCATTTGTAAACATTGCACTGACTTCAAAACCACATTCGTGATGAACACTAACCTGTTGATGCTACGTACTGATGTGCTTGATGCTAGTACTGTAGAGCAATGAGTCGTATGTCAACTCAAGCAACGAAGTCAACATTACCTTCCTTCAACTGGGCCAACTGGCGGTGAATCGAGGAAGTACAGCACATACTGACGAAACTAAAATGAGCTCTAACATGGAAATTAAGCGTTTCTGGACACATGTCCACATAACATATTTTCTTTATTTGTGTGTGAGGAATGTTTCCTGGAAGTTTGGCCGTACCTTTTTGTAACACCCTGTATACCCTCCAGTGGTGGAGCTGCGACTTGCTGTCTGTGAGTGGTCATTGCAAGTTGACATCGAACACAGGCGGTGGTCGCATTAATGTGACTCGACCGTTGGTTCTTTATGAACAGCAACCTCAGTTGTAGTTGTTGTTGCTTCGATTGGAACACGCTAAGTGTTCCTTCCTGCCACTTTTCTGTAAATTGTGGTTCATAAACGGATATTGAGCAAGCACTCGACTACTAAAACCGAACGACCAATAAATTAAGAACAGCTACAATATCCAGAAGATAAGACGTTAGGCCCAGTGGCAAACCGCGAACTCCCGTCTTACGAGAAAACTGGGAGCGCTTCCAAAAAATCCGGCCAACAGACGCACTGGACGGCTCAAGTGTCGCACACTGCAGGCTTCTCTCCCCGGCAGAGGACTGTACGTATCGAAGTGGGGAATGTTCTATCTGGAGACGTGTCAGCAGCAGTGGCTGGAAGCTGTTAAGCGACGGCTAGGGAGCAGCTTGTTGTCACCAACGTCCTGTCGTTCTTCCTCCCAGTAACGTATGGTCCTGTACCTCAAATAACTGAACCCAGTATCAGCAGTCAGTGGGGGAGCGTAAATTTTCAGGCTGTGGTACCCTGACGAAAACATAAATTTGAGACACGAGTGCCGGCAGAGATTATCACAGAAACCTATCATTAACGTTGATCGATTAGTTTATAAGGAAAATTGATTTTTAAATCGTCAGTTTGACTTAATTCCAGACAATGGAGCCCTCAAGTTAATGTTGTCGATGACAATGATCAGGCGCACGAAACCCTAAAAACATAAATGAATACATGCTTACAGCTAGTATAAAAAAAGGCTGCCACATGCTAAAACTTAGAAATAAAATATCGCATACTGCTATATACTGAAATCAATTGGAAGTGTGATATCAAAAACTACTCCAACAGCTGAAAATTAATATGAAAACCAATATTTGACCTGAGTCGATCGTATCCCACTGAAGCTGTAAACTAGATCTGTTTTATCGATGGCATCTAACAATAGTTGTAAAATCCGATCGTATGTGTTTCTCTCACTATACAGCTACGTTCTTTACCGCTAACTTATCTGATACGCTCCTTTCAGTTGACAACTGGATCACGCTCTTTGCACGTAACAACCTTAGAACCTTTCAAGAATTTAGTGTACAATCTCATAATATAATACTAAGGAAGAGTACACTAGCGTATGATGACAAATACACAGAAGAGCCAAAGAAACTAGTACCCCCGCACAACACCGTGCAGGGCCCCTGAGACCACGCAGAAGTACCTCAACACGACGTGGCATGGACTCGAAGGACTGTCTGAAGGAGTGCTGGAGGGAAATGACACCGTGAATCCTGCAGGGATGTCCATAAATCTGTACGAGTATGAGGGGGTGAAGATCTCTTCTGAACAGCACGTTGCAAGGCGTCACGGATATGCTCAACAATGTTCATGTCTGGAGAGTTTGATGGTCAGAGAAAGTGTCTGAATTCAGAAGAGTGTTCCTGTAGCCACCCTGTAGCAATACTGGACGCGTGGGGTATCGCAGTGTCCTGCTGGAATTGCCCAAGTGCGTCGGAATGCACAACGGACATGAATGGATGCAGGTGATCAGACGTACGCTTACGTATGTGTCACCTACCAGAGTTGTATCTAGACGTGTCAGGAGTCCCATACCACTCCAACTTCACACGCTGTCACGTCGCAAGTCAATACGCAACAGCATTTACTGCACTACTTTTCAGTACGGCTCGTAGCTTTGGAGCCGTTGGCGGTGACAGAAACAGCCGCTTGTATCTTAGCGTGACTCGAACGCACCTGTCGCTAGCCTAGCTGTGGGAAGCGGTACCTGTGTCAGTTCGAGCGACAGAATACTCAACCACTAAGAATCTAAATAAACTATATTAAATATTATTCAATTTAGTTAAAAGTCAATATGCTGCCCTTTGTTATTAAAAAGAAGATTGTGTAAAAATCTCAGCTTTCTAGCTGGCATACTTTCAGAGTTAGAGAAAATTACCTAAAACACCCCAAACCGAGACTTTTAAGATTAAAGTCAGTTAGGATTCATAACAGTTTGCTTTTAGTGTCATTTGGAATTACTGAATTTCACAAAATGCTAGGTCAATTTGTTTGAATTTTCGTAATTAAAAACGTTAACTATTTCTCATTTTCTTAATATAAAATGCAGAAAAGATCAGTATTTATTTAATGTGTTGCTACGTGAGCAAATGAGAATGACTGAGAGTGTGTATGTGGGACATACGAAAAAATTCATCATCATCTCATGTTAAATATTACGTCACTACGTCATGGGAAAGTGTTAAGCCAGCAAGTTGCAATGAAAAATGTAATTTCCCCACCGTGGTAATGACGTATGCCCAAGGGTACCTGCTTGTCTAAGACGGCAGCCACAATAGCCATTTGCAGAGTAATAGTTTTCTAAAGTTATATGAAGATTAGTTTTCTTTTCGTTTGGTTTTGTTAAACATTTTTTTATTTGCATGATGAAGTGTCGCAAATGCATCTGTGAATGCTGATAGGCGTACGACAGTTTTAGCGCGAGAAAGAACTCGAACGATTGTTTTGATTGTCTGGTCATTTTGTACAACCAATCAGAGTTAATCGTTTCCCGCGCACTGCAAGTAGTTATAGGCCCCGGAAGGAACGGCAGCGAGGAGTGTCCAGTCAGCTATCGGACGTGCAGGTCATGTTGAACGCTTCCGTCTTTGTTGTGTGTAAAATGAAGAAATAATTGGCTTTTCGTGTCCAGATTGAGTGGCCGTAATAGCAATTGCATTTACGGACAGGTTTGTGAAGTTTGGAAGTTTTTGGATTGGTTTGTTGGAAAGAGAACCGCGTGTGAACTTTCCGCCTTTGTAAAATTCCGCGTGACATGTTTCATATTCGTCTATGGAATATTTAGCGAGCAATTTATTAGAAATCCACTGAAAAAGGACCAAATGGGAAACTCGTATATTGTAGCAGAGTAATGACTGTAAATCGCGTAGTAATTCAGGTCGGACTTAAGTACATTCCTGGCTGTCTTTTGTGTGTACTGTGTTGTAAGGACTGTGATCTGAGGACACTGATATTATTCGCTAATTAAATACGAGCTGATGGCAAGTGTTTGGTTCTGAACCTAAAGAAATAAAAGAACTCGTTGCAGAATTTTGCCATTTTTATAAAGAGATGAAGCAATCGCTCTCCACAGGAAATTTGTTATATTACAGGACAGCTTGCTGCCAGAGTTTACGCGGACTTGCAAACGGAAGTATTGACGGTGTTTTGCTTCAACACTGCTTTTAACATCGTCTGAACAGTATCTACGTATGCAGAGAAACGGGCGGGTGATCTGTCGCCGTAGTGAGGTAGGTGGAACTTTTGTAGTGAACAGTACGACGAGAGACAGTAATGGAACATTTACGACGAACGAATCATCGCTAACCCGCCACGCCGCAACGCCCCATATCGTTACAGAGGCTGCACCAGCTTGCATAGTCCCTTGCTGACATGCAGGGTCCCGGGTTTCACGAGGTCGTCTCCATACCCGTACACGTCCATCCGCTCGATACAGTTCGAAACGAGACTTGTCCGACAAGGAAACATGTTTCCAGTCATCTAAAGTCCAATCTCGGTGTTGACCGGCCCATGCGAGGCGTAAAGCTTTGTGTCGTGCAGTCGTCAAGGGTACACGAGTGGGTATTCGGCTCCGAAAGCCCATATCGAAGACGTTTAGTTGAATCGTTTGAAAGCCAACACTTGTTGATGGGAGCAATCTGCATCAATTTGCGGAATGGTTGCAACTTCTTTAACTTTGAACGATTCTCTTCAGTCGTCGTTGGTCCCGTTCTTGCAGGATCTTTTTCCGACCGTAGCAATGTCGCAGATTGGATATTTTATCGGATTCGTGATATTCACGGTACACTCGTGAAATGGTCGAACGGAAAATCCACACTTCATCCCTATCTCGAGACGCTGTGTCCCATCGCTCGTGCGCCGACAATAATACCACGTTCAAACTCACTTAGATCTTGATAACCTGCCAATGTAGCAGCAGTAACCGATCTAACAACTGCGCCAGACACTTGTCTTGTATGGGCGTTGCCGGCCGCAGCACCGTATTCTGCCTGTTTACATATCTCTGTATTTGAATACGGATACCTACATCAATTTCTTTGGCGCTTCAGTGTAGGTACATGTAAAGATACGACATAAGACATATTTTTCATGGCGAACTGACCGTGGGTAATGGTCTTAAGTGCCATGTCGAGGACGTAGTACGAAACTTGCATTGTGCAGGAAAACAAAAAGCCCCCGACAAATGTATCTGAGTTCATCAGTGAGTGGTCTGTTATACCGAGTTTTGTTTTGAGTTAGTATATGGTAAGCATGTCGTCATGGAGCTGACGACCACAGTTCATGGAATTAAAGGTATTTCAATCGTGCCGAAGTGTTGGCCAGTTGGAAGCTGAATAGGCCTTCCGACTAGATGCCCAACACCTCGGACGAGATGGGTCGCCTGATTATCAGATTTGCTGCCGACTGCCCATCGACGTGGGCCACCAGGTGGGAGGAGCAGCCACTGCTGACCGCACTGAGAGCGCAGCACCGGTGGAGACTGAGCTCGGACCGTCAGCTGAGACCATGATGAGCCGTGTTACGGAATCTGGTCTAGGAACAAAGCCTCCAACATAATCGTGCAAGCCGCTCTTGCCTTGTACGAAAAAGACGCAAATGGAGTAACTAGTGCCAAAGAATTGTATTTGATTGTGAGAAATTCTTTTCTTTCCGAGTAGAGTATCCACCAGGGCGACAGCAAGCGCCGAAATGTATCAGGATGCGACCAAGGCAAAATAAAATATCACACAGTGAGTGACCTATAGGGCACATGGGAGTGCCTTTCAGGTGTGCGTTACGCAAAAGTGGAAGTACAACTATTGAATTGTCTTCCGATTCAGAAAGTGCCCACCCCGTTTGAAACTGTGTCATTCTCACTTTATGGTGCATTTATTTCGTCCATAAGAGCACTTTAGTTGAAGCACAGACATCTGAGAGATTGTTGTACTGGACATTTAAGGAAGCACAGTTATGTGATTAAAAAAATGTAATACGTCACACTAGATTAGGAACTTTTAATGCGTACCACACTTAATACATTTATTCTTTTCACCACGGAACACATTTCTTGATAGCTACATGATCTGGTGTTGCGTATTTGAAGTGAAATATCGGGATAGTTCGGATTTCATACTGACAGATATACCTGTAATGCAGTGATAATTAACAGGTTTTTTTCTCTCGTTCGTGTATATTCCTTTAAATTATCAGGCACTCAAGTAGGAACGTCCTTGATTTGTTGGCACGCAAGTAATCCCTAATTAAGAGGCGTGGAGGCTGCTGGTTATGAAACGTTGCTCTACATGCGCAGGATCTTTGCGAGACACAAACAAGTATTAAAAACGAAGTAATTCGTTGCATGGAACGTAACGTAACATCTGCGAACAGCAACAACACCGTACCTGCTAGGACGTCGGACATCGAGTACAAGAAGATTCTGACGATGCGGTCATATGCACAACTGAGAGATGCCGCCCTTGCAATGTTCTCGCGCACCAAAATTGTTGCTGTGACAAGACGTTATGCGCCTAGTGATGTTTATATTAAAGCAATTACACACATATTGGTAACAGAATAACGCAGATGAATTTTGTGGTAACTAAGTGTTGCGAGATACTGATAAAACAAACTTTACGTTTAAAGCAGTGCTCGTGCACTAGCTGACAAAGTAAAGATGCGATTCCAAACGGCTTCTTCGCCGGCCAGTGTGGCCGAGCGGTTCTAGGCGCTTCAGTCTGCAACCGCGCGACCGCTACGGTCGCAGGTTCGAATCCTGCCTCAGGCATGGATCTGTGTGATGTCCTTAGGTTAGGTTAGGTTTAAGTAGTTCTAATTTCTAGGGGACTGATGACCTCAGATGTTAAGTCCCATAGTGCTCAGTGCCATTTGAACCATTTGATTTGACCCAAACGGCTTCACATAATTCTGTCCAGAATATTTTCACAAACATTCGAACAGAAAGAAAGCACAAGTCGACAGATACGAGGGAAATTCAAGGTGTTCTCCGTCTGAAAATGTTTTATTTTCAGGCAGAGAGGGTGCGACGGATAATGTAAATGGGCGGTGGTGCGTCGGATACAAGCTACTGGACTCCCAGGAGAGATTCAATGATGTGATCGTAGCCGCGTTAGTCCCTTGCCGAAAACTTGACTTGGAGCCTGTAATTTTCAATCTCTATGCTACTTCTGTGTCGCATCGTGAATATGATATTGCGAGGGATAAAGTAAATGGGCAGGTTAAGGTTCCCATTTTTAATACATGAATATGGTCACCTTGTACACTATTAAATTTAGTCCACCGAATTTTTAATTTGTCAGTGCGACCAGTACATTATTATTGGTCCACAGAGCAAAAAATCCGTCTCTCTCTTCTATATGACCATCATTTGATGTACTTATTTGTCGATCTTGTCTTTCGTTTGCTTAACTTTTGATTAAGCAATGTAACGCATAGAAGCAAATACGAAGAATATGATGACATGCACCATTCGAAGAGAATGCCCCGCAGCATTGCACCAAGTGTTCGAGCCGTTTGCAATGGCACCTGAGCGTGACGGCAGGTAGTATTCGTGTTTGTAAATTGTTGGGTTTGGCTTGAACAGCATCCTTGCATCGATTATTAACAGGCGGCGGCCGGCGGAAAGCATTGTCATATCCAAACCGTAGCGTTATATGTGGCGAGCACGGTGTGTCGGTATCTGGGTATCTCAGTGCGAGTTCACGTAACTTCAGCCGGCAATTAGTACGTACGCCGTTATGAATTTTTGCCACAATCACGGCAGTCGCACACGTTTTATCACGTTGTGAAGACTAACTTTCAGTGGATACACGGACACACTGCAGAAAACAAAGCGGAAGACTCCTTTAATGTCAACTAAGTCCCCTTTTATAATAATTAGGGTTGCACTTCGAAAAACGTACCATTTTTCCCTAAGTAATAACTCCGTATTATCCCCTTTCTTGAAAAACTTAAAACTTGAAGTGGTTACAAAATCGCCTGAAACAAGTAACTACACGTACCCTGTTTTATACATGATGATTGGGTCGCAAAAGCCACGAGAAGGCGATACGGTAACGTGTAGACTGGCATCGTCGGAGACTACGATTTGACCGTCCATTCTCCCGGGTCGACTTCACGGTCGCACGTATCCCCTATTCCTGCGAGAGGTTCGGTCGGACACGCTGAATGATGTTCCCATGCGATTCGACGCCGAGACAAGTGAGAGCACATCTGCAGGCCACCTTTCCCGGTCGGCGGATTGGTCGCGGTGGGACTGTCGCACGGCCACCACGATCACCCAATCTGCGTCCAATCGATTTTTTCCTGTGGGGGTATCTGGAGGGCCTTGTGAATGAAACACCTGCTACATCGCCAGAGGACCTATTGTGCAGGATTGTTGCGGCAGCAGGATCTCTTAGAGATACATCAACAGCAGGGGGTCTTCGAGGTACATCAAGTATCTTTGAGAGGATAAGCTGCTCAATGCAGCGTCGATGTGAGGCGTGTCTCGATGTATCTGGGCAAAACTTGGAGCGTCTTGTGTAGCGAGAGTCAATCTGTGGCACATGGCTGACTGCAACGCCATCTAGTAGCCCCGGACGGACTTTGCGACCCTTGTACTGATCCTTGCTGTAGTCCGACGTGTCATGCCAGTTTGTAATTATTTTTTTATTTTAATTACCTTGTATATCGTCTTTGGTTCCTTAAGCCGCTAACTTGATAACTGCTTCTTCGTGTCCAACATTTGTCTCAGCGACTAAATAAACAGCTTTTATACTGTCAGTCATATGCGTTTTGCCCGTTTTAGTTCTGAACACACTTTGTGTCCAGTAACATGTAATTTGGTTTTGGTGTGTTTATAAAATAGGTACACATTAAAACATCTTTAAACGCATTTCTAAATTAAACTCCTATTGTCAAGTTAATAAAAACAATTACAGAACTTTTTAAATAATCCACTAAGATTAAGTCTGTACTTTCCTCAAAACTATGCCGCTGTGGAATTGAATTCGGTTATATCCTAAAATCTAGGCTGTCCTATTGTGAGCATTTATGTGCATGTTTTCCTATCCCCGCTAAACGTTTTCCGTTTTTACATGTATTTACACTGTATGAGGAAGTATTGCCAACTAACTAGCTGGATCATTCTGTCACGGTATTTGTGCTTTGGTGGCAATATTCATTTGAGTTTTTGACTGTTTACAGGGCGTGTAAGCTATGGTGAGGCAAAAGTAGGAGAGAAAGTGACGGAGGAGTGACTAGTAATTAATATTTAGCTTCTAGCATTACCTGTGTGCGTCCATTATCTTGGATGGCAGACAGTGCTACATTTATCTACAAAACTCAAACATACCTTCCATCTGCCTAGTGTATGAATCTAGTAAGAAGCCCAGTTTGTATTACAGCTTTCGAAAATAAAGAAAAGGCACGCATGTGGCAGACGAACAGCCTTTCGCGTATAGCGGAAACTGACCTCAAACACGATGGGGTAGCCACGACTGTCCACCCAAAATACGAACAGGCTGTTTGGTTGGTTGATTTGGGGAGAGGGTACCGAACAGCGAGGTCATCGATCTCATCGGGAGGGATTGAGAAGGAAGTCAGCCGTGCCCTGTCAAAGGAACCATCCCGGCATTTGCCTGCAGCGATTGAGGGAAATCACAGAAAACCTAAATCAAGATTGCCGACGTGGGTTTGAACCGCCGACGTCCCGAATGCGAGTCCAGTGTGCTAACTACTGTGCCATCTCGCTCGGTATTACGCCCAGAGTGAGTAAATCTATCGAGGTGTAGTTTGCGCTAAGTTACAGCATGCAGTATGGGGCATTTTCTGTAGTACGCAAGCAATTTTTAACGGTTATAGCTGCCGAATTGTGAAACCGACACTGCTTCTTCAAATGGAACTACAACATATACACTATGTGATCCAAAGTGTCCGGACATTCCCAAAAACACACTTTTTCATATTAATGTGCCGGTGCATTGTGCTGCCACCTACTGCCGGGTACTCCATATCAGCGACCTCAGTAGTCATTAGACATCTTCAAAGAGCAGAATGGAGCGCTCCGCGGAACTGACGGGCTTCGAACGTGGTCAGGTGACTGGGTGTCACTTGCGTCATACCTCTATACGCGAGATTTCCACACTCCTAAACGTCCCTAGGTCCACTGATTCCGATGTGATAGTGAACTGGAAGCGTGAAGGGAGACGTACAGCACAAAAGCGTACAGGCCGACCTGTCTCTTGAGTGAGAGAGACCGCGGAGTGTTGAAGAGACTTGTAATAGGCAGACATCTATGCAGACCATCACACAGCAATTCCAAACTGCATCAGGATCCACTGCAAGTACTATGACAGTTAGGCGGGAGGTGAGAAAACTAGGATTTCACGGTCGAGCGGCTGCTCATAAGTCACAAATCACGCCGGTAAATTCCAAACGACGCCTCGCTTTGTATAAAGAGCGTGAACATTGGACAATTGAACAGGGGAATAACGGTGCGCGGAGTGACGAATCACGGTACACAATGTGGCGATCCGATGGCAGGGTATGGGTATGGCAAATGCCCGGTGAACGTCATCTGCCAGCGTGTAGTGCCAACAGTAAAATTCGGTGGCGGTGGTGTTATGGTGTGCTCGTCGTTTTCATGGAGGGGGCTTGCAGCCCATGTTTTTATGCGTGGCACTATCACAGCACAGGCCTTCATTGATGTTTTAAGTGTCTTCTTGCTTCCCATTGTTGAACGGTTACACAACAATAACATCCATGTAACAGACTGGCGTGCACAAAGATCTGACCTGAATCCCACAGAACACCTTAGGGATGTTTTGGAACGCCTACTTCGTGCCAGGCCTCACCGACTCACATCGATACCACTCTCCTCAGTGCAGCACTCCGTGAAGAATGAGCTGCCATTCCTCAAGAAACCTTCCAGTACCTGACTGAACGTATGCCTGCGAGAGTGGAAGCTGTTCAAAAATGGTTCAAGTGGCTCTGAGCACTATGGGACTGAACATCTGAGGTCATCAGTCCCCTAGAAGTTAGAACTACTTAAAGCTAACTAACCTAAGGACATCACACACATCCATTCCCGAGGCAGGATTCGAACCTGCGACTGTAGCAGTCGCGCGGTTCCCGACTGAAGCGCCTAGAACCGCTCGGCCACACCGGCCGGCGTGGATGCTGTCATCAAGGCTAAGGGTGGGCTAACACGATGTTGAATACCAGCATTGCCGATGGGGGGCGCCACAAAATTTTTAAGTCATTTTCAGTGAGGTGTCCGGATACTTTTGATCACGTGGTGTACCAACAATCGACGGATACACAGCCGCTGTGGATTTCCTGAGCGAAGTTATTTTCCTGCGTAGGCTGTTTAAGTTCTGTAATAACCAGTTTATTCCATAATTTAGCGATTAGCTAATTTCACCACATTAAAAAACTGTAATGTATGTAGCGTGAAGTTGCGTTGTATCAAAGCTACGGTTCTGTAGTTTTGGTAGAGTACATGAATGACGTAGTAAATTGTAGGATTACCGGTAGCATTGGTAGGGAGAGAAATGTAAAATAAGATGTGAAAGAGAAGGAGGGGACCGACGTCTTATCCTTGTTTGTTCTCAACTTAATTAGAACCGCACATCGTTTAGTGTTAGCTCTTTAACTTCTGAACTTTTATGTAACCAAATCAATTGTTTTTGATGGAAGTACTGTTTACATGTACAAACATTAAAAATGTACGTAATTATTGTTATTTTCCACTCAATAACAAGTTATTCATCATGACGAAGGAAAGAGTTTCCTGTATGACTGGCAAGTTTCCTTAGAAGGTTATTACACGAGTTTTTTTATCAAGGCAGGAGATGCAAGGGCGTGATACCAATTGTAAAATTAGAACTGGGTTAGACTATAACTGTCATACATATATTATCTAATAAATGCGTGTATGGTATCTTCAGGTATGTTTTTGAATTCTCGTATTCTTATATTTCATTCTTATATCAGTTCTTAATTCTCTAATTCTTATATTTCATTTATATGCTTATTCTTCAGGACGACTCGGTGCATTCGGTTCGACGATATTGATCGTACAAGCAATCGACACAGAGAAATTCCCAACAGTACGAGCATCGCGCGAAGGCACGTTTGCCTCTACTCGTACGAATTTTACTCGGGAAAGAAACGTCATTGACACTGCTGAAGACTGCACGCGTTGACAGTAATTTAACTGCTAACGTCGCACAATGGATCACTTCTCCGAAAACTGGCGCATGCAGTTGATCATAAATCAGTGTACACCACAGGAATTTCACCGAAAACAATTCTAAATCTTTTTCCATAGTTTTTTTTTTCAATCTTTCACGAGACATATAGAGATAGTAAATGAAAAGAAGCAACATTGCTTCAGTATGCATTGGGAAACATTTGTGTTTTAATCTTCTACGGACTTGGTTAGATGAATGAACGACAAAAATAAAAGTAATAATCGGGTATCGAACAATGGACGCGAAACTACGAAGCCGCGACTCTAGCCACTGTGCAGCAGCTTCGACTGACTGTAGATTCCGTAAAGGGCACAGAAATAACCACGAAAACTGTAGATACGCCGGGACGAGTGTTTGCTTATGTTGACCCCTCTTCCACTGAGAGGGTTGCGGCACTTGACTTGTCGTCTTCGTCAGAGTGTGCTCCCTAGTTCCGCAGCCTGCGCCTTGCCTCGCCTGCTGCTGACCCCCTGGTCTCTCTGCCCCTCTGCTACTGTGCGCAGCGGCGGACGTCGAGTTCCGAGGCACGTCGGGCCCCGTCTCCGTGGAGCGGCCGTCCTTCCGCACGCCGCTGGCCACGGCGTGGGTGTCGGCCGCTCAGGAGCAGCTGCGGCTGCCGCTGGCCGACTACAACGCCGAGGACCAGGCCGCCGTCAGCTTCCTGCAGGTACACCACTCAAACCACACGCCTCGTCTGGCACAGCGTTCTGAGGTGTGGGGTTGATCTGTTATTCTGAGCAACGGCTTAATCTGAGATGTACCCTTTACCCTGTGGCTCCTGCAAGATGCAATATCCACCCCCACACTACTACAGAAGTCAGACAGACGCTCCTAACGTTCTAAAGAGAAATGCCTGAAAAACTTTCAGCAATAAATATCTTCCGGAGTCGTCCGCTGTAAGGAAATGACACAAAAATTCAAAAAATTTCTTTACGTAACTAGTGGGATACTTGGGTACTGGAGTAGTGCTAGTTAGTGTAAGAAAAACATGAAACTAACGAAAGTTATTATTTATTTTGCAAAAATTCTGAGAAATCACAATGGGACTTTTAGTTACGAACTGAACAAGTTATATCCTGGTTCTTTTCAGAATGTGAAGTTACCTCTCAAGGATAGGATTCGCTAATGAAATTTCTATAGAAAGTTTAAGATGGTTGTTGACTTGGCAGAATGGCTGAGAGGCGCAACTACTCAACTTGAATAATTATCCTTTAGAATGTTGCTAGGTACGGTCGAGGATGTCGCGTGAGAAATGCAGTGAGGTGTACTGTTGTGGGGTAGATATGGGGCTCACAAGATCTGTAGCGCACAATACCGTAAGCTGCGATGACTGCTGTCTGCGCCGCTCGCTGCTGACAAATGAGATAAGTCTCGTTCTATCTGCATTGACCTTCGCCGATCAAACTGTCCCTATGCCTTGACGAAGTCAAGGACTCCTATTCGTCCCTAGTCTATTGGCGTGGTACACCGGTCAGATAACCAGTCCACCGCGATGCCACTCAAAATTCGCTCGCAGGTGTTTAACTATAACTCTGTCCGTTCACACCACACAATAAGTGTGTCGGCCAACACAGTGAACAACGCTTAATCGCAAGGATTCGATATAGAGTAGCACTTCGATTCGCTCTCGACAGAGGTGCTCTCCCAGTGAAGTACTGAGGAGAGACTTGTTCCTCGCTCCAAGAGCGACAGCGGAACGGCGCCTCTCCACGCCAGATGTGAAGGGGTATATCTTTCGGTCTCTTCCATTATTCCTTCAGCTCAACGTGTCAGAAATATCGTCTGCCAATCAGCATTGCTCTTCTAAAACGGGAGAATGACGTTTCGTTTAAGGCGACCAGTCCGGAAACCTGTAGCATTGGCGTTTGGCGTTTGCTGTCTCCCTGTGAAAATCTCAAACTGCGTGCTATTTTTGTAAAGAATGCATAGGCTGGCCGCTCCCACACAATGTAGCGGAATTCGCTTTTAAGCTGAACAGAGGGTTGTTCCCCCCTTTCACTTGGGCCCACGCTGTCCGCTACACAGGCGGTCGTGTGCCAACGTAGATAGGCTGAGTCGTCCTCTGAAGGGAGCGGCCCCCCAGCATGCGGTTTGCATCTCCCGAACTAAAAGCCCCTGCGACCGTCGTGTCTTGAGTGTGTGTGTGTGTGTGTGTGTGTGTGTGTGTGTGTGTACGCCAGCCTCGAGTATTTCAATCTCGGTGCGTATTTGCGATTTATTAGTTATTTTCATATCGTTTACATGAATTCATACAACACTGACTTTATCTTCTCGAGTTTGGGTTCGAATGACGCGTCTTGATGTGCGGAATATGATTGTGAGGGCGGAATATGTAAGCAATGAAGGCCAGGAGACCACGACGTCTTACAGCGTCTACAGGTACGCGCGACGCATACAACTTCTGGAGGTGCTTACAACTTTCCCGTACGCAATCCTGACCCATTACTATCAGATAAACATTAAAACATCACACGTGTCGCTAAATTGTGACCAAATCTTTATTTAATTATCCAGATGTCACTGTTCTCGACGTTGCTCAGGATGGGGGAGGGGGGGGGGGGGGGTGTATATCCGATTACAAACCCAGACGACTTGGCGTTGCATCCCCAGTCGGTCCTACGACTATTTCCCGCCACTTACACTTCCAACTTTGGCTGTGACTGGCTGCGGAAGTTACTCAGTGGGGAAAACAGCACATTATCTCCAATAGAACCACGCCGACTAAAGCAGCGCTCTGTCCAAATCGGCCTTCAGGCAGACGATAGTTTTACCTCAAGATGAACAAATATCTGCGTTTAAGTTAAGCGTGTTTATTTCCCTAATGCCGATGCTACAAGCAATGGCAGCTCAGTATAGCTGCCACGTTCGTTAGCCGCACTGAAATGTGGCTATCAAACAGAGTAATATGTTTTGGAAAATTTAAAATTTCTTTACAAAAGTATTTTTAAATCACACTCCCATAAGAAGATTAAAATATGATGACTACCTAATTTCGGTTGCTAAAGTGCGCGTCATTTATGACGGCGGCCGAGTTTATGTTCGTTCTGCGCATCTGACGTCACAAAACACAGTCAGCCAATGAACAGAGAACGACGTTGCCAGAGCTCGACTGCAATGCAGAGCATGGACGAGTGTCTTCAGTTTTAGAAATGTTCAATCATAAATAAAGTAATTGAACAAAAGCAGTGTCTTGATAGCAGACTTTCTTTTATAGAAAGTTTGGAAAAAGCATTCTTTATACCAATTGCTTCATATTCTATTAATTAATTAGACCAAACAAGCAATAAGCCTCCGAATTCAGGCGATAGCTAGGAAAGGTGTTTGTATCATTCTCACTAGCCGCTTTTTCGCAATAAAGAACAGCGGTAATTGTTATTTCCTATTGTACTGTGACGAAGCGTGAGTAATTCATAATCATACCAAGTGTTTGTCGGTATTTTGTGTGACATTTTAGAGTCCTCTGGGAGATGTATTGATTAACGAGCTGCATTAGCGTAATGGTTAAAGTGTGTGGCTGCTAAGGGAAAGGTTCCGAGTTCAAACCTTGTTCGGTGCTTAGCATTTTCTTTATTTAAAAACAATATCGAAGTGTCTTACTTCATGAATTTTATTAGTTTGAATGTAATTTTTTGAAATTTCTAGTGGCAACTAAAATCGACCATATGGAAAATATACGCTATGGACTTTTACCTCTGCAAACTCTTCACAATTTCGTGCAATGGTTTACTATATCTAATGCTGCACAATAACTGTGTTGAACATCGAAACAAAATTAAGTCATTTATGGGGGGAAGGTATCAGTCCAGAAGATGTGTAAAAATCAAATTTTTGGGCCAAATAGTTTTTATGAAATCGAATGATAAGTGTGTCAAAGCAGTCGGAACACCATGTGACTGCAAAGGCGAGCAGTGCAGTGATGACAAGGGGAACACGTCTCTGTAGCAGCAAAAGGGTTAATGCGGCCGTGGTGGCTATACTTCATAAACTGCGCGCTCCCCCCTAAACGTTAAGTTTGCGAACTATACTGTACTATGGCGCTGCTTCTCTTGGCGCATACAACTGGCAACACAGCTATCTCCCGCGTCTGGGCGAGCATGCGCGAACCGCCAAGATAAAAGAATTGAACTATAGTAACAATCGTCTTCAGATCCGTAAAGAAGCAAAATACAGATAATAGCCTTAGAAAAACCTCTTTATAAAGTAATCTTCAAAGTAGAAATCTTTAAAGTAGAAATCTTTGAAGAAAGCACGAAATATGAAGCTGAAAGCTAATAATCTGGAAGGAACGGCAATACATAACAACGTAGGTAAAAAAGCCGCGCATAAAAATTTATGTCTACGCGCATGACACTCGACTACAGTGCCACACCGTTTTTACTACGAAAGATGGTTTGATAGCCAAGTCATGACGTTCCCTTCAGTCATTTTAAAATTTTGAAAGGCGCTGCAGTCATGGACTGTGCGGCTGGTCCCGGCGGAGGTTCGAGTCCTCACTCGGGCATGGGTGTGTGTGTTTGTCCTTAGGATAATTTAGATTAAGTAGTGTGTAAGCTTAGGGACTGATGACCTTAGCAGTTAAGTCCCGTAAGATTTCACACACATTTTGAACAAAATTTTGAAGATTATCCGGTGTGGACAAAATTACGGTAAGCCATTTGCTGTTTTGTGTAGTCCAGCCAGGCTAACCTCTGTTGTTGTTGTTGTTAGAATTACATTTCCTATTCATGTTGCCTTCTACACAAGTGCACCCCCCCCCCCCCCCCTGTTCGATGTTTATTACTGGTATATCAGTTAGCGTTTAACCTGCACTCAATATGACCATGGCACGTTATACTAAAAGCATTAAACTTTTTGTCAGTGTAACTCTGTACAGTCAATTCTGTTCACGTTCACATAATTTTTTATATACGTCTCTTTATCTTTGTATTCTGTGTTTTCTTGAAAAATTATACTTTTAATATCACTTTATAATGATGTTTCTTCGTAATGCGATTTTCGGCATTTTGCTTCTTCAGAGATCTGAAAATTGCTGTGACGAATCTATGGACATGGTAGCGCGTCATACTGTATAAAACTACTGCTGCAGAAAAACCAACGATTCGGCCACGGTTACAGCGCAATTCTTTTTGTTATGTTATTAGTGTTAAGCAGTTATTTCAGCTTGATGCACCTGTAACTTCTGGGAATCAGAAATGGAATGGTGCAGCTCCTATCTTCACTAATAGTGTAGATATAATTATTATTGAAGGGGTAAATCCTCTTCCTCATCCCATTAGGTATTTTATTTGAATCAGCAGAATTGAAAATAATAATAATGTCGATACCCAGAAGAAGGCTGCAGCAACCGTGGCCAGAACGTTGGTTTTTCTCCACCAGTAGTTTTATACAGTATGACGCGGTACCACACCCACTTTCATGTCGACTGGCTCTGGTCGCGGAGCCTACGCGAATATACGAAACTAGTCAGTCATGAAATTTTAATCTTCTTACGTAAATGCGATCTGGGTATTAAAAACTTTTGTAAAGCAAATTAAAGTTCAACAAACTACATAAAGATCGCTTTCTACATTCCTAATGTCAGGCGTCACCAAGAGTAGTTTGTTTGCAAGACAATCGACTTTCATGTCTGAACTCAATAACTGCTTACGAAATTTTATCTCCTTCTCAAAATGCTGATTGAACCGCTTCCTAACTAAACAACGATGTAGGTAAAGCAATAACAATAACAATACACTCCTGGAAATGGAAAAAAGAACACATTGACACCGGTGTGTCAGACCCACCATACTTGCTCCGGACACTGCGAGAGGGCTGTACAAGCAATGATCACACGCACGGCACAGCGGACACACCAGGAACCGCGGTGTTGGCCGTCGAATGGCGCTAGCTGCGCAGCATTTGTGCACCGCCGCCGTCAGTGTCAGCCAGTTTGCCGTGGCATATGGAGCTCCATCGCAGTCTTTAACACTGGTAGTATGCCGCGACAGCGTGGACGTGAACCGTATGTGCAGTTGACGGACTTTGAGCGAGGGCGTATAGTGGGCATGCGGGAGGCCGGGTGGACGTACCGCCGAATTGCTCAACACGTGGGGCGTGAGGTCTCCACAGTACATCGATGTTGTCGCCAGTGGTCGGCGGAAGGTGCACGTGCCCGTCGACCTGGGACCGGACCGCAGCGACGCACGGATGCACGCCAAGACCGTAGGATCCTACCCAGTGCCGTAGGGGACCGCACCGCCACTTCCCAGCAAATTAGGGACACTGTTGCTCCTGGGGTATCGGCGAGGACCATTCGCAACCGTCTCCATGAAGCTGGGCTACGGTCCCGCACACCGTTAGGCCGTCTTCCGCTCACGCCCCAACATCGTGCAGCCCGCCTCCAGTGGTGTCGCGACAGGCGTGAATGGAGGGACGAATGGAGACGTGTCGTCTTCAGCGATGAGAGTCGCTTCTGCCTTGGTGCCAATGATGGTCGTATGCGTGTTTGGCGCCGTGCAGGTGAGCGCCACAATCATGACTGCATACGACCGAGGCACACAGGGCCAACACCCGGCATCATGGTGTGGGGAGCGATCTCCTACACTGGCCGTACACCACTGGTGATCGTCGAGGGGACACTGAATAGTGCACGGTACATCCAAACCGTCATCGAACCCATCGTTCTACCATTCCTAGACCGGCAAGGGAACTTGCTGTTCCAACAGGACAATGCACGTCCGCATGTATCCCGTTCCACCCAACGTGCTCTAGAAGGTGTAAGTCAACTACCCTGGCCAGCAAGATCTCCGGATCTGGCCCCCATTGAGCATGTTTGGGACTGGATGAAGCGTCGTCTCACGCGGTCTGCACGTCCAGCACGAACGCTGGTCCAACTGAGGCGCCAGGTGGAAATGGCATGGCAAGCCGTTCCAGAGGACTACATCCAGCATCTCTACCATCGTCTCCATGGGAGAATAGCAGCCTGCATTGCTGCGAAAGGTGGGTATACACTGTACTAGTGCCGACATTGTGCATGCTCTGTTGCCTGTGTCTATGTGCCTGTGGTTCTGTCAGTGTGATCATGTGATGTATCTGACCCCAGGAATGTGTCAATAAAGTTTCCCCTTCCTGGGACAATGAATTCACGGTGTTCTTATTTCAATTTCCAGGAGTGTATCATTATTATCAAAAGGATCAATAATTAGGATTTACCGTCGTATCGACGAAAGTCATTCGAGATAGAACACAAACTAGGATAGAACAAGCACTGGAGAGCGGAATCTACCGTGTTCTTATGAATGTAATGATCGCCGCATAAGCCTTAACTGATACAGTGGAACCACTGAAAACCTAAAAATGGATGAACCGGCAGGAATCGGAATTCTCGGCTTCCCGAATGGGAGCCCAAGTCTTCTCCAGTGTGGCGTCTCGCTTGTTTTTATTCTTTCTTATAATCATTTTTTTATTTTTGTACCACAATATGTGACAAAATACGATAAAGCACTTTACCTACAATCAAAAGTGTAGTAAATGTATATCTTCCGACATAACCCACGCGAAATAATTAATAACAGCACTTTCGAATGAATGTGTACAGCGTGATATTGTTTTGTAACTGCTTACTGCCAATACAGTGGCAATAGTGATCAACGAAATTTTCATCCAAAAGCATTTTTCAGTGTCCAGAACAAAATAGCGAACGGTCAGCGGAAACATTATAACTTTTTTTACGACACCCTCTACCACGTTTAAATGTTGTCCCTATCACAATCCTTGGAAAGATGGATTTAGTTCTTTGGTCGACTACCACTTTGTCTACAGACAATGAGTAAAAGTTTTATCGAAGTGCGGAACTGGAAAACGGACAGAGACTGAGTAAATTTATTTGTGAGCTCCTAATGAACAGCGTTATCTGTTATAGTCACATTAGTATTTTTCATCCGAGATTAAAGTTATCTGCCCCGGAACCCTCACGTCCTCCAGAGGAGTTTCTGCGCCCATGTCTGCTCGCTTCCCACAGTTTGCAGTACCTGGTCATCCGCGATACGCGTCTGCCAGTACCTTCTTATGCCAGCACTCTTCATGTAAACCCAACCGCTTCAGTTAGTTATACGAGTAAGTGGTGTCTGTTCTTTCGAACGACGCAGGGAAACTAATAATTTGCAGTAGTGTCGGTCCACAGGCTTCGTAAAATTATTTAACATAAATGTTTCCGTTACAGCAGTCAATTTAATGTTTATTTACTGGATTCATATAGCCGCTGATGCTTGGACTAGGGGCTATATTTAGGCCAATGTGTATATTCATATTTGAGACTTCTGCCTAATGATGAGTGGTAATACTGGAAATTTCAGCAAAAATAAATAAAAAATAAGTTATTTTAAAACCGTAACAGGAAAGAACCATGTTTAATAATGTAACTTAAGACACCGCTTCTGCGACAGCCAGAATAAATGAAGAAAGGTGAAAGAAAAAGGGACAACGCAGCATCAAATTATCCCTCGCGAGTAGCTAGGGATGGGCGCGCTTACGTATTGTTGAATTTCCCCTTTTACATTTGCAGCATGCTTTAAGTAGAGAATTAGATACCTCTTTGTAGGCATCGACTCTTACATTCTGCGGAGGATACTGAGGTGACAAGAGTCGTGCAAGAGCGATATACACGCAGACAGATGGCGGTATTATCGCGTACGCAAGGTGTAAAAGAGTGGTACACTGGAGGAATTGCTATTTGTACTCAGGTAATGCAAGTGAGAAGGTTTCCGATGCGATTGTGGCCGCACGGCGTGAACTGACAGACTTTCAACACGGAATGGTAACTGGAGCAAGACGCAAGGGACATTCAATTTCCGACATCGTTAAGGAATTCAGTATTCGGAGATGCATAGCGTCAAGAGAGCGCCGAGATTTGAGGCATTACCTCCCACCACGGGAAAAGCAATGGCCGACAGCCTTCACTTAACGACCGGGAGCAGCGGAGTTTCGGTAGAGTTGTCAGTACTAAACACAAGCAACACTGCGCGAAATAACCGCAGCAATCAATGAGAGGATATACGACGAACGTATCCTGCCCTGGGTTCGTGACCATAGCAGTTAGTCCTAGACACTGGAAGACCGTGGCCTGGTCAGACGAGTTTCGGTTCCAGTTCGTAACAGCTGAAGGTGAGGTTCGAGTGTGACGCACGCATGTACGCAAGTTGTCTACAAGACACCGTACAGGCTGGTCTCATTAATGGTGTGGGCTGCATTTAAATGGAATGAAGTGGGTACTGGTCGTGTTCGGCTACTTGGAGACCACTTACAGCCATTCATGATTTTGCCAAACAACGACGGAATTTTTTATGGATGGCAATGCGCCATGTCACGGGGCGACAACGCTTCGCGAATGGCTTGAAGAACTTTCTGAACAACTGGAATCAATGATTTGGCCATCCAGATCACCCTACGTGAATCCCATCGAACATTTATGGGACGCAGTCGAGAGGTCGGTTCGCGCACAAACCCTCGTACTGGCAACACTTCCGCAGTTACGGACGGCTATACAAGCAACACGGCTGAATATTTCTGCAGGGGACGTCCAACCACTTTCGGAGTCCACGCCGTGTCGAGTTGTTGCACTACGGAGGTGTGACACGATATTAGGAGGTATCCCGTGACTTTTGTCACGGCGTACATCGACAGGGCGGGACTTTTGCACAGACGTAGCGTAACACACGTGACAGTTAAGACACTGCACAATAGTTTCATTAATATAAGCGGCCGGCAGGAGGGTGGGTGGGTGAGGTGTGAACAAAACCTTCTCTGTACTATGCTAGTCCACTTGTTATTTATTTATCTACATTTGCCTCTCTTTTACTCATCTCTCTGACAAGTGACCACGAGTTCCAGCGCCTCTCCGCCACTCATCACCTGTCACGTGTGCAGGGCACCACCCGCGACGGCACGAGGTGCAGCACGTCCAGAGCCTACCTGCTGCCGGCCAGGCACCGCCCCAACCTGCACGTGAGCAAGCGCTCTCTCGTCACCAAGGTAAGCCGCACACTCACACCAGCCTCCCTCCTGTCTCATTACACTCACCTTTTGGTCACAGCATCATTGCAGTACCTGCAAGTTGCCCCGCCCTGTTGGCCGTGCGGTCTAACGCACGGCTTTCCGGGCGGGAAGGGGCTCCTGGTCCCCGACACGAATCCGCCCGGCCGGTGAACCGGCCAGTCTGTGGATGGTTTTTTGGCGGTTTTCCGTCTGCCTCGGCGAATGCGGGTTGGTTCCCCTTATTCCGCCTCAGTTACACTATGTAGGCGATTGCTGCGCAAACAAGTTCTCCACGTACGCGTACACCACCATTACTCTACCACACAAACATAGGGGTTACACTCGTCTGGTGTGAGACGTTCCCTGAGGGGTCCACCGGGGGCCGAACCGCACAATAACCCTGGGTGCGGTGTGGGGCGGCGGAGGGATGAAGTGGACTGCGGTAGTCGTCGTGGGGTTGAGGACCACTGCGGCTGCGGCGGGGACGGAGCCTCTCCGTCGTTTCTAGGTCCCCGGTTAACATACAATACAATACAATACCTGCAACTTACAGACTGGTCTCTCTGTAGAACATACCAGGTAACATACACAGTTGGTTTTGTCATTTACCTTACGAAGTTGTTGTAAACAAAAAAGATAAACTGAGGGCCCACCGAAAAAAGCACGCTTTCAAGGAACATTGAGTGCAATTTCTGTAAAAATTGATATTAGGCTAGTATATCATTAATACAGTGTGTAGCGCAGCAACTTATTACGAGATAACATTCGTTGCAGTAAGGCACACAGCCGTCTAGTACAGTGGCTGCAGGATGGCCTTTTTTTTTTTTGTTCACAGCACAGCTGACGTTGCCTGTCCGGAGAACTGCATAGCGTAACATTCAGTCGACACGAAGATTGATACCCTCTACGAATCTAGATAATCCATATTAGGTATTATCCGATTTTGTTCAAATCTGGTACACAGCCTTTTGTTATTGATGGAATGATGCTGTCGAAATTTCAGATTTTTATTTATTATATTTCTGGAGATAAAGACAATTACCTAAAAGTCCTAAAACCTACGCTAGTTTTTTTTTTTTACCAAGTTAGGAACAACATCAGATTGACTTTCATTATCATTTGAAGCCATTCCAAAGATACCAGTGCGTAAAGTCCACAGCTCGTGGTCTTGCGGTAGCGTTCTCGCTTCCCGCGCATGGGGTCCCGGGTTCGATTCCCGGTGGGGTCAGGGATTTTCTCTGCCTCGTGATGACTGGGTGTTGTCTATTTCATCATCATTGACTCGCAAGTCGCTGAAGTGGCGTCAACTAAAAAGGACTTGCAATACGGCGGCCAAACTTCCCTTCATGGAGCCTCCCGGCCAACAATGCCATACGGTCATTTCATTTTTTTTTAGTGCATAAAAACCAATTAATTACAATTTTCTTTCTAAAACTTTAGTCACAGTGCATTACATAATACAAAAACTCGGTCAAAATTATTATTTGATTATATTTTGCCACGTGAGCGCGTGATAATGATTATGTGGGACATACATTAAAATTTAATATTACATTTTACGTAAAACCTTGTACTAACGAACCGTGGCAAATTTATGTTGCAACCACTATTCAGGTGACGTATGTCGGTGTGTGCTTGCTTTTGTATAAAAGCAGCCAGAATGGAAGTTAGAACCGGAATAAGTATATTTATCAATTTGAAGAATATTTCGCACTTGGTTTATTCTGATTAAACATAATACAAGAATTTCAAGTTCTGCTGACATTATTACAGTCAAATTAGTCACTGGATAAGGTAAGATTTGGCGCGAGAATGATCTGGTAGGAACGTTCTGATTAGTCGTTTGGAACAACAGCCAATCAGAATTGAGCTGTTCCCGCCCGAAAAGAGGAGAGTACGTCGAGAGGAGCCGCTTGCTAGCCGGTCTACGAATAACACGATGTTAGATCGCTCCTTAAAAAATAATCTGTAAGGTGAAGAAATAGTGAGCTAACTTCGGTTCGAGCATATCGTGACTGAAGCGACTGGAGTTACGAACATTTTAAAGAAAGTGTGGTGTTTCTAGGTTAAATAGTTTGAGAGAGATGAGCGTGTGAACTTTCTGATCGTAGTAACATCTCCGCATGGCGTGTTTCGTGCTCTGTACGGAATAGTTTGGAGAGCACCTCTTACGAAGAAGACCACTGAAACGACCGAAAGTTTAACTCGCGAATAGTTGTGGGTCTGTGACTGGTAGAAGGTGAAAATTAGTCGGGTCGGACTTACTAAAATTCTGGCTGCTTTTCGAATGAATATTTGTTATAAAGGCAGTGAACTTTGGATGATAACGTTTTATCATATTAAATACGGACTTGATAGCCATTTCATGTGTTTCAATATGAATAAAAAGCAGAGTTAATGTAATTTTCAACGCTTTTGTGCATGTAGACTGGAGATGCCGAACGCCCAATTTTTTAATCATGAACTTTCAGGAATTGACTTTCAACTCGAGTTACGCGGCCTCTATGTGGGAGGTATTAGGTAGTGGTTTCATCAACGCTGCTTTACACTGCCTAGCACGTATCTGCCAGCACCGAGTGAAGGGACATTGAACAAGTATCTTATCGAGGCAGGTGGACTGAACGATAGCGTTAACAAAAACGCGGACGACCGACTCCGCCGCGACGCAGGTGCACCAAATGTCATATTTGTTCCTTCCTCTTCGCCTCATCCGTTTCTTTCCTTTTCTTTTTTCTCCTTCCTTCCTTCAACAGATCACCTGATCACCGATGTGGAAGAAAGAAAAAAATGAGCAACAGTGAAGCACCCTTCTACACAGTCACTAAATAATGTTACTTCTTTAGGGTGTAAGCGTTGCTTTCTCATGTGCCTTTTTTCCCGTATTTAAAAATACTTGTTACCTTCCACTTATAAACCAGATGAAGCAGTGCTTTTCGAACGTTTGTACTTGCCTTTCAGTTTTCCTCGTAGACGGATAACGACAGAGACTGCGTTGTTATCACACTATGTCGTCTTAAAGACGCACTCTCTCTACGTTGTTTTTCGCACAATACCCTTTCGGTTTATTAGCAAGATCACATTAAAATGCGAAAGCTTTTGTTTTTTGGGGCGGGGGGGGGGAGGGGGGGGAGGGGCACGGGAAAATACGGAAGTAACAGATGTCACCTCCCACAGAACAAATAAACCCTTAAAATATGCGTTATGTTTACATAAATAGCATTCGTACTAACGACGCAGGGAGGCTTCATTAACAGCATTATTAATTAAATCGCATCCATTTCCCACCCTCCACCTCCCCCGAAAAAAGGAATTGTATATTCGAATCTTAGACCGCATCTGTCAGAAGCCTAACTCGTGCGTGTCAAAGCAAGAATAAGACTTTTATCCATTGTGGATTTTTTCTTTATTGCAGTGAGACTGCTGAAATTAACTAGAATCAAACAATACAAAAAAAATCAACAGTCGGTACCGCGATAGCTCTCTGAAAGACATGGATGTTTTCAATTCGCCAATACCAAATTCCTCTAGCATGGATATCCGCAAGGTGGACACTAGAGTACGAGGCTCTCCTGCGGGGTATGTTTACTTAATAGGACCACAGGGTGGGGGGCGGGAGGGGTAAAGAATCGGGATAATGGATTATCATGACGCAACTGGTACACATCAGTTCGATTCGCTACTACAATGATATGTCCTCCATTAAATTGCGGATCCATCATTTCTGACCGGTTTTTGCTGATATCGTTTCATGTCATTTGTTCTTCACTGACTTCACCTCCCATGAATCCAACCATTTCGTTTCAATGAATTTAATTAATATTTACCTCTTGCAGTAGGGTGAACCGCGATCCACCAAATCCGTTTCGCCAGTGCTGCTACTCCGTGAGAGAATCTATGGAACTAGGGAAAACATCTGTGCTTATAAACGTTTGAGGCAAATCTGGAAACGTGCTGAAACGGACTAAGTTAAACACAAATGCTCGCAAAAAGCAGGAAATCCGGGTTCGAATCCACATTTGGAATAAACTTTCAATTATATAACCGCTGTGTCGATGGACACCGACAAGCTAAAAAATTACAACAACTGCTCGCCGCGAACTGGATTCCGTTTGGTGGAGTTCCGACCGCGTAACGTGGTAACTTAAGTACGTAAGCGGAGCAGACATGGAGGCAGGATCGCTCTAGCGAAGACATACGTTGCAAATGGGGAAATCCATTCAGAAAAACTACTTTGACAAAGGGAAAATTATTATTAGGCAGGGGCTGTGAACGAGTATCTCGAAAACGGCGAAGCTGGTCGAATGTCCGCGTGCTACTGTCGTAAGCAACTACGGAAAGAGGTAGAAGAACAGAGAAACTACCACTAGGAGCTAAGTGGTTGGACGTCCACGACTCTTCACAGAACGTGGTGTTTGGAGACTTGCCTGTTCTGTAAAGTAAGATAATGGTCATTTGTGGCATCTCTGCCGAAAGAAGATGATGATGACTGGACGAAGTACCTATGTAATGTGGTCTGCCGAGTCGACTTCTAGACTGTCCACGTATTACAGCGTGTGTTTACAGAGAACACCGGCAGAAGATCACAGTACTGTGGCTTGTGACTCAGCTTCTGTCTCAGTTTGGGCTGTAGCAAGATGGTCTTCAGTGGGTTCTGCGTTACACTGCCTGATAAGAACTATGAAACCAATTTTGGCTACCGTGCCCGTTCATTGGTACAGGTATTATTGTCAGCAGTGGAGACAAACTTTGAATATAACGCCCCCACTCACACAGCAGAATTTTTAAGTTTGATGTAGTAAGCAAGAAGACAATGTAACACGCCTCCCATGACTTCCACAACAACCACATCTGAAACTCCCGACCTACTGTGGCCTAAGTTAAAAAAATAATTTCCGGCTAATTACAATCCTCTGCCACCTCTCTATAAACTGGAAGTCGTGTCATGCGAGAACTCCTCTTACTCAGCAGGTAGACAGTCTCTCGTGCAATTCGTCGTGTCTTCTAGCTATCTGCAGTCATGAACACATGCGGCGAAACAAATGGAAAGGAAACGGGATGGGAAAGAGAAAGGAAATAATGACCTCCAGTGGCACAGGGCATTTTGGCTATGCAGCGGCGACAGTTGATAATTTGTGCCGGACCGGTCATCGATCCCAGATGTTCGGTCTCTCTAGAACGGTTACCTTAACCGCCCCAGCCATCCGGAAAGACTTCCCGTCAGACCCATATTCCCAACTTCCCTCTAGTCGCACCGCACCGACCACCGCCCATGAACCCACTACTCACAGATTTCGGATTCCTATAGGAGTTCGGATGTTGGTTGCGCATCCCCCCCCCCCTCCCCCTGGCATGCACTGTCTCCCTCACTGTTTTCCTAGCACTGTTATATCACTGTCAACTACGTTCCGCTGCCACCGTGTTCCCCTCTTTCTCTGACACTGCAATTGTCTCCATTGTTTTCTATTACGTAACCATTGTGTGCTATGTTTCAATATTTATTACTTTTTCCGTCTCTCTGCGAATGTTGCTGTCTTCCTTATCTCTCAGCATGCCAATTTTTTGTGAAAATTTTCAAATATACTGAGAAAGGTAGAATGAAGCAGTTGGTGCCCCACTTTTCTGTCAGAGTTTTTTAAGCGGCACATTCACATTTTTTATGCTCTGATAGGAGAATTTTTTCGCTGGTCGCCTTTTCCCTGCTGCAACAGGACAGGTGACTCATATGAGAAGAACTTTATTGGTCCTTAAAATCACATAGTTTACTTGCGTAAAAGTAAAATAACACAAACTAATTTTACACACCTACCCGATTTTACGAACACAAAAAATTTTGTATGTGCTTCGGTACTACAAGTAGAGGTCCACAGAGCCCTTGTGATGATAGCGGAGACACTTTACGTCATATCTCTCCATGCTACGCGATTTTATAAACTACGTTTTCGCCTTACATTGGTCTTTACGTGCGTATTTGACGTATACAAGTAAGATAATTTTGAAACTCTGTATCTTCGAAACGATAAAGACATTAAGAACATTTTAAAGGACCTTTCAGATCGGATTCTTAGAATAATAATAATAAAACCCGTGGAGGCCCGAGAAAAGAATAGGCCTCCGGTATGTTCTGCCAGTTGTAAAAGGCGACGAAAAGAACAAACCACTAATAGGGCTAACCCCCCTTCTAGTGTGATTATTTGGTTCAGGACAGAACTAATGAAGCCTCGGACAAGCGCTGTCATGGTCGGGGACGACGCTTGAACCCTATGCCCGTCCACAATGGTAACGACACTGCTAGCCACGTGGAAAATGATTTAAATCCAAATAGAAGTGTTTTGCACGATATGCTTCCTCCAACCACTCTACAAGGAAAACAAAGACAGAGGATGAGATGGTCAGATGAAGTCAACCGACACCTCATGTTCTGTTATTACCAAGCAACAAATTTAGGTACCAACACAACTGGATAAAGATCACAAGTACACACAACATTTATTACCAGATACCCAGAATTAAAATTTTTAACAGAACAACGACTAGCTGATCAGATCCGTGTAATAATCAAAAATAACAGGATACCCAAGTCAGAATTAGAAAACATCAAACAACAAGTACAACAAATACTAGAACAAAATAATGTGCAATCAGAAGAAGAAGAAGAAGAAAATACAGTAATGGACTCAAACATCCCAGAGCAAACAAAAAAAGAACAACACACATCAATTAAACAATCAGAGGAAAACAAGCACAAATAGAACGCAAAGTGACACACAAGTTAGATATAGAAGAAAAATTTCAGTTGACATATATAGAATACAAAGACACAAATACAGACATTAGACCATTCTTGCATAGACCACCAAATAACCCACAAGTCGAAACAACAATAACAACTATCAACACAATCATACACAACAAAATAAATGAAAATACAACTATGGAAGAGTTACAACTACTGATTTATATAGGAGCACTCACTACACTAAATATACACGCTAGGCAGAGATCAGAACCAACCAAGACACAGAAGAAACCCACAAAACCAGCATGGCAACACAGGCTACAGATCAGAATAGAAAAACTGAGAAGAGACATCGGACAGCTAACACAATTTATAAGAAATGAAATATCAAACAAAAAACGAAAAAGGTTAGGTAAAATCTCACAACAAGAAGCGATAGAGCAATTACACTCCTGGAAATTGAAATAAGAACACCGTGAATTCATTGTCCCAGGAAGGGGAAACTTTATTGACACATTCCTGGGGTCAGATACATCACATGATCACACTGACAGAACCACAGGCACATAGACACAGGCAACAGAGCATGCACAATGTCGGCACTAGTACAGTGTATATCCACCTTTCGCAGCAATGCAGGCTGCTATTCTCCCGTGGAGACGATCGTAGAGATGCTGGATGTAGTCCTGTGGAACGGCTTGCCATGCCATTTCCACCTGGCGCCTCAGTTGGACCAGCGTTCGTGCTGGACGTGCAGACCGCGTGAGACGACGCTTCATCCAGTCCCAAACATGCTCAATGGGGGACAGATCCGGAGATCTTGCTGGCCAGGGTAGTTGATTTACACCTTCTAGAGCACGTTGGGTGGCACGGGATACATGCGGACGTGCATTGTCCTGTTGGAACAGCAAGTTCCCTTGCCGGTCTAGGAATGGTAGAACGACGGGTTCGATGACGGTTTGGATGTACCGTGCACTATTCAGTGTCCCCTCGACGATCACCAGTGGTGTACGGCCAGTGTAGGAGATCGCTCCCCACACCATGATGCCGGGTGTTGGCCCTGTGTGCCTCGGTCGTATGCAGTCCTGATTGAGGCGCTCACCTGCACGGCGCCAAACACGCATACGACCATCATTGGCACCAAGGCAGAAGCGACTCTCATCGCTGAAGACGACACGTCTCCATTCGTCCCTCCATTCACGCCTGTCGCGACACCACTGGAGGCGGGCTGCACGATGTTGGGGCGTGAGCGGAAGACGGCCTAACGGTGTGCGGGACCGTAGCCCAGCTTCATGGAGACGGTTGCGAATGGTCCTCGCCGATACCCCAGGAGCAACAGTGTCCCTAATTTGCTGGGAAGTGGCGGTGCGGTCCCCTACGGCACTGTGTAGGATCCTACGGTCTTGGCGTGCATCCGTGCGTCGCTGCGGTCCGGTCCCAGGTCGACGGGCACGTGCACCTTCCGCCGACCACTGGCGACAACATCGATGTACTGTGGAGACCTCACGCCCCACGTGTTGAGCAATTCGGCGGTACGTCCACCCGGCCTCCCGCATGCCCACTATACGCCCTCGCTCAAAGTCCGTCAACTGCACATACGGTTCACGTCCACGCTGTCGCGGCATGCTACCAGTGTTAAAGACTGCGATGGAGCTCCGTATGCCACGGCAAACTGGCTGACACTGACGGCGGCGGTGCACAAATGCTGCGCAGCTAGCGCCATTCGACGGCCAACACCGCGGTTCCTGGTGTGTCCGCTGTGCCGTGCGTGTGATCATTGCTTGTACAGCCCTCTCGTAGTGTCCGGAGCAAGTATGGTGGGTCTGACACACCGGTGTCAATGTGTTCTTTTTCCATTTCCAGGAGTGTAGATGAAAAGAAGCAGAAATTACAAGCATTGGCCAAACGACTTAGAAGATACAAAAAGGAAGTGAAAGTAGAAGGAAACAAAACCAAACATTCAACACAAACCAAAAGAAATTTTACCAGACAATAGATAACACACACATTAAAATAGACAATCCACCAAACATAACAGACATGGAACACTTCTGGAGCAACATATGGTCAAACCCGGTACAACATAACAGGCATGCACGGTGGATACAAGCAGAAACAGACGCATACAAGATGATACCACAAATGCCTGAAGTGATAATTTTGCAACATGAAGTCACCCAAGCAATTAATTCTGCTCACAATTGGAAAGCCCCTGGAAAAGATAAAATAGCAAATTTCTGGCAAAAGAAGTTCACCTCAACACATTCACACCTAAATAAATTATTTAACAGTTACATTGCAGACCCATACACATTCCCTGATACACTTACACATGGAATAACTTATCTGAAACCTAAAGATCAAGCAGACACAGCGAACCCAGCTAAATATCGCCCCATAACATGCCTACCAACAATATACAAAATATTAACTTTAGTCATTACACAGAAATTAATGACACATACAACACGGAACAATATTACAAATGAAGAACAAAAAGGATGTTGCAAAGGAGCACGAGGATGTAAAGAGCAACTGATAATAGATGCAGAGGTGACGTATCAAGCTAAAACTAAACAAAGGTCGCTACAGTACGCATACATTGATTACCAAAAAGTTTTTGACAGTGTACCCCACTCATGGTTACTACAAATATTGGAAATATACAAAGTAGATCCTAAATTGATACAGTTCCTAAACATAGAAATGAAAAATTGGAAAACCACACTTAATATCCAAACAAATTCAAATAATATCACATCACAGCCAATACAGATTAAGCGTGGAATATACCAAGGAGACTCATTAAGTCCTTTCTGGTTCTGCCTTGCTCTGAACCCACTATCCAACATGCTAAATAATACAAATTATGGATACAATATTACTGGAACATACCCACACAAAATCACACATTTGCTATACATGGATGATCTAAAACTACTGGCAGCAACAAATCAACAACTCAACCAATTACTAAAGATAACAGAAGTATTCAGCAATGATATAAGTATGGCTTTTGGAACAGACAAATGTAAGAAAAATAGCATAGTCAAGGGAAAACACACTAAACAAGAAGATTACATATTGGATAACCACAGCGACTGCATAGAAGCGATGGAAAAAACGGATGCCTATAAATATCTAGGATACAGACAAAAAATAGGAATAGATAATACAAATATTAAAGAAGAACTAAAAGAAAAATATAGACAAAGACTAACAAAAATACTGAAAACAGAATTGACAGCAAGAAACAAGACCAAAGCTATAAATACTTATGCCATACCAATATTGACCTACTCATTTGGAGTTGTGAAATGGAGTAACACAGACCTAGAAGCACTCAATACACTTACACGATCACAATGCCATAAATATAGAATACATCACATACATTCAGCAACAGAAAGATTCACATTAAGCAGAAAGGAAGGAGGAAGGGGATTTATCGATATAAAAAACCTACATTATGGACAGGTAGACAATTTAAGAAAATTCTTTATAGAACGAGCAGAAACTAGCAAAATACACAAAGCAATCACTTATATAAATACATCGGCTACACCATTGGAATTTCATAACCACTTCTACAACCCTTTAGATCACATAACATCAACAGATACGAAGAAAGTGAATTGGAAAAAGGAAACACTACATGGCAAACACCCGTCTCATCTAACACAGCCACACATCGATCAAGACGCATCCAACACATGGCTAAAAAAAGGCAATATATACAGTGAGACGGAAGGATTCATGATTGCAATACAGGATCAAACAATAAACACCAGATATTACAGCAAACATATTATTAAAGATCCCAATACCACAACAGATAAATGCAGACTTTGCAAACAACAAATAGAAACAGTAGATCACATCACAAGCGGATGTACAATACCAGCAAGTACAGAATACCCCAGAAGACATGACAATGTAGCAAAAATAATACATCAACAACTTGCCATACAACATAAACTAATAAAACAACACATTCGCACATACAAGTATGCACCACAAAATGTACTGGAGAATGATGAATGCAAATTATACTGGAAAGGAACCATTTTAACAGATAAAACAACACCACATAACAAACCTGACATACTCACCAATAAAAAGAAGAAATTAACACAACTAATCGAAATATCCATACCCAATACAACAAATATACAGAAGAAAACAGGAAAAAAAATTGAAAAATACATCCAACTGGCTGAGGAAGTCAAGGACATGTGGCATCAGGATAAAGTTGACATTATACCGATTATACTATCAACTACAGGAGTCATACCACACAATATCCACAAGTACATCAAAGCAGTACAGCTACATCCAAAGGTATATATACAACTACAGAAATCTGTAATTATTGATACTTGTTCAATTACCCGTAAATTCCTAAATGCAATGTAACCCTCCCCCCATGAACCATGGACCTTGCCGTTGGTGGGGAGGCTTGCGTGCCTCAGCGATACAGATGGCCGTACCGTAGGTGCAACCACAACGGAGGGGTATCTGTTGAGAGGCCAGACAAACATGTGGTTCCTGAAGAGGGGCAGCAGCCTTTTCAGTAGTTGCAGGGGCAACAGTCTGGATGATTGACTGATCTGGCCTTGTAACATTAACCAAAACGGCCTTGCTGTGCTGGTACTGCGAACGGCTGAAAGCAAGGGGAAACTACAGCCGTAATTTTTCCCGAGGACATGCAGCTCTACTGTATGATTAAATGATGATGGCGTCCTCTTGGGTAAAATATTCCGGAGGTAAAATAGTCCCCCATTCGGATCTCCGGGCGGGGACTACTCAAGAGGACATCGTTATCAGGAGAAAGAAAACTGGCGTTCTACGGATCGGGGCGTGGAATGTCAGATCACTTAATCGGGCAGGTAGGTTAGAAAATTTGAAAAGGGAAATGGATAGGTTAAAGTTAGATATAGTGGGAATTAGTGAAGTTCGGTGGCAGGAGGAACAAGACTTTTGGTCAGGTGATTACAGGGTTATAAATACAAAATCAAATAGGGGTAATGCAGGAGTAGGTTTAATAATGAATAAAAAAATAGGAGTGCGGGTTAGCTACTACAAACAGCATAGTGAACGCATTATTGTGGCCAAGATAGACACAAAGCCCATGCCTACTACAGTAGTACAAGTTTATATGCCAACTAGCTCTGCAGATGATGAAGAAATAGATGAAATGTATGACGAGATAAAAGAAATTATTCAGGTAGTGAAGGGAGACGAAAATTTAATAGTCATGGGTGACTGGAATTCATCAGTAGGAAAAGGGAGAGAAGGAAACATAGTAGGTGAATATGGATTGGGGGGAAGGAATGAGAGAGGAAGCCGCCTTGTAGAATTTTGCACAGAGCATAGCTTAATCATAGCTAACACTTGGTTCAAGAATCATGAAAGGAGGCTGTATACATGGAAGAAGCCTGGAGATACTGACAGGTTTCAGATAGATTATATAATGGTAAGACAGAGATTTAGGAACCAGGTTTTAAATTGTAAGACATTTCCTGGGGCAGATGTGGATTCTGACCACAATCTATTGGTTATGAACTGCAGATTGAAACTGAAGAAACTGCAGAAAGGTGGGAATTTAAGGAGATGGGACCTGGATAAACTGAAAGAACCAGAGGTTGTAGAGAGTTTCAGGGAGAGCATAAGGGAACAATTGACAGGAATGGGGGAAAGAAATACAGTAGAAGAAGAATGGGTAGCTCTGAGGGATGAAGTGCTGAAGGCAGCAAATGATCAAGTAGGTAAAAAGACGAGGGCTAATAGAAATCCTTGGGTAACAGAAGAAATATTGAATTTAATTGATGAAAGGAGAAAATATAAAAATGCAGTAAATGAAGCAGGCAAAAAGGAATACAAACGTCTCAAAAATGAAATCGACAGGAAGTGCAAAATGGCTAAGCAGGGATGGCTAGAGGACAAATGTAAGGATGTAGAGGCTTGTCTCACTAGGGGTAAGATAGATACTGCCTACAGGAAAATTAAAGAGACCTTTGGAGAGAAGAGAACCACTTGTATGAATATCAAGAGCTCAGATGGCAACCCAGTTCTAAGCAAAGAAGGGAAGGCAGAAAGGTGGAAGGAGTATATAGAGGGTTTATACAAGGGCGATGTACTTGAGGACAATATTATGGAAATGGAAGAGGATGTAGATGAAGACGAAATGGGAGATAAGATACTGCGTGAAGAGTTTCACAGAGCACTGAAAGACCTGAGTCGAAACAAGGCCCCGGGAGTAGACAACATTCCATTAGAACTACTGATAGCCTCGGGAGAGCCAGTCATGACAAAACTCTACCATCTGGTGAGCACGATGTATGAGACAGGCGAAATACCCTCAGACTTCAAGAAGAATATAATAATTCCAATCCCAAAGAAAGCAGGTGTTGACAGATGTGAAAATTACCGAACTATCAGTTTAATAAGTCACAGCTGCAAAATACTAACGCGAATTCTTTACAGACGAATGGAAAAACTGGTAGAAGCGGACCTCGGGGAAGATCAGTTTGGATTCCGTAGAAATGTTGGAACACGTGAGGCAATACTGACCTTACGACTTATCTTGGAAGAAAGATTAAGAAAAGGCAAACCTACGTTTCTAGCATTTGTAGACTTAGAGAAAGCTTTTGACAATGTTGACTGGAATACTCTCTTTCAAATTCTGAAGGTGGCAGGGGTAAAATACAGGGAGCGAAAGGCTATTTACAATTTGTACAGAAACCAGATGGCAGTTATAAGAGTCGAGGGGCATGAAAGGGAAGCAGTGGTTGGGAAAGGAGTGAGACAGGGTTGTAGCCTCTCCCCGATGTTATTCAATCTGTATATTGAGCAAGCAGTAAAGGAAAGAAAAGAAAAATTCGGAGTAGGTATTAAAATTCATGGAGAAGAAGTAAAAACTTTGAGGTTCGCCGATGACATTGTAATTCTGTCAGAGACAGCAAAGGACTTGGAAGAGCAGTTGAACGGAATGGACAGTGTCTTGAAAGGAGGATATAAGATGAACATCAACAAAAGCAAAACAAGGATAATGGAATGTGGTCGAATTAAGTCGGGTGATGCTGAGGGAATTAGATTAGGAAATGAGACACTTAAAGTAGTAAAGGAGTTTTGCTATTTAGGGAGTAAAATAACCGATGATGGTCGAAGTAGAGAGGATATAAAATGTAGACTGGCAATGGCAAGGAAAGCGTTTCTGAAGAAGAGAAATTTGTTAACATCGAGTATAGATTTAGGTGTCAGGAAGTCGTTTCTGAAAGTATTTGTATGGAGTGTAGCCATGTATGGAAGTGAGACATGGACGATAACTAGTTTGGACAAGAAGAGAATAGAAGCTTTCGAAATGTGGTGCTACAGAAGAATGCTGAAGTTAAGATGGGTAGATCACGTAACTAATGAGGAGGTATTGAATAGGATTGGGGAGAAGAGAAGTTTGTGGCACAACTTGACTAGAAGAAGGGATCGGTTGGTAGGACATGTTTTGAGGCATCAAGGGATCACAAATTTAGCATTGGAGGGCAGCGTGGAGGGTAAAAATCGTAGAGGGAGACCAAGAGATGAATACACTAAGCAGATTCAGAAGGATGTAGGTTGCAGTAGGTACTGGGAGATGAAGAAGCTTGCACAGGATAGAGTAGCATGGAGAGCTGCATCAAACCAGTCTCAGGACTGAAGACCACAACAACAACATGTAACATATACCGTACAGCTAAAAGGAAGTCACGCTTGATCAAGGTCCGCGTCACTTTCCATTTTTAACCAGACATAAGGTCTGAGAAAGAAAAGAAATAATAATAACAATCCTCTTCCAAGGATTAGGTATTGTAATTCCATTTTCCGGTCTCTACCCATCTCTTACAAGGTCAAGATAGTTCTGTGTTTCGATTCGGCCGATAAGTAATTATCTTTTTCGGCATTATGTTTTCTGTCATTCTGTCAACGTGATCCTTTCGTTTCATTCTATTCTCCTCTATGTTGTCATTGACTGAAAATACTTTTAAATCTGATCTCTTTGTTTCATTCGTAATTTTATCCATTTTATTACAGCCTCTTATATGACTCAGGAACTTGGTCTCTGCTGGCTGTATACTGTCCACCATTCGTAACCATATACAAGAGTAGGCACAGCCGTAACTCTATGGAGTTTCATTTGTGTTTCTTTTCTCGTTTTTCTTGCTGCAGTTCTTCTAATTGTTCCGCAGATAGCTTGATATTTATTAACCTTCTTCTGAATGTCTTTGTCATAATTAGAACAAACATCACATTCTAGATAACTAAAGTAGATACTTGTCCTAAAAATTTTCTCATTTATTATTATTATTATTTTCGACCTGACTGGATTATTTCCTTTCAAAACCATCATCTTTGTCTTATTTGCAGATATAATTAAGTAGTAATATATCTTACGAATATATAGTATAAATTTCAGCCATCTGCTGCGCATACCCATCTTGAAATCCTCGGCTGGGCTTTGGTCCGTTGGTGACAGCAAAAGTATAGCAAAAAAACTTTTTGTACGTTTTCCGAAGAACCACCCATGAAGTAACGGTGCCTCCTCCCATCAAGTCTACCGTAGACCACATCAAATGCAAAGAGAACGAACCGATTTGCTGCATTTGCCTAAGTAGGAGCAAGTGTGTATATTCATACTTTGACCCTGTACTCTAGACGATCCTTCTGTTGGGTGTACAATGTGGTCCCTAGCTCAACGGCTATCCAGAATATTTGATCCTTCCGTTTTATCACCAATAGAACCCGAGGTACGAGCATCGGAAAATCCGTTATGATGCGCGGCGTTTTGGAACGTGTTGGTTGCGCATGCTGTCGCCTGCGTGCTGATATTCGCAGTCAGCTGCTACTGGGAGGACGCGCAGTATTTGTGTTTCTTCTTCTCCTCGGAAGGTCGTCATCGACGGGACGACCCTGAGAGCAACCGGGGTGGAGTTCGAGCGCCAGGGCCGGCGGCGCAGTGTGCGCGCCCGCCGCGAGGTGGTGGTGTCTGCGGGCGCCGTCAACACGCCGCAGCTGCTGATGGTGAGCGGCGTGGGGCCGCGGCAGCACCTCGAGGCGCACGGCGTGCCCGTGCTGCGAGACCTGCCCGTCGGACTCAACCTGCAGGTAACAGCAGCGGGGCAGGAGCCCCGGCAGCGGAGGCGCACGTCTTTCTTCTGAGGCAGTCCTCGCGCCACGCGTGGGACGTTGAGGTGGTCGAGTTTTGTGACGTCACAGTGCGAAATTTGACGATCAAGGGCATTCTGAAGCTCGAAGTACTGAACAACACAAGTCAGACTTTTGCTTCGTGCAGAGGAATGTCGCCAATGAGGCGCAAGATCAAGTTCTACGTCACAAGCTAGACTTCGGAGACGCCATAATTGGATTCTATTGTTTTTAGTTAAATGTCGTATTTGGCGCGTGTTATATTTCAACTATAACTTAAACCAGCACACAGAGGATATCCCGGAAACAATCGTCTTCGTTGCGATTTTATGTAATAAAAAAAACGTATGGCTCTCTCATCTCGTGCAAGTCTTTAAATTGAATGCCAATTTAGCGACTCCTCAAACCGTTGAAAGGAGAAGCCTAGGTTGAAACGCAGACTGAAAATCGAGGATCCGATCGAGATTCGAACCAAATCAAGCACTTTACCGTACTACTAGACCACCAGGCCCAACAAACGTCGTTTGGCTTAGTGACCTGGTGCAAGTGTTTAAAGTGGACGCCACTTCGGGGACTAGCACGTCCTTAAAACCGGCGGCACCAGGTTTTCCCAGGACTGTCACCCATCCAGGTACTAACCGTTCCCAACGTGGCTCACCTTCGATGATCGGACGGGAACCGCTGCTGCCAACGTTGCAACGCCGTTGGCTATTTGATTTAATGAACTAACAGGAAACGTCATATTGCTGGTTAAATAATTATTTCTAATTATAATTAGTGTGTTATGGAAGTACGCCGTTTCAATGCAACGGCGGTATGATGATTTACCAAAAACGTCTCATTCTTGGTATGATTTCTTATAATTAAATGTCAGTTAATAGCATATCGGCAGTTACAGACTTCACGACATGTTAACGTGGAAGACACAGATACGAGAACACCAGTTCAGTTTAGTGTACTCGATGAATAGGCGCGAAAATATGAACTCAAATTTAATTCTTCGTATCCTGTTATCTGCAAATATTTTTTTCTTCTCTTTCACTTTTTGCAATTGCTGTCGATGTCACTATCTGATTCGATCGCTTTTCAGCGTTTGTTTACTCGTCCAAGGACACTAGTTGATCTAGGAGAGAGCTTGAACTGCTTCCACTAAACGATTTCGCACTTTCTTGTTTCGTGTCTTGTGTTTTACATGTTCTATAAATTCTGCAACTGAATAAAAGCAGCGATGTAATACGAACGCCTTTAGGTTTTTAATAAAAAGTGAAAATGATGGAATAATGTTCATCTTCTATGAAACATTGTTGTAAACTTACATTGCACCTATTTGTAATGGAAATTGCAAGCGACACGAAACGACATAGAACTTCCCGTTTTGCCTTGTATTAAGTTCACATATATTGACGTTTATGTACCAACTAACAAACCTGAGACTGTCTACGTATTCACTTTGTCACCAGAAACAAAAACAAACAAAAATGAGTGGTGTGATATCGAAAACATTTCACTTGCACGAGCTTATAAAAACACCTTTGCAGTTAGGAAACACTTTCTGCACGCTGGGCGCAGCTGCTTTGCGTGTCTACAACGTGATTTTGTAGATGTCTCTGTGGCAACGCCTCTTCATAGCTGTACAGACTGCTATTGTTTTCACCCACAGCTGTTTGCGCTTTCCAGCTGAAAACTGTCAACAGCGCTGCCAGGTGTCGGGGATTTCCTTAAGTTGACTCGACTGTAGGAGTGTCTTAGTAGCAAATAATAAATTTATTAAAACTTGATTTTTTTCACACATCTCAGGGTTTATCACGATAATATGGCATGAACTATGTGTCGTACAATGATACATTTGGTAAGTGCATTCAGCGGCTTATGTGAATACAGTTGCGAAATACACTGAAGGGGCGAAGAAACTGTTACCCCTGCCTAATATCTGGTAGGGCCCCCGCGAGCACGCAGAAGTGCCGCAACACGACGTGGCATGGACTCTATTAATGTCTGAATCAGTACTGGAGGGAACTGACACCATGAATCCTGCAGGGTTATCCATAAATCCGTACGAGTACGACAGGTTGGAGATCTCTTCTGTACAACACGTTATAAGGAATCCCAGGCATGCTCAGTAATGTTCTTCTCTGGGGAGATTGGTGGCCTGCGGAAGTGTCTGAATTCAGAAGAGTGTTCCTGGAGCCACTCTGTAGCAACGCTGGACGTGTCTGGTGTCACATTGTCCAGCTGGAATTTCCCAAGGCCGTCGGAATGCACAATGGATATGAACGGATGCAGGTGATCAGACAGGATGCTTATGTACGTCACCTGTCAGAGTCGTATCTAGATTTGTCACGGGTCCCTTATCACCCTAACTGCACACGTCCCACACCATTACAGAGCCTCCACCAACTTGCACAGTCCCCTGCTGACATGTAGGGTACATGGATTCATGAAGTTGTCTCCATACCCCGACATGTCCTCCGCTCGATACAATTTAAAACGAGACTCGTCCGACCAGGCAACACGTTTCCGTTCATCAACACTACAGCGTCGGTGTTGATGGGCCCAGGTGAGGAGTAAAGCTTTGTGTCGAGCAGTCATCAAGGGTACACGAGTGGTCCTTCGGTTCCGAAGGCTCATACCGATGTTTCGTTGAATCGTTCGCACGCTGACACTTGTTGATTGCCCAGTATTGAAATATGCACCTATTTGCCAAAGGGTTGCACTTCGGTCACGTTGAAAGATTCTCTTCAATCGTAGTTGTCACATTCTTGCAGGATCTTTTTCAGGCCGCAACGATGTCGGCGATTTGATGTTTTACCGATTCCTAATATTCACGGTACACTCCTGAAATGGTCATACGGGAAAATCCCCCACTTTATCGCTGCCTCAGAGATTCTGTGTCCCATCGCTCGTGCACCGACTGTAACACCACGTTCAAAGTCACTTAAATTTTGATAAGCTGCCGTCGCAGCAGCAGTGACCCGTCTAACAACCGCGCCAGACACTTGTTGTCTTACATAGGAGTTGCCGACTGCAGCGCCGTACTCCGCCTGTTTACATATATCTGTATTTGAATACGCATGCCCATACCAGTTTCTTTTGCGCTTCAGTGTATGTTACGAAGAGAGTTAGTAGCAACAAAGTAATAAATTTAAACGTCATGCATGACGCGCTAGTTTTTGACGCGTCTCAATATTTATGACTTTGTATCTCCTCAACTATTTTAAGTATGTGGTTCTTGTCTTCACAGCGATTGTTGCCTGATAGTAAGGGAGTAAGGGATATCTGTACCAATCTTGGATGAATTCGGTCCAATGGTTTAGGAGATGTGGAACACACACACATGCATACATCTGTTTTTATAATACGTACGGCTGCATGGATAATACAACCAAAAGAACATGGATAGCATGCGGTCAAGTGAGGAAATGTGCATTTTAATGTCATCAACGCGGAAATGTTATGCACTTCCATTTTCGCCAACGAACTATGTTATTATTGTTCCAGATACAGCCGAAAACTGCCTTGGAGATCGTTTCGGTCGCGAATGAAATCACGATGAGGAGCACGTTCCAATTTGTTTCTTACCGAAAACCAACCAAGAAGAAAACCATGTTCGGTCTATTTGACAATGACAGTCACGTCCGTGTGAGAACAGCGTTTCAAGGTATTACATTTCGGGTTCTATAGATTCGACCCCATTGTACACTGGTACTGAGTTCAGGAAGACATTTTCGCGTTACCTGTTTTATTCCATACATTGCTAGCAAATGATACATATTAATCCAACAGACTATACAGCGAGGAGACTTATAATTGTACTGCATCAAGGGCTTCAGCGTTATATATGTACGGTAGTGGGGAGTAGTGTTGAAACATGTACCCAGGGTGTAATGGAGCGAAGATGTTACTTGGCGCTACACGTCTCAGAAGTATTAGTTACTGCTGGGAACAAAACTCGTCGCATGTAAGATTTCCACAAGACCACTGTTCGACAAGTGCGTAAAATGATAGCCATGTCATACCTGTGTGGTCCTCACTGTGACCACAGATGAGCGGCATTCCTCAGTGCGACTATCTGTTGATTCGTACGCCTTCCACTGAACTCTACCGAGCGAGGGGGCGCAGTGGTTAGCACACTGGACTCGCATTCGGGAGGACGACGGTTCAATCCCGTCTCCAGCCATCCTGATTTAGGTTTTCCGTGATTTCCCTAAATCGTTTCAGGCAAATGCCGGGATGGTTCCTTTGAAAGGGCACGGCCGATTTCCTTCCCAATCCTTCCCTAACCCGAGCTTGCGCTCCGTCTCTAATGACCTCGTTGTCGACGGGACGTTAAACACTAACCACCACCACCACCACTGAACTAGTTACAGAATATCCAGTACATACTGTAGGCGCGTTTCAGTAGCTTTTGCCCAATGAGTATAGGGTAAGATGCTACAGGAACTTGAATGATCATCGATGGAGAAGAGTGCTTGTAATTTCGCAAACTCCACGAGCAAGAATTCAGCCAAGAGTACGGCAGCTGAAACTGAGTTCAGTATACATAGTTGCTGCTATATTCCAACACGATAATGCCACAACACATGATGATCAGTGTGCTCATGTTTTCTTTGAGGCAGAACAGGAAAATGGCTCTCTAGCCTGTAAGTTGCAGTAACCAGTAAACATCACTGACTTTTGTATAGGATGAAGTTGGCGGGAAGTAGTTCACGAACAGGTAAAACATGTCTATTCGAAGTCATGATGGGTAGACTCTTTTTGTTCCGTTTTCATTAAATCTGTAAGTAAGTGAGAGCGATGTCTGAATTCAGTATCTTTAATGTGTTTTTCATTCTATTCCCACGATTTCTTCGTGCCGTTACAAATTTTTAACCCTCCCTGAGTGTCGATAATGGATACCAGAAAATTTGCAAACAACACACTAGCGTAAAGTAAAATGAATACCTGTACGGAAGTGATGTACAGTATGAACACCTAACTGAATGGGGCACTTCGAGGGCAGCAAATGCACCACGCTGGAGAGAGGTAGGTGGATTGTATATTGAGTAAGTAAGCGCTGAATCTGTACTAACAGCATTTGATTTACTGAAAGAAAGGTCTATTGTTTGAAGCAACGTATTGGGTTAATAAACATTACAGACATAAAATGATGGGATAGAGGAGGACAATTCAAATTATTTACTGGATTTTAGGGAACTAGAATTCTGGATATACTGGAAACTTTATGGATTTTTGGAATATTTGCCCATCACCTGATTGTGAAGCATTGGTGCATCATCAGTGTTGGCACCGATCGATTGTATGGAACATTGTTACACTCCATCTCATTCGCTCTCCACCATTCGCAGCAACTGGTCAAAGCAGTGTAGAGTATTGTCTGCTACGGTGAATGTCGGCAACCCATCTGTTGCCGTGCGCACGTCAGAACTGTAGCTGCGGGAGACACTGCAGAAGACAGTTTGTCCACAGGTTCAAGAGTTAATGACCACGTACAAGGCACGTCCTGTCACAATAATCAATAATTTTCTGGCTGTTGGCAGGTCCACAGTCAGCAAAGTGCGTCTGTCATTTCATCTATAGGCTTCAATTAAGCTTCATTATTTCCACTTATCTCCAGCTTCAGTTCCTTCTTTCAATTGCTAATATTTTCTGTTCATCTTCGTGTATCAACTGTTGTTAACTTCTGCTCACTGTTTACTTTCGATTTTATTTTGTATAGCGTCAAGTGCAAGACACTTCACCTGAATGTTATATTTTCTGAAAAGGGTATTTGTCACAAAATCTCTCTCCCCAACTCGTTTCAACACCCCCTGGTTTCTGATGTTATCTATCGACTAAGCATTTTCTGTCATTCTCCAATACCACATTTTCTGTAATTTTTGTTAGGCTCTGGCTATGAGATCCACGCAGCGATACATTCCGTATCCAACATTTAACAACGCCGTTGACGCATAAGGAGAGGCTGGTGTGCTCGTACATGGTCAGCAAAATAAAAGTGGCCTGAAAAGTATTTGTAGTAAGACACGAGTCATGTTTCCTGTGTTCGAACTCTTTTCAGACAGTACACTTTCTTTCGCTACAGAGCGACATTCGCACCATTCTCTCACAACTGTTATACTGCAGACTTTGCTCGAGGTTTTGCAGAAGTACTTGAGTCTCAAAAGTGTGTAAACAGTAACGCACACGTGTTTCACGAATTGTGTTTTTGTTAATATTTGACAATGAACACGGGCTGTTTTGTAGTGTGCACCACTTTGTGTTGCATTCAACTGGTAACTAAACATGTCTGTTCCTCTTAGTGACTCATACGTAAAGACATAGCGAATACTCGGTACAGAGCATGTGGGAGAGGTAGACACCAATTGACTAGTTCATGGAAATTACGACTTTGTGCATTTTCCATGCTGGTCAGCTCTGCGGCAGCCCTCCCGGGGCTGGTTTTTATTGTGCCCACCTCTGCCGCCACTCTGCAGCAGCCGGCCTGTGCGCAGGACCACGTGACGCTGGGCGGGCTGACGTTCCTGGTGAACGCGACGGGCGACCTGCAGGACCGGCAGCTGCTGGCCGACGCCTCGGCCTACCTGTCCTTCCTGCGCCGCCACGGCGGGCCCTTCTCCACGCTGGGCGGCACCGAGGCGGCCGCCTTCTACGACGCCGACGGCGACGGCTACCCGGACGTCGAGCTGCTGTTCGCCTCCGTCACCCAAATGAACGCGGCGCTCATCAGGATCGCCGTGAGTCCTGTCCCTGCCACCGGCAAACTCTCCTTTTTCTTTATAGCACTGTGCTTCCAGTCCGCAACCCCCTGCCCCACCCCTCTGTGCTCAGCCATCGACCCCTCTCTCCCCTTCTCCCACCTTCGTTGCCTCGGCCCCATACTTTCCTCCTCTCCTCATACCCTTCCACCTCCCCTTTCCCCACTTCCAGTTGTCGCTTAACTGCACCCTCCAACTTTATCCCACCTTCCTCCTGGCCTCTCATTCCTATTCCCCCCTCCTCAATGCCTGACCTTTTCCCCCTTCTGCTCAGCCTCCAACGATCCTGCACGAAACTCATCCTCAAATCTTCCCCCCTCCTGTCCCCCAGTCTCGCACCTTCCACCCCCAGCCCACCACCACCACCCGAACACCAGCCACCCACCTCGATCCTTCTCATAACCCGTCCCCCACCTTCTTCCTTCCGTCTCATCCCCCAGTCTGCCCCCTTCATCCCTCTCCCGAGCTTGCTCACTTCACCCCAGCCTCCCCCTCACCCCCTGCCCATCGACCTCACCATTCCTCCTTCCCTCTGACCCCTCCCCCTTTTAATTTGTAGCTGCAGTACCAAATGCAAACTTAAAGAGCTACACTACCACAAGTCTCCTACAACACGTACTGATCCTTGTCTTGGGAGATTCCTGTACAATAATCCCCTCCCTCAATTGAGGTTACGATACACAAACTAGAACCGAGCAGCTGCTACCGCTGTAGCGTGCTGCGCCGCACTCTGCAGGCAGTTCCGCTGTTGAGCCCTCGACCGTGTGTTGGCAGTCGGGGCTGAGGGACGACGTGTACGACGCGGTGTTCCGGCCGTACGAGGGCCACCACGCCTTCACCGTCGTGCCGTTCCCCCTGCGGCCTCACAGCCGCGGCAGGGTGCGCCTCGCCTCGTCCGATCCACACCAGCAGTGAGTACTCGCCGTCTCACTCATCCAGCAGAAAACACACGAAGGTACAGGCTATGTGCTCAGTGGAAACTACCCAGTCGTACGACATGTGCGAAGGCGCAGTACTACACCAGTTGAAAAAGTAGCGGCCGCAATCACATTTGACAACCAGATGGCGTTTACAGACGATTTTTACTATCAAAAGGTATTAACACTGAAATGTCCACAAACTGTTAACGCCCTCTTGTCTGAAATCGAGCTTCATACTGAATCTTGAATTTTCGTAAGTAGTTCAAAGTTCCCTAGTGGGAATCTGCAAACCATTAAACTTATGAATGGAAGTAATTTGCAGTATGAAGACAATGATTGGTTGGTTGGTTGGTTGTTTTGGGGAAGGAGACCAGACAGCGTGGTCATCGGTCTCATCGGAGTAGGGAAGGATGGGGAAGGAAGTCGGCCGTGCCCTTTCGGAGGAACCATCCCGGCATTTGCCTGGAGTGATGTAGGGAAATCACGCAAAACCTAAATCAGGATGGCCGGACGCGGGATTGAACCGTCGTCCTCCCGAAGACAATGATTGTTTGATATTATATTACCAGTGTGATTAATCGAAAGCGATGATGTTAGGTTTGGAAATGTCACTATCTTACGTTAGTATGGCGCCAGGCCACGCCTTGCGGCGCACTGAAGCCTTTATACTTACACACACACACTCACTATCGGACTCTCACACTCTGTAGCTCTCACTCTTTCTCCCTGTCAGATGACGTAATCACACTACTGGCCAACAAAATTGCTACGCCACGAAGATGTGCTACAGACGCGAAATTTAACCGACAGGAAGAATATGCTGTGATATGCAAATGATTAGCTTTTCAGAGCATTCACACAAAGTTGGTGCCCCTGGCGACACCTACAACGTGCTGACATGAGGAAAGTTTCAAACCGATTTCTCTCATACACAAACAGCAGTTGACCGGCGTTGCCTGGTGAAACGTTGTTGTGATGCCTCGTGTAAGGACGAGAAATGCGTACCATCACGTTTCCGACTTTGATAAAGGTCAAATTGAAGCCTATCGCGATTGCGGTTTATCGTATCGCGACATTGCTGCTCGCGTTGGTCGAGATCCTATGACTGTTAGCGGAATATGGAATCGGTGGGTTCAGGAGGGTAATACGGAACGCCGTGCTGGATCCCAACGGCCTCGTATCACTAGCTGTCGAGATGACAGGCATCTTATCCGCATGGCTGTAACGGATCGTGCAGCCACGTTTCGATCCCTAAGTCAACAGATGGGGACGTTTGCAAGACAACAACCATCTGCACGAACAGTTCGACGACGTTTGCAGCAGCATCGACTATCCGCTCGGAGACCGTGGCTGCGGTTACCCTTGACGCTGCATCACAGACAGGAGCGCCTGCGATGGTGTACTCGACGACGAATCCGGGTGCACTAATGGCAAAACGTAATTTTTTCGGATGAATCCAGGTTCTGTTTACAGCGTCATGATGGTCGCATCCGTGTTTGGTGACATCGCGGTAAACGCACATTGGAAGCGTGTATTCGTCATCGCCATACTGGCGTATCACCCGGCGTGATGGTATGGGGCGCCATTGGTTACACGTCTCGGTCTCCTCTTGTTCGCATTGACGGCACTTTGAACAGTGGACGTTACATTTCAGATGTGTTGCGACCCGTGGCTCTACCCTTCATTCGATCCCTCCGAAACCCTACATTACAGCAGGATAATGCACGACCGCGTGTTGCAAGTCCTGTACAGGCCTTTCTGGATACAGAAAATGTTCGACTGCTGCCCTGGCCAGCACATTCTCCAGATCTCTCGCCAATTGAAAACGTCTGGTCAATGGTGGCCTAGCAACTGGCTCGTCACAATACGCCAGTCACAACTTTTGATGAACTGTGGTATCGTGTTGAAGCTGCATGGGCAGCTGTACCTGTACACGCCATCCAAGCTCTGTTTGACTCAATGCCCAGGCGTATCGAGACCGTTATTACGGCCAGAGGTGGTTGTTCTGGGTACTGATTCCTCAGGATCTATGCACCCAAATTGCGTGAAAATGTAATCACATGTCAGTTCTAGTATAATATATTAGTCCAATGAATACCCGTTTATCATCTGCATTTCTTCTTGGTGTAGCAATTTTAATGGCCAGTAGTGTACGCGTGACTGAATTTCTTAACATAGTATATAGATTTAAGTGTTACGAACTATTTTCTCAAAGTATTTGCCTGGAGTGTAGCCGTGTATACAAGTGAAACGTGTACGATAAACTGTTGACACAAGAAAATAATAGAAGCTTTTGGCATCTGGTGTTACAAAAGAATGCTGAAGATTAGATGCGCAGATCAAGCATCTAATGAGCAGGTACTAAACAGAATTGGGGAGATAAGGAATTAGTGGCACATCTTCACCAAAAGAAGGGCTTGCTTGATAGAACACATTCTGAGACATCAAGGGCACACTACTGTAGTTCCGGAGGGAAGTTTGAGGCGTAAAAATCGTAGAGGGAGATCAAGAGATGAATATCGTAAGCTCATTCAGAAGGATGTAGTTCGCAGTAGGTCACTCGGATATGAAGAGACTTGCACAGCATAGAACAGCATCGAGTGAAACAGCAAACCAGCCTTCAGACTGAAGACCACTACAGCATCAACAACAGCAGTAATAATTTTACCATCATCTCGCAGACCTTTATTTGGTCTGCTTTTAGTTTAGGAGCACTGAGAACTAATTCGGCTCCAGCGGTAAATACTTCCGAGTGAATCTGCAGAGCAGTACCTGCCGTGATTTGACCGGCGCCGCGCACATCGCTACCAGCCGCGGCCGCGACTCTCACTTGGCTCGACACGACGGAAGCTGCGAGAAAACGAAAATAAGACAAGTTTCAGCACGTATGGGTACCGAAAATCTTTCATAGTCTGCGAAACTCATACTGGTCCACTACTGCACCCTCTGCCAAACACTGTGTGTTGGCTTCCGGATAGAGTCGCCCAATACCAAAGCTGCAGTTTCGTGCTTTTGGTAGAGTAATTAAATTGCGCAGTAAATGGTAGGGTTACTGGTATTCTGGGTAGGGAAAGAAAAATTAATGTGTAAGAGAGGAAGTGGAAGCCGACGACTTCTCTTTGTCTGCTGTCTGTTTTGCGCATAATTAGAACTGCACACACCTCAGTTTTAGTCCATTCTATATTTTATATCCTTACACAATATAAATTACGTTTTATGATTAATAAAAATTGGTTGATAACACAACTTCTCCACTTTTATGCTGTTGTTGTGGTCTTCAGTCCACAGACTGATTTGATGCACCTCCCCATGCTACCCTATCCTGTGCAAGTTTCTTCTTCTCGAAGTACCTACTTCAGCCTACATCCTTCCGAATCTCCTTAGTGTATTCATCTCTTGGTCTCCCTCTACGATTTTTACCCTCCACGCTGCCCTCCAGTACTAAATTGGTGATCCCTTGATGCCTCAGAACATGTCCTACCAACCGATCCTTTCTTCTAGTCAAGTTGTGCCACAAGCTCCTCTTCTCCCCAATCCTATTCAACACCTCCTCATTAGTTATGTGATCTACCCATCTAATCTTCAGCATTCTTCTGTAGCACCACATTTCGAAAGCTTCTATTCTCTTCTTGTCCAAACTAGTTATCGTCCATGTTTCACTTCCATACATGGCTACACTCCATACAAATACTTTCAGAAACGACTTCCTGACACTTAAATCTATACTCGATGTTAACAAATTTTTCTTCTTCAGAAACGCTTTCCTTGCCATTGCCACTCTACATTTTATATCCTCTCTACTTCGACCATCATCAGTTATTTTGCTCCCTAAATAGCAAAACTCCTTTACTACTTTATGTGTCTCATTTCCTAATCTAATTCCCTCAGCATCACCCGATTTAATTCGACTACATTCCATTATCCTCGTTTTGCTTTTGTTGATGTTCATCTTATATCCTCCTTTCAAGACACTGTCCATTCCATTCAACTGCTCTTGCAAGTCCTTTGCTGCCTCTGACAGAATTACACTGTCATCGGCGAACCTCAAAGTTTTTATTTCTTCTCCATGGATTTTAATACCTACTCCGAATTTTTCTTTTGTTTCCTTTACTGCTTGCTCAATATACAGATTGAATAAGATCGGGGACAGGCTACAACCCTGTCTCACTCCCTTCCCAACCACTGCTTCCCTTTCGTGCCCCTCGACTCTTATAACTGCCATCTGCTTTCTGTACAAATTGTAAATAGCCTTTCGCTCCCTGTATTTTACCCCTGCCACCTTTAGAATTTGAATGAGAGTCTTCCAGCCGACATTGTCAAAAGCTGTCTCTAAGTCTACAAATGATGGAAACGTTGGTTTGCCTTTCCTTAATCTACTTTCTAAGATAAGTCGTAGGGTCAGTATTGCCTCACGTGTTCCAATATTTCTACGGAATCCAAACTGATCTTCCCCAAGGTTGACTTCTACCAGTTTTTCCATTCATCTGTAAAGAATTCGTTTAAGTATTTTCAAACATCACTTATTAAACTAATAGTTCGGTAATTTTCACATCTGTCAACACCTGCTTTCTTTGGGATTGGAGTCATTATATTCTTCTTGAAGTCTGAGGGTATTTCGCCTGTCTCATACATCTTGCTCAGCAGCTGGTAGAGTTTTGTCAGGACTGGCTCTCCCAAGGCCGTCAGCAGTTGTGTACTCCCGGAGCCTTGTTTCGACTCAGGTCTTTCAGTGCTCTGTCAATCTCGTCCCGTAGTATTGTATCTACATTTCATCTCCATCTGCGTCCTCTTCCATTTCCATAATATTGCCCTCCAGTACATCGCCCCTGTATAGACCCTCTGTGTACTCCTTCCACCTTTCTGGTTTCCCTTCTTAGCTTACAACTGGTTTTCCATCTGAGCTCTTGATATTCATACAAGTGGTTCTCTTTTCTCCAAAGGTCCCTCTAATTTTTCTGTAGGTATTATCTATCTTACTCCTAGCGATATGTGCCTCTACTTCCTAACATTTGTCCTGTAGCCACTCCTGCTTAGACATTTTGCACTTCCTGTCGATCTCATTTCTGAGACGTTTATATTCCGTTTTGCCTGCTTCACTTACTGCATTTTTATATTTTCTCTTTTCCTCACTTACATTCAGTATCTCTTCTGTTACCCAAGGATTTCTAGTAGCCCTCGTCGTTTTACCTACTTGATCCTCTGTTTCCTTCACTATTTCATCTCTCAAAGATACCCATTATTTTTCTTCTTCTTCTTCTTCTTCTTATACTTTTATGTAACCAAAGCAATTACTTTTGATGCAAGTAGAGTTTACACGCACAAACATATTTGCTATTTTGTTCAAATGGCTTTGAGGACTATGGGACTTAACATTTGAGGTCGTCAGTCCCCTAGAACTTAGAACTACTTAAACCTGACTACCCTAAGGACATCACACACATCCATGCCCGAGGCAGGATTCAAACCTGCGACCGTAGCAGCAGCGCGGTTCCGAACTGGAGCGCCTAGCACCACTCGACCACAACGGCCGGTTGCTATTTTGTACTCGACAGAATGTTAATCAACATAATAAGTGGCAAGAGTTTCCTTATATTACTAATAAATGCAAAAGTCGTTTATGAACAAAAAAAACGCGTTTTATGTAAGTTCGACGAAATATTGAAGCGATGTTTGATATGTTTTGTTTGAATTTTTTTACTTTACCTTTTCTTTGTTTTTGAGGGAATTGCGTTTTCTAGCACTACGTGATATAACTGTATTGTTTTCCTTATCCCCCTGTCTGACGTTATAAATAAACAATTTTCGAATAAAAATCTGAGTTAAACATTGAAATTTTCAATTTTGCTACAAATACTGTTTATTTTTAATTAACAGACACGAAGTTAACTACGCAGAACAAAAATGTCCTTGGGTTGCGAGACCACCTATGCATCCTCTCTCTGTTTCTAGACAGTTCAGGATTTCTGGTTTCTAGGGAAATCTAATAAGTCAGTGAAGGCATACACAAACAAATTGATCGTTATGAGGTAATTCCTTACAGGTATGCGACATACCTAACATACAGGTAACGCAGGTACGACCTTAACCGACCAAAGCTATTAGGGAAACTACAGCAGGCTACAGCTACTTAGTGTGATAGTGTAGGGGTAGCCTACCGTAGTTTTACGAGTCTACTTGCTGATTATATGCAGGGTGATTTTGTTAAATGGGGACATACTGCAGGGGACCAGCCCTAGCAGGATAAGGAGAAAAAGAGCCTCATTTGGACATAAGGCCGGAAATCTGTTGCAGACTACCTTTAGGAGGGGCAATATCGTCAACCTTCACATCAACCAGTTGTGGGCTACGGATAATCCCGATGGTGCTGTGGTAGCAAACGATCAGCACTGATTAAACTTCACTGTATGGCCGGGGATTATAGGCGAATGCGTCATGGGACCAGTCATCCTTCCACAAGACCTTACGGGCCGTCTGATATCTTTACATTCTGCTGCAAGAAGTGCCTTTGGTGGCACACAGGGATTGTGGCTACTACATGACGGTGCTCCAGCTCAGTACCCTGTTGAGTGTGAACCTGAAACAGCAGCACAGACAGAAAATTGTCACTTGCCTTGGACGTTCTCGTGAGTGCTTTAGATTACTGAAACATACATTGCAAAGATCTTCAAGTGGGCGTACCCCTCTCGGAACGCATTTCTGGACCTAAGTCCATAAGCTGTATGGCCTTTTTAGCTTTGTCATATCCCAGCACAGTTTCCCTACACCAATTTTTTTTTCTTTTGGTTTCGATGTTATCTGCACATCACAATCAGGACGTTAACGATTATATGGGTTTAGTGTGTTTTGTTTTTGTCAACCTTTATAGCGGGGATCAAAGAGAGGAAATCTCTCTGGGTGGGATGGATGTCCAGTTACAACAGGTTGTTAATTTTCATCAAATTGAGAGTACTCATCTGCTGGCGTAGCAACTTATTAGTCAAGTGGCGTAGCAACTTATTACATATAGTCAAGTGGTTTATTTTTCTATCAACACACTGGTTTATTGAGATGTCAGACTGCAACTGATTAAAGAGTGTCAGATTCGTTCATAAATCATTAGGAAGACCTTCTTCAGACATTCTTTCACTGCGACGCAGTGTGCTACCTACTGGCTACTTGTCCTACATCATAAATCATCAATACTTTGAAGTAATTCACTATCAATCGAGAGTCATTTACCCTATAGTACAAGATACAAATACCAATGAGTAACTTTCTTGCTCTTCACTGAAATTCGTCAAACTTAATTCTTTGAGACAGAGACAGGCAGTCTCTGTGGAATGCTTTTTCCAATCATTATTGAAAATAGCTACATAGCTTGGAGTTGCAAAGCGTGCACCAGAGTCTATCACCAGCTTGTCGTATTTGACGTGTCTACCGCTCCACCAGGTGCTGCAGAGGATCATTCACTGCATTCCAGCTGCTCGGATTACTGAATCCCTAGTCTCTCTTAATCAGCCCCTCTCTGTGGTTTTATTCCATTCTACACTGATTATGGGTGCACATAGCCATCTCTGCTATGTCTGTCGGGGATTTTCTCTTCGATGCTTTCCTCGACACGTGATCGTCTTTGTGTTTGACTATCATTCTAAAGTGTACTCGAGATCCTTCCCTTATCCGCGCTGGACAGTACCCCGTCATTCCGTCGACCCCGATCCTTGGCGCTGCTGGCAAGGTGTCAAATGTACTGCTCGCAGGCACGTTTGACCACATTTTCTACGGTCTTAACAGCATCGTATGCTCTCAGGGATTGTTTCCTGCAGTTCACTCTCCACTTAGCGATACCACCAAGTATACACCTAGATGAACAGTGCAGCTGTGGCACGCTCTCTCCGTACTGCGAATCGAATGTGGGCCACAGCATATCCAGTTGTGACATGTCGACATGCTGCATAGACCTAGGCGAATAATGCACCAGTGGTACTTTCTCCCTGTAGTGGGAGCCAAATGAGGGGCAGTGTATCCAGTTACGATGTCCCTGCAGGCTGTATAGATGTAGACGAATAATGCAGCAGCGACAATTTCTCCCCGTAGTGGAAGTTGTGACATGTGGACAGGCTTTGTGGAGCTAGCAGTGGCAGACTGTGCGGCGTGCCCGCAGGCCGGTGCTGGAGATGGGCTACTTCAGCGACCCGCGCGACCTGGAGCTGGTGGTGGCGGGCATCCGGGCGGCGGAGCGCGTGGCCGGGGGCGGCGCGCTGCGGCGGCTGGGGGCGCGCACCCTGCCGCTGGCGGTGCCCGCGTGCGCGCGCCTTCCCGCCGGCTCGGACGCGCACTGGCGCTGCGCCGCGCGCCACCTCTCCTTCACCATCTACCACCAGTGCTGCACGGCGGCCATGGGGCCGCGAGGCGTCCTGGACGAGCGGCTGCGCGTGCGCGGCGTCGCGGCGCTGCGCGTCGTCGACGCCTCCGCCATGCCGCTCCTCCCCTCCGGCCACACCAACGTGCCGGTCATCGCCCTGGCCGAGCGCGCCGCCGACCTCATCGCGGAGGACCACCGGTGGGCCTAGCCGGCAGCCGGCAGCAGATCTGGGGCCGCTTCACCGTCCACTGTGCGACTCCTTCAGACATTTCCTTCGTCTCCTTCACTGTTTCAACCGACACCGACGACGTATCGTCTGGGACAATCGCACACATACCAATAACGCCAGCTGCCACACACCGTCACACGAAGATGACACGACGATCTCTATTACTTAGTGTATTACAAAATACAGTATACTGGCAGACTAGAACTCTGTCCCGCACGGAGACTCGTACTCGGGACCTTCGCCTCTCGCGGCAAGTGCTCTACCGATTGAGCTACCGCAGCACGACTTACGATTAGCGCTCACTCCGCTGCAGAGTGGACATTTCAATCTGGAAACATCGCCTCGGCTGTGGCTAGGCCGTGTATCCGCAGAGGCATTTCTTCCGGGACTGCTAGTCGTGCAAATTTCGCAGGAGAGCTTCTCTACAATGTCGAAGGTAGGAGACGAGGTACTAGCGTATGTAAAGCTGTGAGGATAGATCGTGAGTCGTGCTCGGGTGGCTCCGTAGGCAGAGCACTTGCTCGCGAAAGGCGAACGTCCCGAGTTCGAGTCTCGGTCCAGCATACAGTTTTAATCTAACAGTAAGTTTCATATGTGTACACAATGTGTTTCAGAGAGAAAATTTCATTCTGGAAACGTTCCTCAGGCTGTGGCTAAGCCACGTCTTCGCAATATCCTTTCTTCCAGAAGTGCTAATCTTCCAAGTTTCGCAGGAGAGCTTCCGTGAAGTTTGAATTTTGGAAAGTAGGAGATGGGGTACTGGCAGAAGTAAAGCTGTGAAGAGGGAACATGCGTCGTGCTCGGGTGGCTCCGTAGGTAGAGCGCTTTTCCCAGGAAAGGGAAAGGTTCCGAGTTCGAGTCTCGGTCCGGCAGACGGTTTTAATCTGTCAGGAAGTTTCATATCAGCACACATTCCGCTGCAGACTCTAGGTTTCATTCTAGATACACTTTATGAGGTGTGTGAGAAAAGTAATGACACCGATAACTGATCTGAAGACATCGTGTAACTGTTGTTCGAGCAATACTGAGCATATTCAGCACAGTTGTCAATCGTGTGACTATTGCCAAACATGTTTCGGGATAACATTATCCCATTTTCAAAAGTTTAAAAAAATTATATGCCATTAAGCCTCGTCACAACAGTTGCAAACTGTACCTCCCGAACGATGGATGCACCGGCCTGTGATATTTTATGTTTTATGGTTTGAGATGACAGAGCACGTGTACAGCTTCTTTCTAAGCTGTGACGACGCCTAATGATATTAAAAAAATTTAAGGACTTGAAAATCGGATAATACTGTTCCGAAACATGTTTGGCAATAGACACACTATTGACAACTGGGCTGAACACTCTGAATATTGCAGTACTGACACTCACTTTTTGACTTCCCGACTTTTTTCTTTCAAACAACGATCTTGTCCACTTCAAAGTAGTGCAGCTATGCACCGGCGGGGTCGACGCACCCAGTCTTGGCGAGATGAGCTCCCATACTCCTTGATAGAGCGTAGGGGACGATGCGGGAGACCCACTCCGCCATACTAGGCAAGGTCCTAGCGGAGGTGGTTTGCCATTGCCTTCCTCCGACCGCAGTGGGGTTGAATGACGATGCTGAAGACGACGCAACAACACCCAGTCATCTCGTGGCAGGAAAAGTCCCTGACCCCGCCGGCAATCGAACCCGGGACCCCATGCGCGGAAAGCGACAACGCTACCGCAAGACCACGAGCTGCGGACCCAGTCTTGTTAGCAAAGGCTTCAACTGTTAGAACCTTCAACATGAGAGATTTTTCAATTTCGGGGCTAGAAAAGAGTAACGGACACAGATAAAGTGAATAGAAGGGCTGCCAAACAACAGTAATGTCTTTTGAGGTCAAAAATTCCGTCATAGGAGTGGTCGTGTGATATGGAGCGTTCTCATGATGCAGCGTCCACTTGTCTGCAGTGTCCAGTCTCACTTCATTTTCTCGAGCCTTTCAGGGACATCTTTGTAAAACACTTCGTTGAGAGTTTGCCCTGGAGCAACAAGTTCTTCATGCACGACACCCCTTCCCTCAAAAATCAGCATCAACCAAACTTTTTTCGGTCGAGGAGATGTCTCAGTGTGGCTGTCCCCACTCTGGCGCTTTGTCTCGGGATCGGTGTAGCCGCGCGGTCTTAGGCGCCTTGTCACGGTCAGTGCGGCTCCCGCCGTGGGAGGTTCGAATCCTCCCTCGGGCATGGGGATGTGTGTAGGCTTAGGGACCGACGACCTCGGGAGTTCGGTCTCTTAAGTCCTTACCACAAATATCCAAAAATCAGGGATTCATTTCCTGTCATCACATTCGTGATCATTGGCAACCCTCTCAAGACTGTACTCGTGCTCAGTTGTGAGGTTTGTCGGCACCATTTTGACACAATCCTTTTCCATGTGCAAATCATCGGTCAGTTTTGACGTACGGTGAAAGCGTAACTTTAACAGGTCACCCATCATCCTTATTGTTAAACATCGGTGTGATCTCAAAACAGGAAGCACACGCTCAACGTTTTCGTTGGTTTTTGAAGCTGAAGGTCTCGCTGAGCGAGGATCATCTTCAGTGTGTTCTCGGCCTTCCAAACAGGATTTGTGCCAGCGAAAAAGTTGTGGTTTTGCGAAAAATGTCCTCCCACAGACCTGTTTCAACTTTTCAAAGGTCACTCTCGTGGGTTTCCCAAGTATACATCATGGCACGGTCTAAATTCCGCTTCTCCATTTTAATAACACACAACAAAAACGTGACTTCATTGATGGCGCTCTCAAAAATAACGTGATGGCCGTAAGGAGCTGAAACTCGGACTGCGGGATGAACAGAGCGGTCTGCGCAAGCAGAACAACACAGAGCTGCCAGAGCGGTCTCAGTGCTGTCTGCCTCATTACCTTTCTCACACACCTCATATGGTGATAAGTATCGGGACACCTATTAGTGGACATTAATACCGGGTCTCTCCACACCTCACCTTTATGACAGCTTGAACTCTGTCGGGTGTCTGGCTGCCTGTGCAGCAACGGCAACCCACTCTTCCTCAAGCGCCGGAACTGGAGAAGGTAGTGATGTTGGACGCTAAGGTCTGCAACGAAGTGGACATTCTGACTGATCGCAAAGCTGTTCCATTGGGTTCAATTTGGGACTCTGGGTAGGCCAGTCTGTTCTAGGAATGTTACTGTTCACAAGCGAGTGCCTGAAAGACGCTGCTTTGCGACAGAACGCACTGTCATACCGATACAACCGTCGTGTCCGAGCTGTTCCTCCACTGTACGCAGTACCTAATGCTGGTGTAAAATGTATTAATGTAGTCCTGCATTTACCACGTCATTAAGCGCAGTAACGGGACCACACCCTAACCACGAAAAACACGCCCCAAACCTCAACACCACCTCCTCCGTACTTCACGGTTGGCGCTACACATTATGACAGATGACGTTCTCCAGGCGTTCGCCAGGCCCATATCATACCATCAGATTGTCACAGGGTACAGCGTGATTCACAACTCCAGCCATTCGCTGTCCAGTGTCGCCGCTCTTTGCATCATCCCAAGTGCCGCCTAGAAATGCTCCCCACGCACAGTCAGTGTCTTAGCTGAAGTACTGGCAGCACTTTCAATCTCACAAATGGCACCTTCCGCTGATTTCAAGTGACTTTTTTTACAACCGCCCTCCGCATGATCGACGGCCTGTGTGCGCCAGTACATGAGGCCTACCTGGCCTTGGTTTCGCTTTGGTCGTCCCTTTGCGCTTCCACTTCACAGCCACATCAACAGCAGATTTGTGCAGCTTTAGAAGGGTTGAAATCTCACTAATGGATTTGTTACTCAGCAGCCATCGAATGACTAGTCCACGTTCGAAGTCAGCGGGCTACTCTTACCGAACCAGTCTGCTGCTATTGCTTCCGTTTTATATTGACGTGTTCGGCTCTCGCGACATCTAGTGGTCAACTCCGCGTTACATGGGAGTGTCCGGATGCTCTTGATAAAACTGTGTTGCAACATTTGTGATCTGGTACTGTACGCCGACAGACATGCTGCGGGTCACATTTTGGATGTTTTGGCAAGTTACTGATAGCAACGGTTTTGTGGTAGTTAAGACTGTCTTATGTTTAGGAATCAACTACAGTGGAAGTATGAACAGAAGAGGATTGTTGCTCAATCGAAACCGTTTATCTAGTTGCTATTCGGCTCTACTGCGACGAGGACTTTACATTTTTTTAACTGATACCGCTACATTTATGTGGAGCATATCTTTTCCAAGAAAGAAATGGTCTTTTACTGCCTAACATTTCATTTTAAAACTCTGAGAACAATAAATTGCACGAACGCAGCATCAGTCACATCATATGTCAACATAACTGCAGTGAAACTGCACATTTCGTGCTCTAGCTCATGTTCACGTTATGCGGGTACATCTCATGTTAAGACAAATCCGAACGATAACACCCGAAAGTACCACTCGTTTTCCATTGGACTCTCATTCGGAAGGAAGGCAATTCAAAAGCGCGTCCGGCCATTCTGATTTAGGTTTTCCGTCATTTCCCTTAATCGCTTCAGCCATCGCCAAGATGGTTTCTTTGAAAGGGCACGACCGACTTCTTTCCCAACCATCGCTAATCCGAGCTTGCGCTCCGTCTGTAATGACCTCATTGTCAACGGCACGTTAAATACTGTCCTCCTCCTCGTTTGCCACGTGACACACTGCACTTTCTCCGAGACTCGCGTTAGCAAAATTAACAGCAAAATATATTATTTAAAATAAGTTCAATTATACGTTTTTATAGCGAAATTATGAGACATATTTACTTGATAATAATAATCCTTCCTTATCCTCTTCATCCGTAACACATTTAAGTCACCACACTCAATATTTTTACATACTTGTCAGTTTAAATAATGTATTTTGAAGCACTTGCGAAACACACATGAATACTGAAATTCGAAATTCTACTTTGTAATAATGTAATTCTCTAGTAATAAATCATTTATTTGTTATATTTGTCTGAGCTATTATTTAACTTTTCTGTCCGTTCTCTTCCTCGTTCGCTGTTGTAGACAGGTAGAATATTTGTAGAAGTGCCCATGGATCTAAAGGTAGTCTCTAGCACTACTTATTGTAAAGGCACTGTGCCCTTGGCTTCAGGCCGGCCGGGCTGGCTGAGCGGTTCTAGCCGCTTTAGTCTGGAACCGCAAGGCAGCTACAGTCGCGGGTTCGAATCCTGCCTCGGGCATGGATGTGTGTGATGTCCTTAGGTTAGTTAGGTTTAAGTAGTTCTCAGTTCTAGGGGACTGCCATTTGAATCATTTGAATTTGAACCCTTGGCTTCCTTTGGTCTACCAACTCGCTTACCCAGACAATTATTGGCCTGGAATTCGAATCGCGCTTCAATCACTTACAGCGTCGTGAACAAACCTAATGGTGTCCACTATTGGACTCTGACTTGATTATCACGGAGCCATCGGACCACTTCTCACCCAATATTTATGGTGTCACAAGTAATACCGGGGAAGTCGAGCAGCAGTATTACCTGCACTGCTACTTCCATGATTAAACCCAGGTCGTTTCACCGCATAAAAAACGTTGCACCTCTCAAGTGAATAGCTTCATAACAAACAAGGTTCTTACTTTCACTTCTCTCCACACACACACACACACACACACACACACACACACACACACACACACACACACACACACACACACACACACACACCATTCAACCAGATCTGATATTTTCATGAATAATTTACCATCAACCGTTAGGCTCTAGAATTAGCAAATCCTAACAGTATCGGACTTTATCGAATACTTCAGAGTTTGCAAAAATTTTAATAAGAAATCGGCTATTTCTTCAATTTTATCCATAATGGATGCAGTTGGACTCCGTGACTGTTCCTTTATGGCTGTTGTTGTTGTTGTTGTGGTCTTCAGTCCTGAGACTGGTTTGATGCAGCTCTCCATGCTACTCTATCCTGTGCAAGCTTCTTCATCTCCCAGTACCTACTGCAACCTACATCCTTCTGAATCTGCTTAGTGTATTCATCTCTTGGTCTCCCTCTACGATTTTTACCCTCCACGCTGCCCTCCAAAGCTAAATTTGTGATCCCTTGATGCCTCAGAACATGTCCTACCAACCGATCCCTTCTTCTGGTCAAGTTGTGCCACAAACTTCTCTTCTCCCCAATCCTATTCAATACCTCCTCATTAGTTACGTGATCTACCCACCTTATCTTCAGCATTCTTCTGTAGCACCACATTTCGAAAGCTTCTATTCTCTTCTTGTCCAAACTAGTTATCGTCCATGTTTCACTTCCATACATGGCTACACTCCATACAAATACTTTCAGAAATGACTTCCTGACACTTAAATCTACATCTGATGTTAACAAATTTCTCTTCTTGAGAAACGCTTTCCTTGGCATTGCCAGTCTACATTTTATCTCCTCTCTACTTCGACTATCATCAGTTACTTTACTCCCTAAATAGCAAAACTCCTTTACTACTTTAAGTGTCTCATTTCCTAATCTAATTCCCTCAGCATCACCCGATTTAATTTGACTACATTCCATTATCCTCGTTTTGCTTTTGTTGATGTTCATCTTGTATCCTACTTTCAAGACACTGTCCATTCCGTTCAACTGCTCCTCCAAGTCCTTTGCTGTCTCTGACAGAATTACAATGTCATCGGCGAACCTCAAAGTTTTTATTTCTTCTCCATGAATTTTAATACCTACTCCGAATTTTTCTTTTGCTTCCTTTACTGCTTGCTCAATATACAGATTGAATAACATCGGGGAGAGGCTACAACCCTGTCTCACTCCTTTCCCAACCACTGCTTCCCTTTCATGTCCCTCGACTCTTATAACTGCCATCTGGTTTCTGTACAAATTGTAAATAGCCTTTCGCTCCCTGTATTTTACCCCTACCACCTTCAGAATTTGAAAGAGAGTATTCCAGTCAACATTGTCAAAAGCTTTCTCTAAGTCTACAAATGCTAGAAACGTAGGTTTGCCTTTTCTTAATCTTTCTTCTAAGATAAGTCGTAAGGTTAGTATTGCCTCACGTGTTCCAACATTTCTACGGAATCCAAACTGATCTTCCCCGAGGTCCGCTTCTACCAGTTTTTCCATTCGTCTGTAAAGAATTCGCTTTAGTATTTTGCAGCTGTGACTTATTAATTTGATAGTTCCGTAATTTTCACATCTATCAACACCTGCTTTCTTTGGGATTGGAATTATTATATTCTTCTTGAAGTCTGAGGGTATTTCGCCTGTGTCATACATCTTGCTCACCAGATGGTAGAGTTTTGTCATGACTGGCTCTCCCAAGGCCATCCGTAGTTGGAATGTTGTCTACTCCCGGGGCCTTGTTTCGACTCAGGTCTTTCAGTGCTCTATCAAACTCTTCACGCAGTGTCTTACCTCCCATTTCGTCTTCATCTACATCCTCTTCCATTTCCATCATATTGTCCTCAAGCACATCGCCCTTGTATAAACCCTCTATATACTCCTTCCACCTTTCTGCCTTCCCTTCTTTGCTTAGAACTGGGTTTCCATCTGAGTTCTTGATATTCATACAAGTGGTTCTCTTTTCTCCAAAGGTCTCTTTAATTTTCCTGTAGGCAGTATCTATCTTACCCCTAGTGGGACAAGCCTCTACATCCTTACATTTGTCCTCTAGCCATGCCTGCTTAGCCATTTTGCACTTCCTGTCGATCTCATTTTTGAGACGTTTGTATTCCTTTTTGCCTGCTTCATTTACTGCATTTTTATATTTTCTCCTTTCATCAATTAAATTCAATATTTCTTCTGTTACCCAAGGATTTCTATTAGCCCTCGTCTTTTTATCTACTTGATCGTCTGCTGCCTTCACTACTTCATCCCTCAGAGCTACCCATTCTTCTTCTACTGTATTTCTTTCCCCATTCCTGTCAATTGTTCCCTTATGCTCTCCCTGAAACTCTCTACAACCTCTGGTTCTTTCAGTTTATCCAGGTCCCAACTCCTTAAATTCCCACCTTTTTGCAGTTTCTTCAGTTTCAATCTGCAGTTCATAACCAATAGATTGTGGTCAGAATCCACATCTGCCCCTGGAAATGTCTTACAATTTAAAACCTGGTTCCTAAATCTGTGTCTTACCGGGCTTTGTGTCTATCTTGGCCACAATAATGCGTTCACTATGCTGTTTGTAGTAGCTAACCCGCACTCCTATTTTTTTTATTCATTATTAAACCTACTCCTGCATTACCCCTATTTGATTTTGTATTTATAACCCTGTATTCACCAGACCAAAAGTCTTGTTCCTCCTGCCACCGAACTTCACTAATTCCCACTATATCTAACTTTAACCTATCCATTTCCCTTTTTAAATTTTCTAACCTACCTGCCCGATTAAGGGATCTGACATTCCACGCTCCGATCCGTAGAACGCCAGTTTTCTTTCTCCTGATAACGACGTCCTCGTGAGTAGTCCCCGCCCGGATATCCGAATGGGGGACTATTTTACCTCCGGAATATTTTACCCAAGAGGACGCCATCATCATTTAATCATACAGTAAAGCTGCATTTCCTCGGGAAAAATTACGGCTGTAGTTTCCCCTTGCTTTCAGCCGTTCGCAGTACCAGCACAGCAAGGCCGTTTTGGTTAATGTTACAAGGCCAGATCAGTCCATCATCCAGACTGTTGCCCCTGCAACTACTGAAAAGGCTGCTGCCCCTCTTCAGGAACCACACGTTTGTCTGGCCTCTCAACAGATACCCCTCCGTTGTGGTTGCACCTACGGTACGGCCATCTGTATCGCTGAGGCACGCAAGCCTCCCCACCAACGGCAAGGTCCATGGTTCATGGGGGGGGGGGGGTAGGGGGGGGGGCTTTATGGTTATAAAATAATATCAGCCACAACTCGCAATAGAACATGATTTTACTTAACATGCGACCGGTTTTGGGCTTGTGACCATTTTCTGGTGGTTTTATACTCAGTTGCATGTTTCAGTGCTCAGTGTTGGAGAAAGAAACAAATGATATGATGATAACTCAAGATCCAACTGAAACAACTGGAAGATGCTATGCGACTTGCGTTGTAAGATATTATAGTACTTACATACAGCTGTAGCATCCATGTATTTCCACAATCACATTCGTGAGTTTTTTTACAAAAGTATCATTTTTTTTACTCATTATCTGTATATATACATCATTGTTAATATTAGTATTTCCATATTCTACTTTTCGTACTGTAGACGATAGTAACTTCAGAAGCACATGTACTCACAACATCTGTGTGAAACCCTAAGATGTTTTGGTCTTACGTAAAACCTCTGTTCATTCACTCAGTGACCATAGCAGTACCGAAATAAGAAAGAGAAGGCCAAAATACTCAATTCCGTCTTCCGAAATTGTATCACCGCGGAAGATCGTACGAACGCCGAAATGGCAGATATTAAGATAGCCGTTCACGGAGTGGAATGGTACCAGGACTAGATGAGAAATCTGTAAGATATTAGAAATGATTACGCTAAAGATCGTGCTCCCATTCTAGTATCAGTTTATCATAGATCGCTAGAGCAACGAAGAGTATCTAGCAACTGAAAAAAGCGCAGGTCTTTCCCGTTTTCAGGAAGAGTCGTAGGACAGATGCATATAATTATAGGCATATATCGTTGACCTTGTATAAATATAGAATGTGTTTTGCGTAAAGCATTAGAACGTTTTTTGCGAACGAAAGTCAACATCGATTCCGCAAACACAGACAGATCTTGCGAAATTTAGCTCGCTCTTTTCCTCTATGAGATCCATAGAGTTGTAGACAACCCTCTCAGGTTGATTCTGATGATCTAGTAGAACGCGTCGGATGCTCTTCAATGCTGTTGGCCGATGATGCGGTTGTCCATAACGAAGTAGCAACGCCACAAAACAGTATCGACTTGCAGAACGACCTGCAGAGGACTGGTGAATGGAGCAGGTTCTGGCTGGTGACCAGGTAAGGAAATAAATTTACATACTGTATACACATAGGAAAAGAAATCTACAACTGTACAACTACATTATTGATGAACAATTGCTGGAGTCAGTATCTGCCGTAATATATCTAGGAGTAACTATTCGGACCGACCAAAGTGAATGATCACATAAAACAAATAGCAGGGAAAGCAGACAGATACATAGGAAGAATATAAAGAAAACATATGTCGTCTACGATGGAAGTGGCATGAAAGACGCTTGTTCGACCGATTCTAGAGTATTTTTCATCGATCTCCGATCATTACCAGGTAGAAGAGATAGAGAAGATCCGACGAAGAGCGGCATGTTTGTCACGGGATCGTTTAGTCTGCAGACGTTACAGGAGAGGGGCTGTGTATCACGTACAGGTTTACTAAGGAAATATCGGGAGAGAACTTTCCGGGAAGAGACCAACAACATATTACTTCTTCCCACATCGTACATCTCGGGAAATGACCACGAAGAGAAAATTCGAGAAATTAGAGGCTTATCGACAATCGCTCTTTCCACACGCCATTCGCGAGTGGCACAGGGAAGGGAGGCATCAGTGAGTGGCAGCAGAAGTTTTCCCCGCCGCACACCGTTGGATAGCTAGCTGAGCATCATGCACATGTATACGTCGAGAGAACCTAAGCGTTCGAGGAGACACCTGGTAACATTGCAAACTTGCTTTGTCGATCGGTCGGTTCGCCACCGCCAACTTCTTACCTGTTTCTGTCCATTGAGATGGGGGCAGGCAGAATGTTATTCAGAAGTATCAGTCGCTGTTCGGGAGTCATCTGAGTGTGACATGCCACCGCTGTTTGCGATTGGAATCTGATTTTGTTTGCGAGTTAGTCTTTTTTCGTGAAAGGAAGTTTCTATAATTGTCAGTTCATTTGTCGGAAACATTTTACGGGAGTCTCGCTAGTGAGAAATTTCCTATCCTTTAACAAGATTCAGTTAGTGCCCACTTAGTTCTTCATCCGACCACGATTCACTTCATCCATCGTAATCCCGATGAAGCTTCGTGATGTCTTTCAGCTTCGGGTCGCAAGCCAATTTTCACAACCCGAACTGCGCTGGAGATGGTGAATTTGGCTTTCCGTAACCTTCGAGTGCGTTAATTTCTGTGGCACTTGAATGTCCATGTTGCGTTTTTCACTTAACCTAATCCTCGCTGAATACTGATCACTAACTTTGCGGAGAACTGATACCCCTCAGCGAACCGTAGAGACAGGATTTTTTACGTATGGAATGTTTAGTGAAGTTGAGGAGTTCGCTCCATTTTATGAATACATGTTACTTGTTGTGACCTTGGTATACTTAACGTCTCCTTAATGTGCATTCCGGCACACCATATAATACTGATAAGCTCATTAACCGTAATTGTTCTGTAATTAAAATGTATGAGACGGCACATATTCAAATTTTATGCTCACATTGGCCCCTCTTAAGTCTGTGAGAAATCCCGCTGTCCGCTTTATCATAGAAGTTAAAATTCAATTAATGTTTCATAAGGCTTCAGACAGCTTTGCATTCAGTGGGCGATAGAGAATAATAGGTATTGTTTTTTGCAAAGGAAACACACAACTGCGGAAGTCCATGTTATTTGGCGAACGTTTGCACCACAGGGAACTCTGTTACCAATATCTAGACGATTTATGTTGGCCACTAAAATAGTTGCGTGCACGATAAGCAAGCAAAGATCCATATCGCCTTAACAGAGTGCGAGTGTAAAAGCGTCATTTGCTGATTTAATTGTTTTAAGCATAAACACAGTTAGTTCACTTGGCTCCTGCACTGAAAACAATGCAGAAGAAGACGAGTTACGTACAAACACTGATTAACGATTCGAAAAACGTATTTCCATTTTCAGTTACTCGAAGTCACGTGATCACCATCATTACCTATTGATGAAGGAAGAAATGTATTTAGCCGTTTCACACCCTGAAGTCCTTCGCTGATAGGTAACAACGCCAGGTCGACAAAGAGTTCATTAGAGGAGGAACATAAACTGGGACTGGGGAAGAATGGGGAATGCATTCAGACATTTCCCTTTAGTATCATGGGAGTTATTCCCCGATGTCTTACAGGTCTCCTATCATTCTCTTCCTTCTTCTTATTAATGTTTTCAACATTCTCCTTTGCTTTCTGGTTCTACGGGAACCTCCCCACTCCTTACCTCATCACTTCACCTGATTTTCAACATTCTTCCACAGCACATCTGAAATGCTTCGATTCTCAAGTTTCGGTTTTCCCTTACTCCATGTTTCACTACCATAGAATGCTGTGCTCCAAAATACGTTCTCAGAAATTTCTTCTTCAAAGGAAGGTCTGTGTTTGATCCTACTATACATCTTTTGGCCAGGAACGTCCTTTTTGCTAGTGCGAGTCTGGTTCTTATATCCTACTTGCTCCGTCCACCACGGATTATTTTGCTGCCTAGTTAGCAGAATTCCGTAAGTTCGTGTAATTCTTAGTCGCCAATTCTGATGTTATGTTTCACGGTATTCTCATTTCTGCTACTTCTCATTACTTTCGTCTCTTCAATTTACTCTGAATCCAAATTCTGTATGCATCACGCAGTCAATTCCATTTAATACGTCCTTTAATACTTCTCCACTTTCAGCTAGAATAGCAATGTTATCGGCGAATCTTATCACTGACATCATTTCAACGTGAATTTTGATCCCATCCTTGAAACTTTCCTTTACTTCCGTTATAGCTTCTTCTATGTACAGATTGAAGAGTAGAGCGAAAGACTGCATCCCTGTCTTACACGTTTCTTAATCTGAGCGCTTCGTTCTTCGCCCTCCACCCTTCTTGTCCCTTCTTGGTTCTTGTACATATTGCGTATTACCCGTCGTTCCTTATAGTTCACCCTATTTTTCTCAGAATTTCCAACATCCTGCACTATTTTATACTGTCGAACACTTTTTCCAGGTCGACAATCCTATGAACGTATCTTAATTTTTCTTCAGTCTGTTGTGGCAGAAACAGATTACGTTCTTAAGAGGCAAACCGTTACAGGAGCATACTCAGAGATCTTCTGACGAGGTTACGGGTGGCGTCCAAGACGAAGCCTTCACGGTAGCTGTCCAAAAGGGTGTGTCTGCTCAAGGCAGCTCTCCACCTTATTCTGCACGAAACACAGCCGCACATGCTGCTTCCTTGGACAATGAAATTAAATTTGTCTACCTGCCTCCTTCTCCCCCCCCCCCCCCCAACCCATATTCCCCTAACACGACACCCAGTGACTTCTTTTCTTTCTTCGTCAGATGAATACGACGAGGTGATCTTAAAGATGCAACGTACACTGCCGGAAAAAAAAATTGTGCACGTGGAAAGACGACGTCGATTTGGATGCGATGACGGCATTTGCCACCTGCTGGATACTAGATTTACTGACAATGGTTTCAACGTCGTTCGTCCAGCGTAGTGGTACAGATACCAGAGCGACATCTGCGTCTACCACTTAATAGGGAATGCTCGTAGGTAGAAGGCTCAGTGTGGTGCAGAAGTGGGAAGTAAGCAGGCAATGAAGACGCACTCTAGCTTCCTACAGCCAACTGAGCGAATTAAAGGGGTCAAATTGCCGCCTTCCGAGTGGCGGGATGGTCCTTTTGGAGAATTGAAGTTGGAAGTGCTGCGTCAGTTTTGCAACGATGCTGCTATCTGTGGTTACTTTAACCCGTAGACGAAGTTCTATAAGTCTATGCGGCACGTGCGCCAGCCAGGATCGTCGTATTGTAATGGCGGCAGCGGCAGACCGTACAGCTACCACAGCACAGATGAGAGAGCTTGTGAGCGCAGACGTGTCAACCCGAACTGTAGCGAACCGGTTATCAGTGGTGGGACTAGGAGCAAGCACACCTCTAGCCCATGTTCCACTCACGCCACAGCACCGACGTGCACGGCTCGAATGGCGCTGTAGAAGAATCACTTAGAAGAAAGCACATACTGCATGCACGCGAGTGATGGTCGCATGTGCGTATGACGTAGATCTGGCGACTGCCGTCACATACAGTGCATTCGTCCGAGAAAAACTGGTCCCACACCAGGCCCGATGGTCTGGGGTGCGATTTAAGTTACAACTCTCGTTCACCTCCGGAGTGGACACTAACCAGTGCTCCGTAGGCGCAGAATGTTGAGAGGCCCGTTCTTTTGCCGTTCTTGCAACAGGAAGCTGATATGTTGTTCCAGCAAGATAACGCAGGTCCTTGAAATTCAGAGTGTTGTGCAAGACGTGCAGCAACTTCCTTCGCCAGTACGATCTATGGACTTGTGTCCAATAGAGGACGTGTGGGATTTCATGGGACGACAAGTGACTCCGACTCATCAGCCAACAACTTGTAACAACAACGACTCTGTACTAACGTATATATAAGTAATTCTTTTCATCTGATTTTACGATAAACTTCTGTAATTGATGTTCTGATTTCATTTCTTTTTGTTTCATGCCATAGTGTTAAGAAAACTGTAAACAAGTTTCAATGTGAATATTAATGTTTATGTCAAATGTCAAGTAATATTGTAATAGAATTGAAATGTAACAAATGTTGAAACTGTTGTAAGATGCTTAAAATTTTAACTGTGCGTCTGGTCCATACGTAGGCAATGTGTTAGGATATGTAGAATGCAAAACCTCAGGTAAATACCCGGTCTGTCAGGGAGCGGTAAAAGGTGGATGGCAGGCGAGCGCGGGAAAATGCTCACGGGCACTGCACGGCACAACGGGCTCAGTTGTTGTTGGAGTTTGGTATTGGTTTCACCAACACCTTCTGGAGCGAGGAGGCTCTCCTGGAAGACATAGCCTTACTGAGCCTCGGGTATGCTGTTCCAACGCCCACACTGAATGGTAAAATTCCATAGGCACTAAATGGAAAAGTATTGCGACGCTAAGAAGAATTAAAGTGCCGATACGTGAAGAGCCATAGCTGTGGTTGCATGTGTGCTCTGTGCCTCGCTATCTCGCCGCCCGCCAACCGCCGCGTCGATACTAGCAGGTTGAAACTTTTAGTACTGTATTCGTGTGGATCAGAGACTGAACTGTCTTTGTTTGGCGCAATAATAACCTAAATTTTACCAGAACTTTTCCATCATTTAATTATCCTCACAACGAACCTAGACAGGGTCCTTTCCAAATGTTGTGCAATCCGAGTGTCCCAAAATGAAAATTAAAATTTGTGTTAATAATAATTATTTGCAAAACTAGCTATATTAGAATGCTGTTTAAAGAAATGTTTTGTTAATGAACAAGTAAATGAATAACGAAGGTGTAACGAAGTTGAAAGATAACTTTAGTATTGATATAGTAATGAAGTTTATTATTTCGAGACAGATTTAAAGGCATTTAAATTAGCAGTAAATAAGATGAAAAGAGTAGTAACTTATATACTGGAAATCTTGAACGCATAATAAATTCAGTAATCATTTTTTTTAATACAGCGATCATAGCAGTTTCGGGATCGCCCCCCCCCCCTCATTCATTTGAATTCTGAAGTGTTTTAAATTGGTTTGACCAGCAAAAGTTAAAGTCAACATAAAAGTCAAAATTTATCAGTGTTTTATCTTTATTAAAATTTACATTTTGTGTGTGGCACGAAATTGCAATTTCTAGGGTAACCTATGCCCGACTTTAATCAAATAAATAGACAGTATAAAGTTTTGTAGTACACGTTATAGTGTAGTGTTATGTATTCATGGTTTTCCATATCAGTACAGAACGTGAAACTAGCAGTTCAATAGATTTTCTGGTTCTAAAATTCTACTATATTATGCAGTGTTACAACTTGTTGTTTTGCATGAATATATACCAACTTGTACAGGGAAGAAACTCTGTTAATGCCTAATTAGGCTGGCGACCGTATTATTATCAAATTGGTAGCATCTTCTGGGTTAGTTTGGATCCATTCTGACGTGGAATTGCATTTCGAACTTACTTGACGGGTCATTGTTATTACAGAGTGAATGTAAGTCTTATTTGCCACCATTCAGGCACACACGGTCGATATCTATGCGAAAATCTTTTCTCATGAGGTGAATCCCGCTCACTTACCATAGCACAGGCTTTGACGAGTGCTGTGCCAGTGGTTACAAACTCTTACAGAATTATGCCAGGACAGTTTTCGCTGTCTGTACGATCGAGCAGATGCCGGAGTCAGCGCCTGCACCGCCGGCCGTGGAGGTTACACAGCGTACTAGAATGGGTGTTTTAGGATGGGTACCTCAGAACCACTTGTGCTACGGATCTGTAGGTGTAATCATCTCATTACTTCATACGCACCACTGCAACGATAAATCTTGAGTGAACTGGGAACCTCAAAAACTGTGTACCAATTTTTTTTTCCAGCAGTGTATTTCCTTAACAGCGAAAACGCAGACGTCTGCAACCAAGGTCTCTGCGAAGTCAACCAACGTTGCAAAAAAATGCGTCACACTGAAGGGAGAATATATAGAGGAAGACACACACCGACACCCAGGCTTCGTGGTCGCAGCTTGAATTTTTCGAGGTGATCTTTAGAAGTTGGCTACTGACCCCGTAGCGTCGGATTTGTAACTACCTTCCAGTTTAAAGAATGAATTTTCACTGTACAGCGGAGTGTGCCCCGATATGAAACTTCCTGGCAAATTAGATCGGTGTACCGGACCAAGATCCGAACCTTGGACCTATGCATTTGGCGAGCAAGCGTTCCGATCTACCCAAGCCATGTCCCAGCAATATGCGGGAGCACTAGTCCTAAAAGTTACTCACGAGAACTCCTGTGGATTTTGGAAGGTACTGGCGAAAGTGAAGCTATGAGGCTGGCACCTCAGTCGGTAGAGCACTTGCCCGTGAGTTGCAACTGTCTCTGGTTCGAGTCCTGGTTTCTCCCAGGAAATTTCACCTTCCAGTGTATCTTTTGTTCTCTTCTGCAGTCCGCCTGCTTAACTGAAAAAATAAATAAGTAAATAAAGTGGCAACGTGCTTGCCTCCCATGCAGTGGGCCCGGGTTCGATTACCGGCCGGGTTGGACATTTTCTCCGTTCACGGACTGGATGCTGTGTCGTCGTCATCATCATCATTTCACCCTCATCACCGGCGCTCAAGTCGCCCAATGTGGCGTCTACTGAAGTAAGACTTGCACTTGACTTCCGTACTTCCCCGATTGGGGCCTCCCGGGCAACAACGCCACACGCTCATATCTTTTTCTCTTCTGCAATTTGTCTTCCATGTATTAACTTTTTAAAAATGAGGACTACTCTGCATCAAGTTCTGTTGCTATGTGCTCTGGAAAAATGTTGCTTCCGTCATTCCTCTTCGCTTTATTGTGATGTTTTTCGGTCTAATGTCCTGTAATAGGCATGGCTTGTTTGCATACACTAAATGAACTCTTTCAGCAATTCGCGAATTAATTTGCTTTGGTTCGTAGGACATGATTTAGATTTAGTTATTGCCTTTCTTTGTCACCATTAAGCACTTATAAAGTCCGTAAGTAATATTAACGAGTCGAGACGCACGGCAGTAAACCTGACGGGAGTCACCGTAATCAAGTTCACCCGGCTGAAATACCTACCGTAATCTTTATCGATCATGCATGTAACTGACTCGTGTTGTACTGTTTAGTGGGTAACTTCTGATACCCAAAAATTTATCAGCTAGGATCAGCAGCACTGTAACACTGATGGCTGACGGTGCTGTTGCATACACGTGGGTGTCGTCGTTGGAAGTTGGTAAGCAAAGGCAAGACGACTTGCACAAGATTTTCCCTTGGTTTAATGGCTGACAACTCTGGATAAACATACGGCAGAGTCTAGAACAAAGACAATGAACACCATAGTATCTGATTACGCGACTGTCCGTCCTCTTCTGGGGTATAACATACACTCCTGGAAATGGAAAAAAGAACACATTGACACCGGTGTGTCAGACCCACCATACTTGCTCCGGACACTGCGAGAGGGCTGTACAAGCAATGATCACACGCACGGCACAGCGGACACACCAGGAACCGCGGTGTTGGCCGTCGAATGGCGCTAGCTGCGCAGCATTTGTGCACCGCCGCCGTCAGTGTCAGCCAGTTTGCCGTGGCATACGGAGCTCCATCGCAGTCTTTAACACTGGTAGCATGCCGCGACAGCGTGGACGTGAACCGTATGTGCAGTTGACGGACTTTGAGCGAGGGCGTATAGTGGGCATGCGGGAGGCCAGGTGGACGTACCGCCGAATTGCTCAACACGTGGGGCGTGAGGTCTCCACAGTACATCGATGTTGTCGCCAGTGGTCGGCGGAAGGTGCACGTGCCCGTCGACCTGGGACCGGACCGCAGCGACGCACAGATGCACGCCAAGACCGTAGGATCCTACGCAGTGCCGTAGGGGACCGCACCGCCACTTCCCAGCAAATTAGGCACACTGTTGCTCCAGGGGTATCGGCGAGGACCATTCGCAACCGTCTCCATGAAGCTGGGCTACGGTCTCGCACACCGTTAGGCCGTCTTCCGCTCACGCCCCAACATCGTGCAGCCCGCCTCCAGTGGTGTCGCGACAGGCGTGAATGGAGGGACGAATGGAGACGTGTCGTCTTCAGCGATGAGAGTCGCTTCTGCCTTGGTGCCAATGATGGTCGTATGCGTGTTTGGCGCCGTGCAGGTGAGCGCCACAATCAGGACTGCATACGACCGAGGCACACAGGGCCAACACCCGGCATCATGGTGTGGGGAGCGATCTCCTACACTGGCCGTACACCACTGGTGATCGTCGAGGGGACACTGAATAGTGCACGGTACATCCAAACCGTCATCGAACCCATCGTTCTACCATTCCTAGACCGCCAAGGGAACTTGCTGTTCCAACAGGACAATGCACGTCCGCATGTATCCCGTGCCACCCAACGTGCTCTAGAAGGTGTAAGTCAACTACCCTGGCCAGCAAGATCTCCGGATCTGTCCCCCATTGAGCATGTTTGGGACTGGATGAAGCGTCGTCTCACGCGGTCTGCACGTCCAGCACGAACGCTGGTCCAACTGAGGCGCCAGGTGGAAATGGCATGGCAAGCCGTTCCACAGGACTACATCCAGCATCTCTACGATCGTCTCCATGAGAGAATAGCAGCCTGCATTGCTGCGAAAGGTGGATATACACTGTACTAGTGCCGACATTGTGCATGCTCTGTTGCCTGTGTCTATGTGCCTGTGGTACTGTCAGTGTGATCATGTGATGTATATGACCCCAGGAATGCGTCAATAAAGTTTCCCCTTCCTGGGACAATGAATTCACGGTGTTCTTATTTCAATTTCGAGGAGTGTATTTTATTTTGAGCGTCTTTTTTTACGCGAGGTCCATATCTTTGAATCTCAGTCGTGTTAGACTGCAAAGACGCTTGCGCGCGTTGTTCAGACATCGGTGTAGTCATTAGAAAATATAAAAGGCACAACCGCCACTTTAAGAATCCCAATTCTGTGATAGATTTCACTTAGAGCTTACTTCAGCATTACAAGTTATTCAGTATGTCAGATAAAATATACTTTGAATAATATTTCAAGGCAAAAGTGAAATTTATCACTGTGAATGTAGCTATGCAGAATGAATTCTAAGGTAGCGTAGCCTTCTAGTGAATAAAAGCCATGTACATGTGAATTATCTAGATATCCTCCTCACTGAATTATTTAAGAAAAGAATAGGATTGTAATCTAAAAAACCGGTTCAACTTAAAAATTAAGTGCAAGTTTTCGTAAACTTCCATGGGATGCTTGAATTTCAGAGTCGATATTCAGACTACTTTATTTTGTTGTTCGATGAATCTGCTCCACCTATCAATTTTAAAGATTCAGGTTATTCAGTTCAAAGCGTATAATAAATAGAAAGCTAATGTAGCGCCAACCACCACAGGATAAAACGGGTGTTGTTATCGCACTGAATATTACCGCTCGAAACTACAACTACCGCTACTCTTGTAGCAGTCACATTTTTAGAATAGTGCCTGACAAGCTCCGTTATATTGGACTGAAGCAGGACACAGAAAAATTTCAGCGAAAGGCAGCTCGCTTTGTGTTATCGCGAAATAGTTGAGTGAGTGGAGCGTCATGGATATGACAGAAGTGTTGGCATGGCAGTCATTAAAATAAACACGTTTTTCGCTGCGGCAGGGCCTCTTCATTAAATTTCAATCAGAAACGTTCTCCTTAGAGTGAGAAAATATTTTGTTGGTGCCCACGTACGTAGGTAGAAATGATGGCCGAATAAAATAAGAGAAATCAGAGTTCACACGGAAAGGTTTAAGTGTTCGTTTTCGCCACGCGGTGTCAGGGAGTGAAACGGTAGAGAAATGGTTTGAAGGTGGTTCTGCCAGGCACTTAATTGTGAAAAGCAGAGTAGTCGTGTAGAAGTAGATGCACATCTTGAGCACGTTACATCGTACAAGTATTTACAGGCAATAACAAAGGAGCGATATGAAATAACAAAGAAGTAGTATTAGAGAAGGCGAATGGAAGTCTTAGATTTAGTGGAAGGGATCTGGGGAAGTGTCGTGTGTCTACTACGGGATTTCAGGAAGCAAATTACACATTTCGTCCCACGCTAAGAATTTTGCAAGTAAAATGTTTCGCACTGTCAAAAGAGAGTACATATTCTGGGTTCCCTGCAGATACGGTTCTGCAGCGGTACAGATAACATGGTGCAAGTGAACTGGAAACGTACTCCAGAGTTGAAGTTCGCGGGACAGTATGATTCTTGTGAGTAAAATGTCTAAACTGTACACAGAACCACTGCGAAATTCTGGCGGTGTACAGACCAAACGCGATGTCATATCCAGCCGCAATGAAATGGTGTCGAGAATTTAACAGAGGGTGCACGGATGTGGTCGGGAAGGGAAGCGAAGCCTTCGACACTGATTGCAGCAACGAAGTCCAGGCATTCTTATCTACAACCTGAAATAACATAAAACAAAGGAGAAAACTATTTTCCAACGATGAATACGTTCACACAAATGTCCTCGAATGGCTCCGTGACAACGTAGCCGATTTCTGTCGTCGAGAAACTGCACGACTAGTAAAATGTTCAGACCATTGTTTACAGAGTCTGTGTTTGTGACTATGTTGAAAAAATAGTGTCATGCATTGTCTCTCTTTGAAATGTAGTGCAGCGCTCAATCAGTATTACTTGGGGTGCCATAATGGCGTGTAACTAATTGTTTGAAGTTCTCTCGTATGAAGGGAATGGCTTACAAGAAAATATAGAGAACAACTGTTGAATATTATTCCAAATTTTAGAGTTTTTATTAGCCAGGCAGGACAGCATACATCGAACGATTTACAGACCCGCTGGCGGGGTCTAAAAGGGGCATTATAGCCGGTAAGAGATTTTGGTGGCATTCTGATAGCCTCTGAAGATAGAAGACGCAGTTCTTCGAAAAACCCTGACGGGTATATTTACTGAACTTGTGTTTCAGGAATTCTGTGTGACTATTTTTGCAATCGCTATCTTATAGCCCAAGGCGAGAGTAAGATGGACAGAGGTTAGGCCGTATACAGAGGCATTTAGAGAGTGCTTTCTCGTTCATTCAGTTAGCGAGTGAAAGAGGAAAGGAAGCTGATAACATCAGTACGCGGTAGCCCGCACTTGGCACTGTGCACTGAGGTGGCAAAAGTCGTGGGGGCACCTCGTAACGCCGTATCGAACCTTCTTTCGTCCGACGTAGTGCAGCAACTCGACGTGGCGTGGACTCGTGAAGCAGTTGAAGATCCCCTGCAGAAATATTGAGCCGTGCTACGTCTTTAGCCGTCCGTGAATGCGAAAGTGTTGCCGGTAAAGGATTTTGTGCAAGGACTGACCTCTCGCTTACGTCCCACAAATCTTCAATGCGAGTCACGTAAGGCAATGTGGGTGGCCAAATCACTCGCTCGGATTGTCCACAATGTTCTTCAAACCAGTCGAGAACAATATCCGCCCAGTGCCATGTGCATTGTCATCCATAAAAATTCAACCGTTGTTTGGCAACATGAAGTCTGTGAATGGCTGCAAAGCGTCTCCAACTGGTCAAACACGACCTTTTCCAGTCAATGTCCGGTTCAGCTGGGCCATAGTACCCAGTCCATTCCATGTAAACACAGCCCACGCGATTAGGGAGCCACCACCAGCTTGCACAGAGCGTTGTTAACAATTTTGGTCCGTATCTTCATGGGGTCTGCGCCACCCTCGAACGCTACCGTCAGCTCTTTCCACCTGAAATCGGAACTCATCTGACCAGGCAACAGGTTTCTACTCGTCTAGGGTCAAACCGATATGCCACGAGCCCAGGAGAAGCACTGCAAGCGACGGCGGGCTGCTAGCAAAGGCACTCGAGTCGGTTGTCCGCTAACACAGCCGATTAACGCCGAATTTCGCTGCATTCTCCTAACGGATACGTTCGTCGTACGTCCCACACTGATTTCTGCGGTTATTTCATGCACTGTTGCTTGTCTGTTAACAATCGCAACTCTACGCAAATGCTGGTGCTCTCGGTCGTTAAGTGAAGTCCGCCGGCCACTGTATGGTCCACGGTGAGAGGTAATGCCTGAAATTTGGTGTTCCCAACACACTCTTGACACTGTGGATCTCTGGATAGTGAATTCCCTGACGATTTCCGAAATGGAATGTCCCATTCGTCTAGCTCTAACTACCATTCCACCTTTAATATCTGTTTATTCCGGTCGTGTGCCATAATCACGTCGGACACATTTTCAGTAGAATCATCTGAGTACAAATGACAACTGCGCCAATGCACTGCCCTTTCACACCTCTATTACGCAATACTACCGCCACGTGTCTATGTGCGTATCGCTACCCGACGACTTTCATCACCTCAGTGCTCGATCCCGCCGACGTTTCCAGCATTCTGCACTTCACGCGGAATTCCGAACTGCGTCAAAAGGGCTGCGCGGACAAGTTCCCAGGAACAGGCAGTGACAGCGCTGGAGGCGGCGCCGCATCCATCACGGCTGTCAGGCAGGGCGGGGTGTTGCGTCACCGCTCCCCTCCCCTCCCCGCCCCTCCCCCGCTCCCACACGAGGTCTCCTCCACACGTGCCCTGCACGAGTAAGCGCGGCGTCTACTGGGGCTCCGGCAACCTTGCTCTTCCAGTGGCCTACGCCAGCCATCGTCAGAATACTGTGCGACTACAGAGCAGTAATAAACATCAAAACACCACAAAGCGACTACACTGTGAAGCGTTAACTAACTAACCTGCTGATTATACTGCGGGAGATAAAGGAGAATCGACGCATTCATTCTATTTTATTCAGTGCGTAATAACAGCAAAAATGCAAAATTTCTTTCTTTCATAAAGCAAAGGAAGTGATAACTTGTCAAGAAGTTGTGCAAAAATCAGACAGTAGTTATAACAGTCGAAACTCACGGATAGAGCAGTAACTGAGAAGGAAGTGAGACATTCACACTTTGCAAACCACTGAAGTAAATGGCAGAGGGTACGTCCCACTGTACCGGGTGTTTCGGTTTTTCCCCGTCGGAAGAATAACTGTTCAAATGGTTCCGTGTGCGCTGCATTTAATCTTCTAATCTATGAGAAAGATACATAGGAGGTTGCAGTGTATTCCTAGAGACATCATTTGAAGCCGGTTCTTAACTTTGGAAGTAGGTTTTCTCGGAATATTTTACGTCTATCTTGAACAGTATACCAGCTCAGTTCCTTCAGCAACTCTGTGACAGTCTCCCACAGCTCAAACAAACCTTTAGTAAATCATGCTTTCCTGCAGTGCGTACGTTCAGCATCCCCCAGTAAGTTCCATTTGGTGTGCGTCCCACACACTCCAGCAATGGGTCGCACGAACGATTTGTAAGCAAACTCCTTCGCTGAGTGACTGCATTTCTCGCTTATTCTACCAGTAAACCACAGTCTACCAACTGTTTTACCCACGACCGAACCTATGTGGTCATTCCATTTCATACCCCCGCAGAGTGTTACACGCAGGTATACGAGTTGGCCGATTCCAAATGTGTCGCACTAATAGTGTAGCCACAGGATACTAGGTTGTTTTTTTTTTTTCGATTTGCGAGGTGCACAGTTTTCATATCTGAATATTTAAAGTAGGTTGCCTCTCTTTGCACCACTGTGAAATCTTGTCAGGATCTGACTGAATATTTATGCAGCTTCTTTGGCACAGTACTCCATTATAAATAACTTCATCATCTGTAAAAACTCTGACATTGCTATTAACATGATCAGACGGATCATCATGATGCAGCATGACCAGCAAGAGTCGCAGCACACTTCTACACCCAAAGTTCATTCTACGTATGCTGATGTCTCTCCAACCATCTACATCTACATTTATACGCCGCAAGCCACCCAACGGTGTGTGGCGGAGGGCACTTTACGTGCCACTGTCATTACCTCCCTTTCCTGTTCCAGTCGCGTATGGTTCACGGGAAGAACGTCTGCCGGAAAGCCTCCGTGCGCGCTCGAATTTCACATTCGTGATCCCCTCGGGAGGTATAAGTAGGGGGAAGCAATATATTCGATACCTCATCCAGAAACGCACCCTCTCGAAACCTGGACAGCAAGCTACACCGCGATGCAGAGCGCCTCTCTTGCAGAGTCTGCCAGTTGAGTTAGCTAAACATCTCCGTAACGCTATCACGCTTACCAAATAACCCTGTGACGAAACGCGCCGATCTTCTTTGGATCTTCTCTATCTTCTCCGTCAACCCGACCGGGTACCGATCCCACACTGATGAGTAATACTCAAGTATAGGTCGAACGAGTGTTTTGTAAGCCACCTCCTTTGTTGATGGACTACATTTCTAAGGACTCTCCCAATGAATCTCAACCTGGTACCCGCCTTACCAACAATTAATTTTATATGATCATTCCACTTCAAATCGTTCCGTACGCATACTCCCAGATATTTTACAGAACTAACTGCTGCCAGTGTTTGTTCCGCTATCATATAATCACACAATAAAGGATCCTTCTTTCTATGTATTCGCAATACATTACATTTGTCTATGTTAATGGTCAAGTGCCTATCCGCTGCAGATCTTCCTGCATTTCGCTGCAATTTTCTAATGCTGCAACTTCTCTGTGTACTACAGCATCATCCGCGAAAAGCCGCATGGAACTTCCGACACTATCTACTAGGTCATTTATATATATTGTGAAAAGCAATGGTCCCATAACACTCCCCTGTGGCACGCCAGAAGTTACTTTAACGTCTGTAGAAGTCTCTCCATTGATAACAACATGCTGTGTTCTGTTTGCTAAAAACTCCTCAATCCAGCCACACAGCTGGTCTGATATTCCGTAGGCTCTTACTTTGTTTATCAGGCGACAGTGCGGAACTGCATCGAACGCCTTCCGGAAGTCAAGGAAAATTGCATCTACCTGGGAGCCTGTATCTAATATTTTCTGGGTCTCATGAACAAATAAAGCGGGTTGGGTCTCACACGATCGCTGTTTCCGGAATTCATGTTGATTCCTACAGAGTAAATTCTGGGTTTCCAAAAAGACATGATACTCGAGCAAAAAACATGTTCTAAAATTCTACAACAGATCGATGTCAGAGATATAGGTCTATAGTTTTGCGCATCTGCTCGACGACCCTTCTTGAAGACTGGGACTACCTGTGCTCTTTTCCAATCATTTGGAACCCTCCGTTCCTCTAGAGACTTGCGGTACACGGCTGTTAGAAGGGGGGGCAAGCTCTTTCGTGTACTCTGTGTAGAATCGAATTGGTATCCCGTCATGTCCAGTGGACTTTCCTCTGTTGAGTGATTCCAGTTGTTTTTCTATTCCTTGGACACTTATTTCGAAGTCAGCCATTTTTTCGTTGTGCGAGGATTAGAGGAGGAACTGCAGTGGGGTCTTCCTCTGTGAAACAGCTTTGGAAAAAGGTGTTTAGTATTTCAGCTTTACGCGTGTCATCCTCTGTTTCAATGCCATCATCATCCCGGAGTGTCTGGATATGCTGTTTCGAGCCACTTACTGATTTAACGCAAGACCAGAACTTCCTAGGATTTTCTGTCAAGTCGGTACATACAATTTTACTTTCGAATTCACTGAACGCTTCACGCATAGCCCTCCTTACGCTAACTTTGACATCGTTTAGCTTCTGTTTGTATGAGAGGTTTTGGCTGCGTTTAAACTTGGAGTGAAGCTCTCTTTGCTTTCGCAGTAGTTTCCTAACTTTGTTGTTGAACCACGGTGGGTTTTTCCCGTCTCTCACAGTTTTACTCGGCACGTACCTGTCTAAAACGCATTTTACGATTGCCTTTAACTTTTTCCATAAACACTCAACATTGTCTGTGTCGGAACAGAAATTTTCGTTTTGATCTGTTAAGTAGTCGCACACACCAAGGGCGTTAGGTAGTCCAAGATAACTTGTTGCGTCCTAAAAAATCGGCAATCCACTCACAAATTTCGTTTGATGCCCAATACGATCGTACTTTTGATAGCAGTGCAGATTTGGTACGGATTCAAAGACTTTTCGGTAATCGATAAATAATGCAACTACTTGACGGACTTGATCGAAAGCCTTCACAACACTTCGCGAAAGAAAAGTTCGAGTTGAGTTTAATAAGATGGATTTTTTTCGGAACCCGTTCTGCTTGGTATGGAGGAGATCATTCTGTTCGAGACTGACACGTCTTGTCTCAGAATATAAGATTCTACAACAAATCCTACCCCAATGTTACTCATTCTATACAGTGTTGGCGACAAGTCCCCGTTCCCTTAGTATGGAACGCTAATAGATTTGATTTGTTTTGGTGGAAGTACTTAACTACGTAGTCAGTCTCCAATGTGCTTGACTCTTCACCATCCTGCTGTAAACGCATTTACACATCTCTCCATGCTCTTCTTGACATAGGTCTGAGGAGGTCCGGTGTTATAGTGCGAGAGGCATCCTGAACAGCATTGCTCATTTCTTCGTTTGTTGCATAACGACGTGCAGATACATGCGCCTTCATAACGAGTTGCTAGGTGTGATGTCAACGCTTCTTGGTAGCCACGTCAAGGAGGAGCGGGTTTTGCTGATGAATAGCGACCCATCCATCATCGTGGACAGTGTTCATTTAGGAAGTCGCGGACAGCAAGGGCGTAGTGAAGAGGCGCTCCGTCCTGTCAGGCCCCTTTCTTCAAACTAAAGTATTAACCATCTTTGCAACAAGCGTAAATTAATTTGCGCCATTCAAAGTCCCTTCAAAAAAAGTACAGTGCAAATAGTTGCTGTTATGTCATCGTAGCCCATATAACATTACGTGAGGCGCGTTCCTTTCTAGCTCGACTGTGTAATGAAGATTCTCTTTGGCGCAAACAACATTTCTAGCACATAAGTTCCGTAAAACAATGAAGCACGAGTTATCATTACAATGGAAAACTGGAAAACGTTCAAATGTGTGTGAAATCTTGTGGGACTTAGTTGCTAAGGTCATCAGTCCCTAAGCTTACACACTGCTTAACCTAAATTATCCTAAGGACAAACACACACACACACACACACACACACACACACACACACACACACACACACACGCACACACGCATGCCCGAGGGAGGACTCGAACCTCCGCCGGGACCAGCCGCACAGTCCATGACTGCAGCACCTCAGATCGCTCGGCTAATCCCGCGCGGCTATTACAATGGAATCCACCTCTCCTGAGAACTGAATCAGAACAGCTGCCGTGTCGGTAAGAGAGACAGAGCGCTTCTTATGGGCGAGAGTCGCAGTAATAACGAAGTCTGTACTCGCCCGATCGTGCTGGTAGATACATTGGTCACCTCCCTACGGTCGTGCAGACGCCGACCGGGCTCTTGACGCGTCGCTGTCCCTCGGGTGTACCGCCAGGACCCGTCTGCACGGAAGTTCACCGCCTCCAGTGTGAACTGCCGTAGGCTACGACGTATTCACCATCGACGGTTGCGGATCGTAACCGCGAATGCACGTGCTACAGCGCAGCTGATCAGTCGACAGTTTCCTTCTGTACAACCAGCTGTTGAGAAGCTGTACCACCCACAACCATCCGGATCATGGAGTATCGAAGTTGGCGCCCTCACACGTGTACCGCTGCTCAGTACTCAGTAATTCACAGGGAGCTGAGCATTCGGGGGGATGGTGGTTCAGTTCCGTGTCCAGCCCTCATCTCGTTAAAGGAAATGTCGGAATGTTTACTGTCAAAAAAAGAGAAGAAGACATGGGTGATTTTCTTCCCCAGTCGGAGCTTGTGTTCCACCTCTAATGATCTCGTTGTTGGCGGCACATTAATTCATAATCATCTCTCCGTCCGTCCTTCCTACGTTCCTTCCTTACTTACTTAGGCCTACTTACTTCCAGTGACACATACGATTATATCAAAATACCCCTTCCCACAATCTGCTGGTGGGGAGGTGACGGTCCTGTGCGAGTCCGGTCCACATGGACTTCGGCTGTTCCATCGTCCGCAACTGCATTCGGTCAGGACAGTAAGGACCGACAACTCTTGGTGTAAGGTGTATACATCGATCAGTTACGAACTATCTCCAACAGACTTCCTAATCTTGCGCAACATAAAAGTAGGTGAAATTCCACGTTCTGGCCCTAGAACTGGATAAACGGGTCCGACCGATCGCCGTGTCATCCTCTGCCAATGGCTCCCTCGGTTGTTGTCCGGGGTCTTGACCTTGCGGTCGCTTTTAATCTGTTGAGTAACTCCTCATTTGGCCTTGCGAGGCTCAGTACAGTCCTCCGACCAAGGGAATAACCGTGACAACACCTGGAATCGAACCCGGCTCACCCGCATAGCAGTCTGCCGCGCTGATCATTCAGCTACGGAGGTGAACAATACAAATGTTTACGTGGATAATTATCATCTGTCTATGAAGTGAAGTGTTTAAGTGACTTGCATAAGTTTTAATGATATATAAAGCTACCATTTAATTTTTAAGCACTTTAAACAGCTTTCTGAAGTTTCTGCGGCAGTACTTTTTTCTTTTACAGTCAAAAGCGTATTTCCTGTGCATTCTCATTTCTTCACTCGATATTTTTCTACTTGCTTTTGGAAAGAAGGAGGGGCGTTCAGTAAGTAATGCTACACTTTTTTTCTGAAAACATACTGGTTTTATTGAGGACTGCAGTACAGCGCACTATTCCCCTGTCTTTTGGCTACAAGACCCTGTTTTTCAACACAATCCCCGTTCAGTGCGACCGTATTGGCTACCTCACTGGGAGGGCCCGGATGTCCGCAGCACGCCACCACCCTACTGTTGGACGTCGGGGCCAGCGTCTCGCTGCACCAGTAACGCCCCAGCCGTCCGCGTACTGCTTCCCGTGGAGTGCGTCCTTCACTGAGCCAAACAGGTAGAAGTCGGCAGGTGCGAGATCCCGGCTGTAAGGCGGGTGAGGGAGGACAGTCCAGTGGAGTAGTTGTGAGCTCCTCTGGGTGTGCAGACTTGTGTGAGGCCTTGCGTTGTCACGGAGAAGGAGAAATTGGTTTGTATTTTTCTGCCGACAAACACGCTGAAGTAGTTTCTTCAGTTTCCCGAGGGTAGCAGCCCGAGGGAGAACCTCCAGCAGAATAACCCTCTCAGAGCACCACAAGACCGCCCCCGTGACTTTATCCTCTAATGAGAGTGTCCGCACGTTACGACACTGTACGAGTCACGGCTGCATACGGCCGGCCAGCACGCGGGACGCCCGGCAGGTTTGCGACGACGACGGGCGCCTCGCCCACCGAATCGCCGTGCTTTTATTCACTGCCAGGTCTTCGTAGACATTCTTGTAATGTCTTCTAACATCTGCCACGCTGTGGTTTTCCGCCAAAAAGAACTCAATGACAGCTCTCTGCTTGGAATTCACCTCCGTCAGAGACGCTTTTTGAACACTTCGTATAGCGCCGCCAGCTATCGGAACTTCATGGAATCATAGGGGATGAAGCGAGCGAGAATATTCCACTATGTCTCACAACAGATTCCTCAAGTTTTCAATAGAAATTGGCCGTTAAAAATTGCGTTGCTTATACTTACTGAACACCCGTCGTAAAAGAAAGCAAACTATCATCAACCGAAAGGTTCCACTAGTGACATAAATTCGTGCAGGAGGCCCGCGAGTATAAGTGAGGACCTTTTTTCGCCACCTTTCGGTCTTAATAACAAGAATCCATTTATCGTTAAAACTTTACTTACGAGTTTCGAGTCCAAGATGCTACTCCAGACGGGTGTAAAAACAAATGTGCGCAACGGAAAATAATAAACGCTAAAATGAAGATTTGGCCCTGTCTGACTACCCCCTGAAGCAGATCTTAGGATCTCTTAATGGACTGTAACATATAAATTACAACCTAAACATAACTGAATGATTAAGGCAACTAATACTACTAAATGGTAAACGTTGATCCTACTTATATATTCATTGTAGATTAAAAAAAAACTTTATATTAGAAAATTTACATTTCCTAAGTAAAATTACTTGTCAATTGCCCAATTCTTTTATGACTGCGCCCTCTAATACCAATAACGCGCAATGACTGACATCATCTACGTGCCAAACACTACAAGACACTACTTTCAAAGATGATCTACGGTGGTGTGGAACCTCAGTAGAAATAGACCAACTTGATCACAGGTGTTTATCTTTCATAGTCCTAATAAGCCGAAGCAATTTACGGTATCATCGTATGTACTGTGTCCGGTGCGTCGAAGTGACGGTTCTCGTACTCGTCTGCGACGATGGAAGACCTCCAGCCACACATAAACTGTTTGAAACACTAGGACGGCAAAAGGCGGTCCTCTGACTAATATACTCTAATACTGTCTTCTCCTCTCTGTGTTCTACAGACGAGAAACGCGAACTCCCAGCCACAAGGACGGAGTTCAGATAACGCCTTAGCGTAAGTATAGGCAGAGGAAGTGCTCTGAATTATTGAACGCTGCGTACTCAACGACGACTTCCGACCCAGAGGTAAAGTCGACAATCGTATAGGTTCGCAACAGTACAGTTCCGAACTGTTCTAACTATAAACTCTCCTGGAAGCAAAGACACTAAGTCCGTTTGTCCCAACAGAAGTTGATACCGAGCGACCGTCACACACGGGCGCTCACAACGGAAGACCTCGTCTCCCCACCACTGGCTTCTCAGCAAGGCTCGGCTTCCCACCCTCGTAATTCCGAGAACGAATCATATTCCCGAAACCACGGAATATTCTCCCTCTCTACAGATTCTTCCGAACGCCGAGCAACCATATTTTAGTCTTTTGTCGCCCAGCGCGTAAAGTTTGCGAGGAAAAACCTATACTCGTACAATGGTACGCTTCTGAGTAAAAATCCGCAGAAATAACCCAGCCTGCTCCTCGTTCCTCGCAACTGCGTCCAAGATTTTCGTAGTTTCCGAAGTATAATCCTTCCCATCTGGCTTTTACTGGGTGGGCGCGCCTCTATTGTGCCCCAGTGCTCAGGTATCCCAACGTCCGTCTTGCTGCTTCCTGTGTTTAAGCAGGACCGACACACCTGTGTGGGCCTTCCTCCAAGGGCTTCAGTTCCGCCTGCCGCTTCATTTCCACTGTCGCTCAAACCTCTACTAGTATAGTCAATCATTCATTACGCCGTTCTGATAATAAAGACACTCCGTCACATTTCATGCAATAAGCGTTAACAGTTATTTACAAGGCGTACGTGACAATGTCACTCTCTTTCATATAGCCATGTATACGATGTACAACGTATTACATACCGAATTGTGTTTGTAGATCACGGCAAAGTATGTCGATGGGTGCTTGTAAGGTGCGAAATTATAGCCACCTTACACCAGCACTGACCGTCATCAGAATTTCATATAAAATAACCTGATAAAGAACATCGTTTGAAATGATTTCAGTGATCAATGTTAAGACTGAAAATAATTTGACGTAATACCCTGCATTAAGTTCTTTTAGCTGAATTTCTGATGATGGGCTACGCATGTAACACTTAAATAATTAAATTTTTAACCAGTGGACTTTTTAATATTAGCGTCCAAAAAACAGGAGATGTAGACGTCGTCAGAACCCAAAGATAACACTAAACACCGCAGTGCTTCAAGAGTTGTGCCAATATTTGGAGGTGGTAAGCCCTTGCCATCTTTCAGTCTTTCACCTGATTTCCCAGACATCTACAGGAAAATCTGCAGTTTGACTACTCAGCCACGATGCAGCTCGGCACTTATCACAAATAATTACTGCCAGAGGTGAAAGAAGCGTTAAGTAACAGAAAAATCCATAGGACCGAAAGAGGGTTGAACTCTAAATCTCAATTTGCCGTTTGACACTTACCAGCTCAGGCACAGATCCACGGATTTTCAGAAAGGTCTTGAAGTCTTCTTCTCACTTTAATTTTCGGATATGCTTCAAAAATCAGCAACGCAGCCAGGCTACTGCAGAATCCTTCACTTTGTCTCGTATGCAATTTAGTAAATACACCTGTAGTCTGCCAACGTCAGAGTACAGAGCAGCAGACATCTTACATTCCTCTTCATTGCATTGACAGCAATGTGTGACCTGTATATGAAACAGAGGAATGTGAATGTAACGGATATGGCAGGTCGGAAACAAGTGACTTTCAACCGCACAGGGCATTGTAGGAATGCAATGGCGGAAGTGGAAAATTTGTGTTGGACCGGGACTCGTACCCAGATTTACCGCTTCTCAAAGAGCAGCTGCCTTAATGACTTCGGCCATCCGGACACACCTCTCACCCACGCAAATTTCCAACTTACCGCACGCTGCACTCCTCATCCATTAACCCCCTACTCGCAAATTATTGATTCCCGCAGGAGTTTGTAACGCCGGAAATGCATATCCTCCTATTTCCATCTGTTGTACTGTAAGTTTTTTCCTTAATTTGTTACCTGAATATATGACATTTCTGTGCCTTTATATATTGTAATTGTTTTACTATATATATATATATATATATATATATATATATATATATATATATATATATATGTGTGTGTGTGTGTGTGTGTGTGTGTGTGTGTGTGTGTGTGTGTGTGTGTGTGTGTGTGTGTGCATTTATGTCGGTGTATAATTGGTTTGTTTCGTAAATATTATTTGTATTTTTACGCTGGGTCTTGCCTAGGGAAAACTGCTATCGAACGATTACATCGATAGGTCGTGTGAAGAATCAAAGTGTGTAGGATCTTTGGTAGTGTTAACTCTGCCGCGTAGAGCGCGGGCAGGGCAGTTGGGGTCTGGCTGGAGTAGCGAGTGGAGCAGGTGTGTGGTGTGACGCTCCCGCGAGTTGCCGCGCTTTCAGGGTCTAGCAGCATGTAATTGCGCTCGACTTGCTATGTTAGTTTCTGGCACGGTGTCGCGGACGGGAAGCATTAGCCGGCGCACATCAAGAGCCCGTTTCGTTTGGTGACCGTGTCGAGAAGAAGGCGCGCCAACATCCAGCTTCTGCAACAGCGACGGCCGACAATGAGTGACTGTCGCCACCTCCTCGATCGACGGCTTCAAACCTTCAATCAACTAACAAGGAAGACTAAAAGCACGTAAAGTTTCAGAACTGTATGGCAGACCTCAGCTTTTCAAATTGTTCCATTTGCCTCGCAAAATTACAGCAACTCAGCATGAGCCTTTGTTGCTCATTGTCCCAATTGCATTACCAAGCAGGGTCCCTTCCCTTTCCGAAATGAAACCGAGTGTCGTTGAAATTCAGACGCCAGCATTAAAGTACTATCATTGCATTTCATTACTTTAGTTTCCAAGTGCAGTTAAAGCATAGCTGGCTACAATAGTTAGATTACACAAGCACAAATTAAGAGTGCGAGTTTTGTTAGCATATTTTAGCTTACCTGTGACTGCAGCTCAGCTTGGTACGTACTAAATTTTATTATTGTTAATTATTCAGAATCATTTAATTCAAGTTCAAAGTTAAATCTCTTGTTTCTAAATTGCGTAGAGTCAAGTTGCTTTTGAAATGATTGTTGAGGTAGTCCAAGGCTAACCGTATTCTGCTGGATTTCGATGTGCTTCAGAAAGAAAGCTCACTATTAACTTCAGTGACTAAATTAACTTTCGATTTTCCGGTTTTATTAATTCTTTTGCTAAATTAAGTCAGAGTGTAGCGAAATTTATTACTTCTGACAAACTTTCAGTTTTCACACTACACGTGTCAACCTTCAGTTGCCACGCTTCTAGTGCTAATTATATGTGTAATAACCTTTCTTTTTCAGTTACTATAGTAATTGTCCTTAGGACTGGCGACCGTGATTTCCCCCAAATCTCAAATATCTAATTACCGCTAGTTAATTGTTGACGTAACGGCCGCACATTTACTTTCTTTATTAACTTTACCCCTTTTCAAAATTAATTTCCACCAGTTTCATTTGCATTTTTCCTTTCATTTAGATGTAACCCTTTCCTCCCTCTTTACCGACAGATTAACTTCGGTGACGATTGCTTTTCCAAAATTCCCATTAGGTACACGCGGTTTCATTTTTCACTGTCATTAAGGTCGATAAGTGAGGGGGAGGTTACAAGTTCGGACGATATTAGTACATACCCACTGAACTAAACGTCAAGGACCACTCACGCTCTTACGAACGACAGAACAGATACCACTCAAATATGTACGTTTGTGGTAGAGCGCGAGAGCTCCTTGTCGTTTGTTTCCGTGCGGATACACAAATATCGTCCGAACTCCGACGAGAATAAATAAATTACAAGTACGGGGTTAATTGACGAGGGAAGCCGCAGTGCAGTGTGCGGTAAGTTGGAAATTTGCGTCGGTCAGGAACCGTCTCCGGGTGGCCGAAGCGTTCAAGGCAACCGCTAAAGACAAGCGGTAAATCCGGATTCTAGTCCGGGACCGGCACAAATTTTCTACTTCCTTCCGCCATGGCATTTCCATAATGCTCTGTGCGACGGGAAGTCGCTGGTTTCCTACCTACCACATCCCTTTCATTCCCATTCCTCTGTACCATAAAACGTATACACCAGCCACGGCATTACAAATGGTGTATGTTCTGTTGCACATGTGGGACAGAACAGACATATATAGTACTTCACCATCAGATTACAGACCGCTAGAGATGATTTTCAGTTCGGACATTTGGCCCAAAGTAAAAATAAAAAATAGCGACAAAAATCTTGATCGAAAAGGGTGGATATCTGGGGAGTATCTGGCGTTACACCTTGCCTGCCAAACACTTCCTCTAGCAAAGAGGAACCAGTGAACGTGACGTCATGCCGTGCGGGCTTGGAAGTATCTGACTCGATCCTGCTTGCAGGTGTGAACCAATCAGTTCTCTGAACACTGATTAATCGAAGCTAATTACGGCGCGTATGGGTTAGAGGGAACATTCCATTCCTTAATTGCTATATTTTATACATTATAGTTTTATAAAGCAAAAGTAAACGAATATTAAGCACTGAAATCGGGAGGAACGTGTGAACTGGTGTTCAGTATCAAAGTTCACTTGTTACCAAGCAGCAATTAAAATAGAAATTAAAAATGTAAGCAATAAAGCGCCTATAAGGCTGAGACGAGGGAGACAGAGAAACGTTAGCAACGAGAAGTGTGTGGCGCGTTACCTAACCTGTAGGCCGTGCCATCTCGCAGACTTGTGCCGACGGCGGCTGGCGGCTGTTCACCGTGTCCTCAGTTCCTCTGCGATGGACGCGGAAGCCACGTGTCGACTGCTCCAGGTCATGGGGTCACAGTGAGACAATAATGTGGAAACAATGACAGAAATGCGTGCCTGAATCACACAGGCAAATGCGAGCCAAGCCTGCAGGTTGCGCTGTTGTGTTTGACCATCAACAGCACCTCTGCAGTTTCCTCAATACGTTGCAAATGTCAGCCGTAGTGAAAACTGTGTTCTGTTTAGTTGCGAGTCTATGTCGCATCTAAGTGAATTAGAACATAGACGAATTAAGGGTGCTTGTATACTGACTGCTTCCGGAACAGATATGTGGCCTGTATTTGTCCATTCCGAGACAATGAAAAATTGTACTGAAATGCAGGAGCATCTCCAACGAATTGACACATTGTGCAGGGAATGGCAATTAAATCTCAATGTAGACAGTGTAATGTGCTGCGAATACACAGAAAGGAAGATCCTTCATCATTTAGCTATGATATAGCAGGTCAGCAAGTGTAAGCAGTTAATTCCATAAATTATCTGGGAGTAGGCATTAATAGTGATCTAAAATGGAATGACCATATAAAATTAAACGTCGGTAAAGCAGATGGCAGACAGATTCATTGGAAGAATCCTAAGGAAATGCAGTCTGAAAACAAAGGAAGTAGGTTACAGTACACTTGTTCGCCTACTGCTTGAATAATGCTCACCGGTGCGGGATCCGTACCAGATAGGGTTGATAGAAGAGATAGAGAAGATGCAACGGAGAGCAGCGCGCTTCGTTACAGGATCATTTAGTAATCGCGAAAGCGTTACGCAGATGGTAGATAAACTCCGGTGTGAAGACTTTGCAGGAGAGACGCTCAGTAGCTCGCTACGGGCTTTTGTTGAAGTTTCGAGAACATACCTTCACCGAGGAGTCAAGCAGTATATTGCTCCCTCCTACGTATATCTCGCGAAGAGACCATGAGGATAAAATCAGAGAGATTAGAGCCCACACAGAGGCATACCGACAATCTTTCTTTCCACGAACAATACGAGACCGGAATAGAACGGAGAACCGATAGAGGTACTCAAAGTACCCTCCGCCACACACCGTCAGGTGGCTTGCGGAGTATGGATGTAGATGTAGATGTAGATGTAGATGTAGAAAGGTAGTTGAAGTATTTGGTGTTTCAAGAGGCACACTATTCAAGGTTTGCATTGCATACAGGGAAAGCGGAAAAACAAGATCGGCCAAGTCACAACGCAGGTGAAAGTATATGCTAAGTGAACGTGACAGCCGGTCACCGAAGACGACTGCGGCGAAAGAAAGATGACGACAGCTGAAAAAGTCACCGCAGAACTGAATGTCGCACTCGTGAACCCTGACAGCATCAAAACACCACGAAGGCAGCTACGTAAACATGAAATTTCATGGCGAGCCGAAATACCGAAACCATTCATCAGTCATGCAAATGGCCGTAAGATGAAAACGTGGTCCAGAAGCCATAAAGCCTAGATTATGGATCAATGGAAGAACGTCATTCGGTAACATGAGACTTGTTCACACTGTTTCCAAGCGAGTTTATGACCTAAGCGTGAAACATAGCAGAAGTTCTGTAGTGATTTGGGAAGTCATGTCGTTGTATGACATGTTCTCATGGTTCCTCTGCGAGTTTGCATTACTGCCCATGATTGTGTGACCATTTTCGCTTATCAGATTCATTCCATGGTACAATTTTTATTCTCCAATTGTGACGCTGTGTTCCAAGATGAGAAGGCCCCGGTTCGCATAGCTCACATCATCCAGGATGGGTTTTGGCAGGTTCCGTGAGCGTGAGAATGAACTGTTGCATCTCCCCTGCCTACCGCAACACCCTTTCTGGTCTGCTTTGGAGAGGCGGGTGCGTGATCACTATCCCCCTCCATCACCATTTACTGTAGTTGCCACTATTTTGCAGGAAGAATGGTGTGAGACTCCACTGAAAAACATACGTGGCCTGTATTTATACATTCCGAGACGACCGTGAACTGCTCTGATTGCCAACGCGTTTCCTACATTGTATTAGGCCTGCTTCTGGGTTGTATTTTTGGTGTTTCCACATTTTTCTCCAACCCTTGTAAGTGAGGCTGAGTGACCCCTCACTCCTATTGCAAAATTCTGTTCCAGCAAGAAAACAGCAGACTATCAGGGCAGGCATTAATTTCTATTCCTACTCTAAACGCCCGTTCCTGTAGAAAGCAAAGTCTGTCTTACCAGTCAGCTCTGTGGGAATTCTCCAGATCTGTTATGTTGCTGTCACCTGGCTAGTCCTAAACTGCAATTACCTCTCAGTGATGTATCCCTGAGCTTCTGGTGTCCGTCTTCGAACCAAGGTGCTTCTCTAACGGTGACCGACATCTTTGTAACCGCCAATAATTACAGTATAAAAGGAGATGTCTTAAAATTAACCTGAGCCGTGGCGGCTCGGGTTTGATCTATCGAGCGTACCGCGTATAATATTATCGCTTCATCGCGGAGGACAGGGAGAAGTGGCGCCCCCTCGTGGGGGAAGTCGGCGAGGCACCTGTGACAGTCGGGCGGTTGGATTTTGGAGGAGGAGCGGAAACAGTGGGATAGGCAGTAGTGCGCGGTGCGTGAAGCCGTGTCTGCCGACGCCGTGTGAGGTGGCGAGAGGAAAGTTTGCCACGCTACCCGACTGTGTTTGGGCGTTTGCGGCGGACTAGGTGGGTAGAGGTGCCGATGCTGTCGGGAACATGCTGCTTCCTTGTTTATGATGGATTTACCGCTTGCTTCTAGTGACTACATTCTCGTCTCTATGGCTCTGTGACTGATGTGATGCCATTGCGAGCACAGTTGGTTTGGATATAAGCAGCACTTTGTTCTCAGTGTCCATCGTTCTGGCGATTACTCAGTGTGCTTGCCCTTGTGGTGTATTTATTGGACGGTTGACCTTACTATTACGAGTCCATCGCGTAAGGCCTCGTTTATCCTGTGAGGACTTGTGTTCTGCATTTAAAAACTTAGTGGTTGTCAGTCACTGAATTGCTCAAATGCATTCATACTTCTCTGCTTAATTGTTATTGTTTTACGCCCCTCTGAATGGGAAAATGATAAAGGGCCCTATTATTACTGACCTTCTCGTCTACCATTGACTTGGTTGTGTTTTTCAGCCATGTAATTTGTGCCTTTATTGTAACGAACCGATGTCTGTTTCTGATTAATGTTTCCCCTCTGACATTGAGTGTTAATCGTGTAACGAACACCGATTTAGATATTGTAATCAGTGTGTTGCGGGACATATCCTATTTGTGCCTCGCAAGTGGAGAGCGGAGGCGGTTTATCGGCCACGAGTCCAGGCCAGTCACCCGGAGATTCAGAAGTTGTATGTTGTGTTAAGTTAATACTCGTGCGCTAGTGCAGGAAGTTTATGTGGTTTTGCGCAGATTGCGCGGTATGTTTAGAGGACTCTGAATCCACTGTGTTAAGTGGTGTCCTCTGAGATGCTGGAAGTAGTGGATAGTCAGCTGTTTTGGACACGTTGTATATGCAAATAATTTCTGTCCTTATTACGTTGGTGAGTTGCTTGCCCTTTGTGTCACAGGTGGTGCTAATCTCAGTAATTTCGCCACCGGTCTTGGCAGAGGCTGCGGGGGGGGGGAACCGACCCACTTTGGCAATCAGTTACGTAGTCGCGCCCGCCCACCGTAGCGGCCGTTGTTTACTAGCCCGACGCCTTCCTGTGCTTCGAGGCGGGAGCGTGTTGACTGGTTTCTTACGGCGTGCAGTCTGGGGAACCGTGCCTTTGGTGTACACGTGGAAGACTTATGTTTTGCTTCCAGTGCCTCGGAGTGGCTCTATGTGGGCAGTGAGAACCACTTATGTTGTTGGTGGCTCAGGCCGAAAGTGGTTCATTTGCTAAACAGAAGGTGTATATGCATTTCTTTCCCATAATTCTGTAAACATATTTAGGTGGTTGTGTTTATTTTTTAAGTCGATTGAATTGTTGTTCAGAGGTTACTATGTATGGCCATTAACTTATGCAGACATTTAATAGCAAGGATATGTGTTGAATTCTGGTTTCAAGTTGTGTTGATTATGTGGGGAAATTCCTTTGAACAGACATTTAATTAATTAGTAAACAACTGAATGTTATTTGTGAGTTGAAGTTTATTGTGTTCCTAAACATATTAACGATTATTTTTAGTTGTTCACTTACGCAGTTAGGCGATTTACAAGGCATGTTGTTTCCTTTTAAAAGTATTATCAATGTTATTAATAAGTGTGTTGTAAAAAAATAAACAGTGAATGAAGTGCGTCAAATCCTTTTGGTCCACACCTTCCGTCATTCACCCTTGGGTGGTATTAACAAACCGTGAAAGCCCATGTCAAACCTATCCCAAACATACTGCTTTATAGAGTGAATAATATTAAGTAATTTTTGTCTCTTTCTCGTCTCGGGGACACACAACATTGGGAGGCACAGATTATTTTTATTTACAGCTCAGTTCTGTAATAAAATAAATGTATTATCATTTCTTATGAAACAAATTTTGTATTTTTACATATGTTAAACAGGTCCTAACTTTATGAACTGTTCAATGGGTAGATACATATGTTCAAATGGCTCTGAGCACTATGGGACTTAACTTCTAATGTCATCAGTCCCCTAGAACTTGGAACTACTTAAACCTAATTAACCTAAGGACAACACACACATCCATGCCCGAGGCAGGATTCGAACCTGCGACCGTAGCGGTCGCGCGGTTCCAGACTGTAGCGCCTAGAACCGCTTGGCCACCCCGGCCGGCGATACAGATGTAGTAAACACACAAGTCTGCGAGTGCGGAATAACAACGCACACCATGATACAAATGCCAGCGTTTTCTGAATTCAGAACAATATACTGTAATTGCAGCTAGGGAGATTTCCTGAGTGTTATTCTACCCGCGTAACTTGCAAGTACGAATGGATGCCTGCTTTTAGGCGCTAGCACATGTCCTGATACTGGGTCCCTTTATTTCTTACTAATACGCAAAGCTAGGCCCACCTGCTTTAGGAGAAGTCATGTGGACAGTCACTTCGCTTAACTTCTCTTCTGTTTTTTAAAATGCGTGTCATTTTACACGTAACAAACTTTATGGAGCAGACTTTTTTCCCCTAAGCATGCCGTTTCAAGTCACTATGACAATTCCGTTGGAAGGAAGTTATTTGATCATGCCGAAGTCAGTCGTTGTGGTTTATCTTAATAGTTTCCCACATATTCTGAATTTATGAGAAATTGTTGAAGTTGGCCGGCCGGAGTGGCCGTGCGGTTCTAGGCGCTACAGTCTGGAACCGAGCGACCGCTACGGTCGCAGGTTCGAATCCTGCCTCGGGCATGGATGTGTGTGATGTCCTTAGGTTAGTTAGGTTTAATTAGTTCTAAGTTCTAGGCGACGACCTCAGAAGTTAAGTCGCATAGTGCTCAGAGCCATTTGAACCATTTTGTTGAAGTTCCTGACTAGAGCCAACCGATGTCAATTTTGTGGCAATAGACGTTCCAGTAGTGCCAAGACAGTACATTTACAAGATTACAAACATCGACTAAAAGAACATTTTACTTCCTTGAACAGATGTAGACACTGAATGAAGCTACGCTCAACAATTGGGACATGCAGGAGATGTTAACGTGCCTTCTGTCGTGCGGTATAACATTTTATGCTTTGTCCATTTCAGAATCAACAAACACGGAAATTAGTCTATAGGTGTTAAACCAATTATTAAAAGCGGAATCTGATGACCTGTAGATTTCCAATCCCATCATCTGTGACCAAATGAAGAATGCGGAAACAAGGAGAAAAGTACGAGTAGGATAAGGCAGTTTTTTTAACATAAACTACGCGTCTCACTACTCTTCTCCAAAGACTTTCCTCTGTTTTCTAACAGCCTGTCTTACAAATGTGTCGAAGTTCTGCAAGCAGACCATCACATTTCCTTTCACTTCATCTTCACCTTGGAAATTTAACTGTAAAGGTCGTCGTGAATACTATGTTCTCTCCCGTTGCCGCAGTAACACTTTCCAAAAATATCACGGTCGCATTTATCACTTCCTTCGCTGAATATTTGTACGACATACTTTCAACAATCGTTGAATTTTCTATGGGTTCGTATCTATGACGAACTCCCGGCAAAGAGCAAAAATGAGAAAATGCAACTAAAATGAATAACAGGTTTTCGTGTGGTAATGTGCAAGTCGTATTTCAGATCCTGTGCTCGTGTTTCAGATGATTTGCAGTATTTGTTTTCATGATTTTTGTGCTTCCGACTGGCCGCCACAAACATAACGCCGGTAATTATCTGTAACTGTCGTGACTTAGACTGTAATGCTAAAAAATAGAGGAGGACGATAGCTGAGACGCGGCATAAAGTTCGTATGTTCAACAGCGATTCTCCCGCCACAGTAAGTCTTAAAACATGACAGAAGTGTTACTTTTATTTGTTTTAAGTACGTATTATACTATCTGTACCAAGCGTGCTGGTCCGTTGTGAAACGTAGAGGAGCGCTGGTCTGAGGAAAAGACTCGAGTCTGAGGCGCAGATTTAATTCGTACAATTACTTAACAACCGATTCTATGATTCCGCAGCCACACTACAGCACTAGGCTGTTGATTTAAAGGAAATAAACGCAACATAATAGACACACAAGCATTTGACGCGGTGCCCTGTTGCAGGCTGTTAAAGAAGGTATCAGCACATGCAGTAAGTTCACAGATACGCGAGTGGCTCTAAGACTTCTTAAATAACAGAACCCAGTATGTTGCCGGCCGAAGTGGCCGTGCGGTTAAAGGCGCTGCAGTCTGGAACCGCGAGACCGCTACGGTCGCAGGTTCGAATCCTGCCTCGGGCATGGATGTTTGTGATGTCCTTAGGTTAGTTAGGTTTAAGTAGTTCTAAGTTCTAGGGGACTAATGACCTCAGCAGTTGAGTCCCATAGTGCTCAGAGCCATTTGAACCATTTGAACCCAGTATGTTGTCCAAGACGGCGAATGTCCAACAGAGACAATGGTATCGTCAGGAGTGCCCCAGGGAAGTGTGATAGGACCGCTGTTGTTCTGGGTATACATAAAATGAGTTGGCGGTCAGGGTGAGCAGCAGTCTGCGGTTGTTTTCTGATGACGCCGTGGTGTACGGTAGGTGTCAAAGTTGGGTAACTGTAGGAAGTTATAACATGGCTTAGACAAAATTTCCAGTTGGTGTGATGAATGGCAGCTAACACTGAATGTGCAAAAATGTAAGTTAATGCGGATGAGTAGGAAGAACAAACCTGTAAAGTTCGGATACAGTATTAGCAGTGTTCTGTTTGACACAGACAAGTCGTTTAAATATCAGAGCGTAACGTTGCAAAGAGATACGAGGTGGAACGAACACGTGAAAAATGTGGTAGGGAAGGCAAATGGTCGACTTCGGTTTATTGGGAGAATTTCAGGAAAGAGGCTCTGAGCACTATGGGACTCAACTGCTGTGGTCATAAGTCCCCTAGAACTTAGAACTACTTAAACCTAACTAACCTAAGGACATCACACACATCCATGCCCGAGGCCGGATTCGAACCTGCGACCGTAGCGGTCGTGCGGTTCCAGACTGTAGCGCTCAGGAAAGAGGGTTCACCTGCAATGGAGACCGCGTATAGGAATCTGTTGCAACCTATTCTTCAGTACTGCTCGAGTGTTTGGGAACCGTACCAGGTCGAATTGAAGGAAGACATCGAAGATATTCACAGGAGGGATGCTAGATTTGTTAGCGGTGTTTCGAACAAAACTTAAGTGTTACGGAGATGTTTCGGGAACTCAAATGGGAATCCATGGAGTGAAGGCGACGCTCTTTTCAGGAAACACTATGGAGAAAATTTAGAGAACCGGCATTTGCAGCTGACTGCCGAACGATTCTGCTCCTGCTCCCGCCAAAATACATCGCGCTTAGGGACCTCGAGGATAAGAGAAATTAGGGCAAATACGGAGGCGTTCAGAGAGCCGTTTATCCCTCGCTCTGTTTGCGAATGGAACAGGAGGGGAAATGACAAGTGGTGGTACAGGGAGCCTCCGCCACGCACCTTACGGTGGCTTGCGGAGTATCTGTGTAGACGTAGATACAGAACAGATATGGAACGTTCTCTTGAAAATGACCTAAACGGTCCGACAAATATTTCTGTAGCAGGCCTATTTACAATGAGCCGCACTGAAGGATCACTCAAAGATTGTGGTTTATGCGATCTGCAGGTAAATGACGTAAAATGAGACGCTCTCCAACGTCTTAAAGAAAGCTTGAGTCTTCCTGAAGATCACCAAACCACAGAAACAAGCACTATGTCTACTGCAATAGTAAAATGAATACACGGAGCGATAACGAAAATAGACTGGCCGTAACTAATAATGTGACTGCCTTGCAGATAGCCGGCCGCTGTGACCGAGAGGTTCTAGGCGCTTCAGTCCGGAACCGCGCTGCTGCTACGGTCGCAGGTTCGAATCCTGCCTCGGGCATGGATGTGTGTGATGTCCTTCGGTTAGTTAGGTTTAAGTAGTTCTAGGGGACTGATGACCTTAGATGTTAACTCCCATACTGCTTAGAGCCAGCCAGCCAGCCTTGCAGACAGTAAGAAGTACGGCTCGACCTTTCTCTTGTCTATATACGACTAAGGTCTTAATCTACTGCTACTGTACGGACCTTAAGACTGATTTATAAGTATCTTTCGATAACAAGGCGTTGCGGCTTGCAGGAAGGAACACTCTCCTCAATATGGCATAAAAATAAGGAAACATTAAGGAAGAGCCAAAAATTACCTATACTTTTTGGTCTACAATGTATTTACAAAAAAAAAAAAAACAACGGCGATTCGAAATGTACGTTATTTCTTAACATATTCTGCTTCCTTTCCAATGCTCTTGGCTCAGCGGTCCTCAGGCTTGCCTATTCCTGTCAAGAAGAAGATTAAAGTTGGTCGCGAAGCCAGTTTTGTGCTGCTTTCTGCACCTCCAAATCCGAGGAAAATTAACCTTGCAAAATAAAGTGGTGTCCCACGTGCGCGAGGGCTGTGAGATGCAGCAGAAACACCTTCTTTGACAACACACCTCCGCGTTTTCTGAGAACTGCGGGCTTTAGCCGGTTTTCCAAAAAGTCACTTTAAAACTCTTCGGTGATATTTGTTCTCTTTGTCATGTACTCTTCCAGTTAAGGCCTACATCTGTCCCAAAAAGTGGTTAACATAAGCTTTCCTGACAATTGTAGAGTTCTGAATTTTTATTTATTTTTTCTGATCCGGCATGTTCCACAACATCCTCTGGCATTTTGATTCTGACGCATAGCAGTCAATCTTCATTTCACCAACGTGGCCGGCCGGAGTGGCCGTGCGGTTCTAGGCGCTACAGTCTGGAACCGAGCGACCGCTACGGTCGCAGGTTCGAATCCTGCCTCTGGCATGGATGTGCGTGATGTCCTTAGGTTAGTTAGGTTTAAGTAGTTCTAAGTTCTAGGCGACTGATGACCCAGAAGTTAAGTCGCATAGTGCTCAGAGCCATTTGAACCATTTTTCACCAACGTGACTATGCTTGTCAAAAGGGAATCGCCTTCCCTGTTGAAACGGTCAAGTAAACGTTGGTAGTTGTCAACACGTTTGACACTGAGTCCTTCGGCGAGCTATCCTAGTCCCAACGCGCATTGTGATTAATTTGAGTGACAGAACCATGGAGGATGTCTAAAGAAGACGCTACCACATATGGTAACTCGCGTACTCGCTAAAAGCAATTCTTGGACTTGCTGGATCTCTTGGATCGTGTTAGTCGTTGATGGGTCACTTTCAAACATCTCCATTCACAAATAGAAACTTTTGTGTGAGACGCCATTCTCCCCGTTTCGTGCTGAAAGTCTTCGGTGAATTTCATCCCCTTTCATCCATTCCCACGAAATAAATCTTATCTCCGCTCGTTGTTCTTCCTTCGTACAGACTACCAGCGGAGCGGACATGTTTATAATATCTGTGACAGGACGGAACTGACGTGGCTAGGGGTGGAACGAAGGAAGGAAGGAAGATTAAGGTTTAATTTACCATCGACAACTACGTCGTTTGAGACGGAGCACAAGCTAGGACTGTTTCAAGGGTGATGAAGGAAATCGGCCGTGCCCTTTCAAACGAACCATCCCGGCAGTTTCAGTTTCATGGAGCGATTGAAGGAAATCAAGGATAACCAAAATCTGGATGGCGAGAGGCGGATTCGAACAGTCGCCCTCCCTAATGCGAGTCCAGTGCGCTAACGACTGCGCCAACGCACTCGGTTCGGGATCGAGTGGCGCGTACATGAGTACAGTGCTACGAACTGTACGAGTGCATGCATAGGGGTGTTATGCTGACGTGTTGATAATTTTCGTCTCTCCGCATAATAACCCTTATAAACCGCAAGGCTTTAGAACCAACGGTCTGTAGTAGTACAACGAGTTAGGGCCTCACAAGCGTTGTTTTTGAACCGCCTCTGGTACGGCGCGCGCTTCACCTATAAAGGGGAAGGAGCAATGCACGTCACGACGCTGAATGGTGGAAGCTGTCGTGCGGCGGGAAATCGCACACAAGCCGCAGCACGAGAGGGCAATTTGACGCCCCCGGAGGGCGCGCGTGGCATTGTGGGAACCCGCCGGTACTCGACAAAGCACGCGGCCCGCTAATTGCGCGTCCGATCAAAACAGCGGCGCCGTACACCCACCAGCCACACACGGCGCACGCTCGTTCTGTTTTGTTTCGTCTCGAGGACTACAGAAACGTTTTCTTTTTTACCCTCGCCAGGAACTTAATGAGTCGCTTGCCTTCAGCGCCTGAGACTGAAACAGCGAGCAGCGCCAAGGGCAATTCCTCTGTTATATCAATGTGCTGCCGTTGTCGTTATGGTGGGACTCTTTCATCACTTTGTAAGAAAAACTCGCGTTTTACGCTAGTCACTTGTTTGGTATCCAGCAAAAAATACGTGAGACCCGTCCAACTATTTATCGTGGCAAACATCGTGCTACTGAGTTTCGACCTTGAACCGTTCCCTCACACGTGACACGTCCCATCACAGCAGATGAACTCAGTGCCACAGTACGGGCAGTCCGCCGCGAACGTGCGTGATGTCGCGCTCTGCCCGACCTGCGCAGCACAGCCGAAAACGATGTGCCTAATTCATTAAACAAACAAAAAAAAAAAAAAAAACGCGGGAATGGACACAGACCAGTTTGTAGCGAATAAACTGTACTTTGGGTCAGTCGCCACGAACGGAATATATTTGGAAAGCATTAAAATTTGCAACATCAGTTTAATTTCTTTTGTGCCAGACCTCGTACACCGGGGCGCGACATCATGCCTGTAGTACGAGTACAGCGTTCGTCCACTTCCACTCAGCTCATATTTACTTCTTACTACCTAAGAACACAGACACGGATTGAAAAGCAGTTGCGCTATAATACAATGCAGCAAATAGTCTTTTGAACAGCCTCACTCTTCATCTGTCACCAAGCCAGTACAATACCTAAATATATTATAAAAATACATGTATGTACTTATGGATGTTCCACAAGTCGTTCTAAATCAGTGAAGAGAGAGAGAGGGGGTGTGGGGTTGAAGGAGGAAGGTAGGAGGGCTTGTAAGGTGGAAGATGTGAGAGCGACAGTGTGTGATGAAGCAGCTGGAAGAGGTAGACAGAAACACAAAGTAGAAAGTAGATTAGAGGGTGATTTCAATGTTTCTTCATTATTTTGATGAAACAATTGCAACAAAATTTTGTATATACAAGATTCGTTTGTCTAATTGTTTCGGGGGCAAAGGTCATGCCACAAGGCTCAATACCACACACAAATTTGACATCCTCTCTGGTGACGTTTGGTGTAAAACAGCAGAGATTCAAACGCACGCCAAGGTGACAAAAGCCATGGGATAGCGATATGCACGTATACACAGGGTGTCCCAGCTATCTTGTCCACCCAAAATATCTCTGGAACAATAACAGCTATTGGAAAACGACTTTCACCGATATCAGTGTAGGGCTGGGGCCCACGAATGTACATATTTGGAAACATTCTAAAACGAAAGCATATGTGTTTTTTAACACAAACTTATGTTTTTTTTATGGACTTGCTACATTTTTTCTTCAGCAATCCATAGCATGACAAAGCACATACACAATGGCGTTGATTGCATCGCAATATTCCCATTACATCCCGAGATATTGAGACGCGAAGTTGACGCTTGAAACACCCGACATGCGCTGCTAGCGCACGTCCTGAGGCTCAGGCGTGAACCCCATGCTGCCCGTAATCGCGATGTGATTAACATGCGTAATCACACCTCCATACTTATCAAGAGGTCCGAAACGAATGATACGGTCTGCTGCCATCCTGCAATAACGTCGTACATTCCAGCAGGTATTTATCCCATGGGCTAGGGGTGATGTGGTTCTGTAACATATCTGTGTACCGCAACGTTAGTCACAAAGTTAACTTCGCTTATCGTTAATCCGTTACTAAAAAGGTAATGCCGTTCAACGTTAAAACTTTACTTTACTGTAGATCTAGCGCAAGTGACAGTCATTCACTCGTAATAGTAAAATTCACGCCTGAGCCTCAGGACGTGCGCTAGCAGCGCATGTCGGGTGTTTCAAGCGTCAACTTCGCGTCTCAATATCTCGGGATGTAATGGGAATATTGCGATGCAATCAACGCCATTGTTTATGTGCTTTGTCATGCTATGGATTGCTGAAGAAAAAATATAGCAAGTCCATTTAAAAAAAACATAAGTTTGTGTTAAAAAAACATAAGTTTGTGTTAAAAAACACATATGCTTTCGTTTTAGAATGTTTCCAAATATGTACATTCGTGGGCCCCAGCCCTACATTGATATCGGTGAAAGTCGTTTTCCAATAGCTGTTACTGTTCCAGAGATATTTTGGGTGGACAAGATAGCTGGGACACCCTGTAGATGGCGGAAGTATCGCGTACACAAGGTATAAAAGGTCTGCCTTTAGTACTCACGTGATTCATGTGAGGTGTCTGACGCGATTGTAGCCGCACGACGGGAAGTAACCGACTCTGAACGTGGAATGGTAGCTGGCGCTGGAGTTTCGTTAATCGTTAGGGAATTCGGTATTCCGAGATACAGTGTCAAGAGCGTGCTGAGAATCCAAAATATCGGGCATTACCCCTAACCAGGGACAACTCAGTGGCCGACGGCGTTCACTAAACAACCGAGATCTACGGCGTTTGCATAGAGTTGTCAGTGCTAACAGACTCGCAACCATGAGTGAAATAACTGCAGAAATCAATGTGGGACGTACGACGAACGTATCCGTTAGGACAGTCGGGCGTAATTTAGAGTTAAAGGACTATGATAGGAGATGACCGAGGCGGGTGCCTTTGCCGACAGCACGACGTCGTCTGCGCCGCCTCTCCCGGGTTTGGGTCCATACCGGTTGGGCCCTAGACGACTGGAAAACCGTGGCCTCGTCAGATCAGTCCCGACTTCTGGTCGGAAGAGCTGATGGTTGGGTTGGAGTGTGGCGCAGACTCCAGGAAGCCACCGACCCAAGTTGTCAACAAGGCACCGCGCAAGCTGGCGGTGGCTGCATAACGGTGCGTGTTGTGTTTACATGGAACAGACTGGGTACTCCGGTCCAACTGAACCGATCATTGACTGCAAATGGTCATGTTCGGCTACTGGGAGTCTATATGCAGTCATCCGTGGACTTCACGTTCACAAACAATAGAACTTATAAGGATAACAGTGCACCGTATCATTGGGCCACTATTCTTAGCGACTGGTTTGTAGAACGTTGTGAGCAATTCAAGCGACCGATTTAGCCCTCACGAATCCCATCGAACATTTATGACACACAATCGAGAGCAGTTCGTGCACAAAATCCTGCACTGGCAACACATTCGCAGGTATGGACGCATAAAGAGGCAGCGTGGCTCAGTATTTCTGCAGGGGGAGCTTCAAACGATTTGTTGCCTCCGTGTCACGTCGAGTTGCTGCACCACGCCGAGCAAAGAGGAGTCCGACACGATAATAAGGCGTATCACACGATTTGCGTCACCGAATTGCACACATGTGACTATATATATATATACGACACACGGTTACGCGGGCGAAGCCGCAGGTGAAATGCTCGTTTGCTGTAATACTTTCCTAGCTGAGTGTTAGCGGCCGATCGACGAACAAGTTACCAGATAGCTCGCGATCGGAACCAAGTAGAAATAAATGGAATGTTTTGATCCTACATGAAATTCAGAGAAGCAGTTTGATGTCTGACTGGTTCAGAGTCTTCGATTAATTATGAAACACCTTAGCTTCCACTTTCGATCGTCAAAACTTTTTTTTATTTATTTGGATTAAATCTTCAGGCAGAAATCACACGCAGAGATGCTCACACCGTTTCTTCGGCATGCCTGTGTAGCTGGAGGAAGGCGGTTTTGGTCAGCCTGAAGATGTTGGGCTGGTGTTTCCCCAATCCTCCAAAAGGGATGGTCAGAAGCCGGCTCAGGATCAAGTGATTTCCCCATCACAGCCGCTGTCTTCCAGTACCTGTAGCAGAGAATCGTAAGACAGTTTTGGCAGGTAGCACCACATCACGGAAGCGGACTAAGCGCGAGCAGGGAATCGCCAATGGAAGTGCCTACATTCTGCTCGTGATTCTGATTGGCTGAAAGGCTTAAATGTGGAATAATGTGGTGCATCGGTTTGGAGCTCGCTAAATCGAGCAGCCAGCCGACAGCCTTCGTGTGCGCAAAAATCGCTTTACTTCTGCGACGGAGGCGGTGTTTCCGCAGTGTACTTCGTAAGTCAGGGAATGGGTGATTTTTCGTGATCAATTACACTATTTCTTGCAGTATGGAAAACTGGGGGAATCCTGAATTCTTTCAGGTAATTTCCGGTTCTCTTTGCCGTTTGGCGAGTGTGCACACACACCCAGCGGGCAGAGATCTCACACTGGTTCCTCGAGCCAAGCAGCTGGCTGGATGGTGGCGTTTTTGAGCCGTCCGGCTTGCTCGAATCAAATTCTTTCGAGATGGTTCTGCTGCACCTTCTGATTTCTTGGATAATTCGACTGTCCTCTCGAATTTTTCCCGTCAGAGGGACTCTAGTGCAGCGAGCTCGAGGCTACTCGGGCCCGTGCGCGTTCTCCTGGAGGACATCGCCGTGGGCTGTGTGGCGCGAGTGATGCAGACTGCGGCGACAGGCGCCGGGGCAGTCGGCTGCAGCGTGTCTGAGGTGGTCTTTGGTCGTGCAGTAGCGCGGTCCGGCTTGCCGTTGGTAGAGACACGCGTGTCTCGAAGAGTTCTATTAGCATCCTCAAGAGGAGCTCACGAGGCTGTCTGTTATTTTGGAATTCTGCGGAGCGGACTCTCGTGGAGGCTGCAATGAACTGGTGACATTGTGGCAGACTATTCTGGGAGTCTTGTCACTTATTATTCCTCTGATACCGTGTCGCCACCGTGGTAATTCCACCTGGTCAAGACGCGGTTTCCTTCTACTGGGTCCTCTAGAAGGCGATTAGAGTTTTGGTACTACATATACTGTTCCTGCACCCTGGATACATCCGAAAGCCGAGTTGTGTTTATTCTCATGTCAACGTTTGAAGAGTACTGTGTCCTTAAGTTAGTCGTGTTTTGTTAACATTCTAACCAATAGCTATTGCGCGTAACAAGTGTTGAAGTGCCATCCCTGATGTTTTAATTATTTTGGTTGCTTGTGGTAACAAATCTCTGTTTCAAGTACTTCTGCTCAAATATTTTTCTACGTTAAGGGGGGTAGGACGTCAAACGGGCTGTCTTGGAGCAGGAGAGGCACCACAGGACATTTTAATTTCCACTGTCTATACTTTTAAAAATAAATTCATAAAACTTTGTCAGCATGACCAGGAAGGATTAAGGATTCACAATCATAGCAGTGGAAGTTCAAAAAAATAACCAAATAATTTTTTTTCCACATGTGAAAGTTCATCATTTTTTCACTTCTATTGGCTGCGTTTGTTGCTATAGGTACATGTTTCTTCATAAGTAAGAGATATTCTTCGATGAATTTTCTAGAGCATACAAACCATACTTACAGGTGTATGAAACTCTAGAAATTATTTAATTTATGAAAAAATGAATGTGCTGTTACATTTTAAACTTCATGTTTAGAAAAAACTGAAATTTTATAGTTAACTATCTCAATTTTTACCACACCTTTTAATAGATTTGGAAAATTCTAGAGTTTCATACACCTGTACGTATGGTTTGTATGCTGTGCAAAATACATCGAAGAATCTCCCTTACTTATGAAGAAATGTGTACCTATAGCAACAAATGCAGACTATGATAAGTGAAAAAAAGGTGAAATACAAACGTAAAAAAATTATTTTCTTATATTTTTGAATTTCCACCAATATAAGTGTAAATCCTGAATCCTTTCTGGTCATTCTGACAAAGTTTTATGAATTTATTTTTAAAGGTATAGACAGTGGAAATTGAAAATTCCTGTGGTGTCTCTCCTGCTCTAAGTCGTCCCGTTTGACGTCCTACCCCCCTTAACGCACTGTAAGGACCACATTGTTGACTGATGTTTTGTTGAAAACCCAAGAAGCAGCCATTTGACAGTGGGGCTTGTACCAATTTGTTATTATTTTAAGCCATGCTCTTAAGTAACCTGTGTTTTAATTTGTCATATTCTCAGCTAGTCAGTGTTTTAGTTTGCCATGCTGTAAGCTAGTCAATGGTAATTATTACTTGGTGTTATTTACAATCACTATTTAAATGTGAGCTGACACAACTGTTTTCTTGCAACTGCTACCGTTTGCGATCAGATGCATCACCTCCTGTACACTGATTAGCCACAACATTACGACCACCGGCCTACTATCAATATATGAACGTATCCTGGCGATAGCAGCGTCGCCTGGTGAGGAATGACTGCTAGTCTCTCTCTCTCTCTCTCTCTCTCTCTCTCTCTCTCTCTCTCTCTCACACACACACACACACACACACACACAGTGCATGCAATGTCGGTGAGTCGGTGTATATAACGAAGAAGCGCAAGATCTATCTGACTTTAACCGAGGGCGGACTGTGATGACCCGGAGGCTCGGCACCAGCATTTCTGAAACTGCACGACTTGTCGAGTGGTCGAGGAGAGGAGAGGAGTGCCGAGTGTCTCCAACGCGTGCCGGAACCACGGTGAAACCACGTCCGGACGCCGTGGGGTTGGCGGTCACACCACATTATAGGTGTCTGACGTCGTAGGCTGGGCAGACGGGTAAAGCAGGACAAGGGAGAATGCCGGAACTACCATCAGACATTAATGTTGGGCAGAGAACAAGTGCGCCTGAACGCACAGCGAACCGAACACTCCAAACGACAGGCCTCTGCAGCCGGCGACTCGTGCACGTTCCAGTGTTAACACCACGACGTCAGCTGAAATGGGCGCGTCCCATCAGCACTGAACGTTGGCGCAGTAGCAGAGCACTGCATTCTTTGCTCAATCCCCATACCTTCGTCATAATGCCGATAAGAGGACGGAAATCCGTCTTCTTCCAGGGGAATAGCTCCTTGACGCCTGTACTGTGACGGGACAGCTGCTCCATATTACACTACTGGTCTTTAAAATTGCTACACCAAGAAGAAATGCAGATGACAAACGGGTATTCATTGGACAAATATATTATACCAGAACTGACATGTACATTTTCACGCAATTTGGGTGCATAGATCCTGAGAAATCACTACCCAGAACAACTACCTCTGGCCGTAATAACGGCCTCGATACGCCTGGGCATTGAGTCAAACAGAGCTTGGATGGCATGTACAGGTACAGTTGCCCATGCAGCTTCAACACGATACCACAGTTCATCAAGAGTACTGACTGGCGTATTGTGACGAGCCAGTTGCTCGGCCACCATCGACCAGACGTTTTCAATTGGTGAGAGATCTGGAGAATGTGCTGGCCAGGGCAGCAGTCTAACATTTTCTGTAACCAGAAAGGCCCGTACAGGACTTGCAACATGCGGTCGTGCATTATCCTGCTGTAATGTAGGGTCTCGCAGGGATCGAATGAAGGGTAGAGCCACGGGTCGTAACACATCTGAAATGTAACGTCCACTGTTCAAAGTGCCGTCAATGGGAACAAGAGGTGACCGAGACGTGTAACCAGTGGCATCCCATAGCATCACGCCGGCTGATAAGCCAATATGGCGATGACGAATACACGCTTCCAATGTGCGTTGACCACGATGTCGCTAAACACGGATGCCACCATCATGATGCTGTAAACATAACCTGGATTCATCCGAAAAAATGACGTTTTGCCATTCGTGCACCCAGGTTCGTCGTTGAGTACACCATCGCAAGGCGCTCCTTTCTGTGATGCAGCGTCAAGGGTAACCGCAGCCGTGGTCTCCGAGCTGATAGTCCATGCTGCTGCAAACGTCGTCGAACTGTTCGTGCAGATGGTTGTTGTCTTACGAACGTCCCCATCTGTTGACTCAGGGATCGAGACGTGGCTTCACGATCCGTTACAGTCATGCGGATAAGATGCCTGTCATCTCGACTGCTAGTGATACGAGGCCGTTGGGATCCAGCACGGCGTTCCGTATTACCGTCCTGAACCCATCGATTCCATATTCTGCTAAGAGTCATTGGATCTCGACCAACGTGAGCAGCAATACCGCGATACGGTAAACCGCAATCGCGATAGGCTACAGCCCGACCTTCATCAAAGTCGCAAACGTGATGGTACGCATTTTTCCTCCTTACACGAGGTATCACAACAATGTTTCACCACGCAACGCCGGTCAACTGCTGTTTGTGTATGAGAAATTGGTTGGAAACTTTCCTCATGTCAGCACGTTGTAGGTGTCACCACCGGCGCCAGCTTTGTGTGAATTCTCTGAAAAGCTAATTATCTGCATATGACAGCATCTTATTCCTGTGTTCCTGTTCGTGGTGTAGCAATTTTAATGGCCAGTAGTGTATGTTCTGACGAGCGTTCACGTGGGCATCCACGGATCACGTGAAGATCGTGCAAAGCACCATGAAGGCCAAAGAGTATTGTGCACTGGTTGGAGACCGTGTACGTCCCTTCATGACGACGTTTCCCCGCATCAGTGGCATTTTTCAACAAAATAATGCGCCATTTCAGAAGGCCAGGAGTGTGACGGAGTGGCTCGAGCAACACAGTGGCGGGTTCCAATTGATGTGCTGGCTGCACAACTCGCCACATCTTCACCCGATCGAACAAATCTAGGATGTGACAAAGTGGCGTCGAAGCTTATGGCCCCCTTCCCGGAATTTACGACAGCGAGGTGTGCAGACGTGGCGGCAGCGCCCTCCAGCCACTTTCTGAGGCCTCGCTGCTCCCGTGCCACGACTCGTCGCCGCTGTTGTCCGCACTGAAGTCGGACACACCGGCTGTTAGGTGAGAGTGGTCGCGAAGCTCTGGCCGATCAGCGTAGGCAGCTACTGAGCAGTGGCGGCTTTAACTGTGCCAGTCGTGCCACTCCACTGTCGATATCGATCCTGCTCGTATGGCAGAGCTAGGGTCTTCGGTCGAGGAGTGTGTTTTTGGGTTTGGCAGTCAGTGGTAGAGGCCAGACGTCTGGCGAGTTCACTTCTGCGGCACTCCTGCTGCCCGGGTGTGGCGCTCGCGAAGCCGCGAGTTGTTAATTTGGTCGCAGCCGAAGTTTTCCGGGTCGATTAAGTACCGATAGCGGCGAGCTGCGGGAAGGGCAGCTGACGCCGCGTCCAAAGCCCCGGGCCAACTCTGGAGGCCGAAACGTTACGGCAGCCGTACATCAGCTTCACTGATTGGAGGCAGTATCACCCCTGCTCGGAAGCCTGGAAGTCGCGGCTCGATCGCACCTGAGTCGCGTCAAGTGTTGATCTTTTATTGGCACTCGTTATCGAAAGCCCACGTCTGTGTTAATGTTGCATTAGACTCGTCATGTTCATTACGCTTCCGAGTGTGTGTGTGTGTGTGTGTGTGTGTGTATGGTCTCTGGTCAGTGTAACTGATTTTAATCTGTTTTTTTTTTTTCCAGATCACATTCATTGCAAGTGTATGGATACGCTCCGTTGCATACTGATTTGATGTAATTGTGACTGCAATAGTCTGTGTCGAAGACAACGCACTGTTAAAAGAGACTGTGCCCTGGTATCTGGATTTGTAAGTGTGTGTAGTTCGCGTCGTCAGTTTTCGTGTAATATTACGGAGGTCGTGGCTTGCATGTTCAGCCACATCTGCACTAAGCTAATATTTCCTACGTCTTAGTTATTGTCGTTTGTAGCCTTATTTGGGCAGATTGCTGTTTCCTTCCTGATGCATGTTGGCAGCGCAGTTCTGGCAGCGGACGACGCATTCCCGTTTCCTGGGCCCGGAGCAGAGGCGCGTTTCCTTCCTGCTGCGGCGACACTTTCGTCGTCGCACGTCGTCTAGGTTTCCCCCCAGCCAGTTGCCTCTATCAGCTGGCTCGTGTTAGATCAACTTAAGTAAATTTGATCGTTTTTGCACGTGCGACGGCGGAGTGTCGCCCAGTTGATTCCGGAACCCTTGATCTATTCAAATATTGAGAGTTGAACAAGCACTCTAGCCTTAAGGTGTGTTCTGCAAGTCCGAAGTTCTTTGTGACTCTGTTTGCCCTTTAACAACTTGTTTAAATCTTGCAGGACCTATTTCACTACTTATGCAGCGTGTTAATTTTTAAATGATTTTACTTATGAGTATGAACGGTTGAGTTTTTTTTATTCACAGTCATTAACTGACTCCATTCATTCTCAAACTTCCCTGGTTGCTGCCAGTTTACTGTGACAACTGGTTGCTGTAATTTTCACCTTTCTTATATTCTTAGGAATTGTATATTTATTTAAGGGTCGTTACTAATGTTTTTGCTGGTGTGTACCAGCTGGCACTCACGTTTGTGTTCTATGTCTTTCCACGTTTTCTTGTATTGTGGGGGATTGTGTATTTTATTGCTTAAGAGATTTTATTAACCTTTATAAACTGTTAAGGACTTTCCAACAACCACAATCAATGGCGTGACTTCTTATCCTTTCGCGAAAGTGCAGCTTATTTTTTTAATTAACGTTTTCACTCGAATCGCTGTTACCTAAGCTCTATGACATTATTGTCAGTTTTGAAACGTTCTTTTCCTGAACTACAGTTAGCGTGTAAAATTTGAGTTTTCAGCGTGGTTTCATGTGGGTCACAATCACATTTTTGAACTATTATTTCTTGTAGCACGATGTCATTATAAATTGTACTATGAAGTATACATCATCTGTTATTCGATCCTGTGAAAGTTAAAACAAGGTTCTTGGGTTTTAACACTGCAGCTCGAATTTCTGTGTAACAAAATTATTTTAAGCGAAATGTGTTATCTAACTTCGCCCAGCACCTTACCACATCCTCCCCGCTCCTACCACCACATTTTTCGTGAACGAGAGGGAGTTTGCTACCAACAATAGACGTTAATAATTTGTGTTCTCATGGATTTCTGACTGGTAGGTTCTATTGTGATTTATTTTCCTAATTGACTTCAAGTTGTATTTACGTTTTGCTGGCGAGGAAATTATCGCCTGGAGTCGTTAGCTGCCAGTTGGAGGTGGTTTACGAACTACTGGCGCTGTAGATTTTCCAGTCCAGTATTCGGACCTCGGTACCTTCGTGAGTAGTTACACAGCTGCCGGGTTTTTTATTACTAACAACGCAATAGTAGCTAGTTTAACCATGTCGCGGGAGATAAATCAATGCTGGTGACCATTATTCGTACGTATTTCACGTGTTTAGCAATGCGAAGAATCGAAACAAGTGTACCAGTCTGCGTTTCCGATGAGACCTGTGGAGCAGTGCGTCACCTGGGCTGTACCGGGCGCCGCACATCGCCAAGAGTCCGTGGGAACGTGATTACGTGCGACGCCGCGGAAGCTCCGAGCCACCGCCAACAGGAATGTTTCTCAAGACCTGACATTGCCGCCTGGAGAGCGATCAGTTTATTCAGTGTAAAGAAAGCTTCTGAAACGAAATTTTTTATTGCCTCGACACTGGATTAGTGGTTTCGACACGATTGAGTTCCCATCTTCAGAGAGTCTAAAGATTATGAAATCATGTTGTGCGATAAACCGCACGTTTGTATTCGTACCATCGTAACGTACTCATAGTAAAAAGAGAGTAGAACATAAAAAAATATAGCTGTGTCTTCATGGCAAGACAGAGTCACAGAAGCGTGGCACATGAAGGAGTACAGCATACGTCTCGGCTCGGCTACGTGCTGAATATGCAGCCGGAAGCCGACCCAGACACACGCGGCTCCTCTTGACGTGCCACACCTTTATGGCTGTCTTGCCACGAAGACACAACTACATTTTTTAATGTTCTTCTCTCTCTTTAGTATGAGCACGTCACGGTGGTAGAAATGCAAACGTGTGGTTTATCGCACAGCACGATTCGATAACCTGTACGCTATCTGAATATGGCGGCTTAGTCCTGTGGAAACTGGTAATCCAGTGTAAATATACGCGGACAAGGCAATAGAAAGTTCGTATCAGAAGCGTTCTTTACAAGGAACGTATCTGTTCAGACCTTGATCGGAACATCCAACAAGTACGAACGGTGTCCAAGTCATGGAGTACAAAATGGTTCAAATGGCTCTGAGCACTATGGGACTTAACTGCTGAGGTCATCAGTCCCCTAGAACTTAGAACTACTTAAACCTAACTAACATAAGGACATCACACATAGCCATGCCCGAGGCGGGATTCGAACCTGCGACCGTTGCGGTTGCGCGGTTCCAGACTGTAGCGCCTAGAATCGCTCTGCCACTCTGGCCGGCCATGGAGTACAAAAATAAAAGTAAAACCAGATAACAACGACATTTTATACCGCTCGTATGGTTCCACTTGTCAACTGAATAAAAAGATACGACTCTCAAGTGGGGCCATATGAAGGTGGGAACATAATACTACTGTCGTAGTTTCTACCTGGTTTTACTCTTATTTGTGTACTCTATGGCTTGGACACCGTTTGTATTCGTGTGATGTTTGGACTCGTGCCTTATGTCTGCGTGCATATCTGCATTTTAGATAGAATTCCTGACGATCAATAAGACTCGAAATTACTATCTCAGTAAAAATAATTAACAATTTTTGACCGTCGTAGCGAGAAAGACCATGTTTAACATCTGACTATAGTCCTACCATTTAAAAAAGTATAGACGTTTCATATAACCGTGTATTTTCAGAACCGGTCTGAAGGGCAGCTAACGTACACCAGCAGAATGTGCCGGATGACATTTGTCGGTCTAAAGTAGTGGTCGCTCAGCTGCGGCCCGCCGGCCACATGTGGTCCGAATAAAGTGTTGGTGCGGCCCGCGGTTCTCAGCTGCATTTCATATAGAAACTAACAGCATAGTAGGAAAACGTCAGCTAATGTTAACAGCTTCTTAGCAACGTATTTTTCTTGCTCATTAACAAACAAAGATAGTTGCAGAAACAATAACATTTCGAAATGTGATTAATTCTAATTGACGTTGCTGAATTCGGCCGCGAGCAAAGTAAGATTGCCGCTTACGTCAACAGCAGAGTGGTTATGTACCGTGGGCACTGTGCGGTTAATAGAAGTCAAAGGGGGGATGTTTTATTGTTTGTCTTCCAATGGTGGCAGCTCACGAGCGTGCACAGTCAGCACCGATCAGCTAACTAAACTGCCTCGCAAGGCCCACCGGCACCGACCGGCCGCCGCGTCGTCATCTCAGCACAGGGCCGTCTCTGGATGCGGATACGGAGGGCCATGTGGGCAGCACGCCGTGTGTCAGTTTTCGCGACCGGAGCCGCTGCTTCCGAGTCAAGTAGCTCGTCACACTCGTTCTCATACACATCGCGACTGTTGTCAGTGAGACTCGCAGACGAAACTTGCTCCGTTATTTTTCAGTAAGAACTTATTTTTAAGTCGTCTGATGTAAAGCAAGTCAATTATACTATTCTTCTTACCTCAATTGTATAGAGAGTAATAATTTTCTACAATATAGATGTTTAAACGACGTCTTTTGGCCTCTAAACGCAGTTCCTCGTTATTATTTAAGTGTGATAGTTTCTTCTGTAGATCACTAATTCCGACATGCCGTAGGATAACGGAAAGTGGCCACACCACTAATTGGGAAGTCGCCCAAGTTGTCACTCCATTATCAGTTAATTACATCCAAAAAACACGCATACTAAAACTGATAAAACTGACTTCTAATCCTTTTCTGATACAGAATGCTATCGTCCACCGTTGTACGCTATGTGACAATTTTGGATTAGTTAAGTTATATTATTTAAAAGCGTCTCTGTTCTATTACTTTGGCCTAATAAGAAAGCGCTATTGAAAACGGTCTGCTGCAGTCGCTTGGTATTCTTACAGCTACTAGGCCGTCAAGGTCTCTCAAAACTATAACCAATCATCATTATAAAAAACTTGATATCATGTTGCGATGGCACTGGCTTTTGTACAAAAAATTGGTCACTATGTAAGCCCTCGAAAAAGTGCATATTGTTACATTTTTTTTGTGTGAAACCTTTTCACATGCAGTGTCCAAATGTTTCAGTCTATCCACGGTTTAGGAAAACAATTTCTTTTTCAATAGCCACGCGACAACCCCCCCCCCCCCCATCCCCTCCCCACGTGTCCCACCACCGCTTCTTCCTATGCGACCTGACAATGTTGACAATGTCAATATTGACGACCACTGGCCTAAAGCGTGGATACAAGACCGTGCGAGGTTGGATGCGGAGGATTCGGTCGCGGCTGAACTGTGACATCCATGAGCTATTACGTGCAACCCACTTGTCAAGATTAAAGTTGCAACGCACAGCTAACGAAGTTACAACAGACCATGGACAGCATAGTTGCCTTCATGGGAAATGAAATGAGTATCAAACAATGTTCAATAACCGCACTCTGAGTTTCTTGTTTTTGTTTATTCAAAACTGTTACGCCAATCCCAAAGAAAGAAGGTGTTGACAGATGTGAAAATTACCGAACTATCAGTTTAATAAGTCACAGCTGCAAAATACTAACGCGAATTCTTTACAGACGAATGGAAAAATTGGTAGAAGCCGACCTCGGGGAACATCAGTTTGGATTCCGTAGAAATGTTTGAACACGTGAGGCAATACTGACCCTACGACTTATCTTACAAGAAAGATTAAGGAAATGCAAACCTACGTTTCTAGCATTTGTAGACTTAGAGAAAGCTTTTGACAATGTTGACGGGAATACTCTCTTTCGAATTCTGAAGGTGGCAGGGGTCAAATACAGGGAGCGAAAGGCTATTTACAATTTGTACAGAAATCAGATGGTAGTTATAAGAGTCGAGGGGCATGAAAGGGAAGTAGCGGTTGGGAAGGGAGTGAGACAGGGTTGTATCCTGTCCCCGATGTTATTCAATCTGTATATTGAGCAAGCAGTAAAGGAAACAAAAGAAAAATTCGGAGTAGGTATTAAAATTCATGGAGAATAAATAAAATCTGAGGTTCGCTGATGACATTGTAATTCTGTCAGAGACAGCAAAGGACTTGGAAGAGCAGTTGAACGGAATGGACAGTGTCTTGAAAGGAGGATATAAGATGAACATCAACAAAAGCAAAACGAGGATAATGGAATATAGTCAAATTAAATCGGGTGATGCTGAGGGAATTAGATTAGGAAATGAGACAATTAAAGTAGTAAAGGAGTTTTGCTATTTAGGGAGTAAAATAACTGATGATGGTCGAAGTAGAGAGGATATAAAATGTAGACTGGCAATGGCAAGGAAAGCGTTTCTGAAGAAGAGAAATTTGTTAACATCGAGTATAGATTTAAGTGTCAGGAAGTCGTTTCTGAAAGTATTTGTATGGAGTGTAGCCATGTATGGAAGTGAAACATCGACGGTAACCAGTTTGGACAAGAAGAGAATAGAAGCTTTCGAAATGTAGTGCTACAGAAGAATGCTGAAGATTAGTTGGGTAGATCACATAACTAATGAGGAGGTATTGAATAGGATTGGGGAGAAGAGAAATTTGTGGCACAACTTGACTAGAAGAAGGGATCGGTTGGTAGGACGTGTTCTGAGGCATCAAGGGATCACCAATTTAGTGCTGGAGGGGAGCCTGGAGGGTAAAAATCGTAGAGGGGGACCAAGAGATGAATACACTAAGCAGAGAAGGATGTAGGCTGCAGTAGGTGCTGGGAGATGAAGAAGCTTGCACAGGATGGAGTATCATGGAGAGCTCCATCAAACCAGTCTCAGGACTGAAGACCACAACAACAACAACAACGCCAATCCATAAAAGGTGCTGGAAAAAGACATACTTTTTTCGGATTTCGGCGACTACAGTTACCTAATGCTTCCTCTTTTGCATTTCCGTAAGCATACACAAGCAATTATAAAACACCTGTCACTCTGTCTTTAAAGCCATCCACCGAAATACGTTCACAAGAATGAAGATTACTTTCAATGTACAATGGACTACGAGAATACCTAAGAATTTCACAAAGCAAAAATCGCACACCAAGCACGAAATCAAATGGGTGACATGAAATCTGTAAGAAGAATCCATGCTAAAACCATTCTTTCTGCTTCCCTGTCTGTGCCCACCTCAGTCAAGCAGGAGTACTTCACAACTCTGGGTTCGAACTTTTCATTTCGGCATCAAAGTCTCTTTCGTAAGCAACTGGGAACGCGGTCTGAGCCGGAGCGGCAGTAATTTGATGGGGATTAATGCGGGGTGAACACGAGCCCACCTCCCCCTGCCAGTCAGCGTCCCTCCCTCGCAGGAGGCAAGCGAGGGGTGGAGTGTGCTGGACAGGGCAGGGGGTGGACTTAACGCCCGCCTGTCGTGTTCCGCAAACTCGGCTGCTCGGGGAGAGCTGGGCGCTTCTTCCGCAAGAAATAAGCCAGGCCCTCCGCTGCTAACGACCTCCTCTGCCTATAGCAGGAACGTTTTTGTTGCTTCAGGAAAGCTGCACTTTTATCTCGAGTTTTAAGTCGTAAGAAACACGTGAGGGTAGAACCTCGAGTTGTGCGAACTTGACAGCGGAACTTATATGTTAAGTCTTTCACCAAATTCAAAATTATGTTCTTCGTTATTCAGCAACACTTTCGCGTACTTTAAATACTGCAGTTACCACCATACTATACTTACCGAACGACTTTCTGCTTAAAGGTGACCAAACTGATGAAATTGATAAAAAAAAATTCAACTTTGCATCCACGTGGAGCGCACCGAGCGAAAGCGCAGTGGACATATAAGAAAAATCGCACACAAGACGCTGGTGCGACCGATTCTAGGGTATTGTTCCAGCGCTGGGAGTCCTTATCAAGTAAGCACGGCAACATACAGAGAAAGAATCGAGAGACACGTCGTAAGTATCGTAATAGACTGGTACAGCCCATATCGAAGAATAAAACAGATCTCTGACGATCTAGAATGGGGATACGCGGGAAAAAAGGCGCCATTGTTACTGCACAACCCTCTTGGATGAATTTAGATGACCGCTATTCGAAGCAAACGGTGTGATGATTCTTCACTCGTGTAATGAAACCTGATTGTTAATAAGGTCAGCGATTTTAGGGTGCATACAGACCCACGCTCAGTCATTTTTCCTTCATTCAATACGCGAATGAAATAGCAAATGCTGGCACGAAGAACACTTCTCTGGGTAGTGTACTTTGGCTTGAGGAAGCTGTATTAGGTGCTGATGTAGGTGGTGAAGTGTTGACGGCAGGTGGTAAATTAAATCCTGCCAACAAACGTAGCCTAACGACAGAGACAGCGGAATTAGAGAAGTCCTGGCGAATGGAATAGAGGGGGTGCACGCAGATAATATCTTCAGTCATATATGAGGAATAATGCAAAATTTCCTGAACAGCAAATCATGGTAGCAAATGAGGGTTATATTCTACAAAACAATGCCAACCCCATAACAGATTCATAGATCTTAAACGTACACCCTTACAGCGAAGGGGTGCCTCGACGATACTCCACGCCCCCGATTTGTTGTCCTTCATGGCAAGCCATCCCGGTCTCACACTGCAGCAAGATACTGTGTGGCCACACACGGCCAGAGTTCCTACTGCTTGTCCTCTCCCAGCAAGGTCGCCTGACCTCTCCCCAGCTGAGAATGCCTGGAAACGTTATTGGCAGGGCCCTCCAGTCAGCTCGAGATTTTGACGATCTAACACTGTAACTGGACAGAATTTGGCACGATATCCCTCAGCACGATAGCCTACAAGTCTGTCAGTCAGTGCCACGCCCAATAACTGGTTGCGTACGGGCAAGAGGTGGACCAACCCGTCACTCACTCGCTCAATTTGTGAATCTCTTTCTCCCGAATAAATCGTCCAGTTTTTCTGAAACTGTAATCATTTGTTTGTCTGTACATGTACTGCCTATGTACTATTCCCATCTCATTCGCATAACTCTTTCGAGGTGCGTCGTTTTTATTTATTGGGACTAATCGAGACCAGATGGTGCAAATAAATGGAAACTGACTGAATGTTACGAAAGGAAAATAAATCATCAAGCCATTTCACCAGAGATGGCTCGGGAGTGGTATCTTACGCATCTGAAAAAAGCGCTGTAGGAACGTATAGTTTTCCCAACTGTCCAGCAATCGTCTCTTAAAATTTCGGACTGAACACATCTTGACCTCTCAATGATGAGCATAGAGACAGCCGTCCACAGACGGCCGTAGCTCACAGCCCATAAAATTGCACTTGAAGGGTGCAATCTATTCACTGTTTTAGTTTTTTTTTTTTTAAGTACATTTCTCGTTTCCTCGTAACGAACCACCGAGGGATAGAGAGGAGGTGGTCAACGAAACGATGGGCATTGGAACTGAACATTTGTCCTAGACCGTAAACGATGACGATGATGTACAGTATGTGCCCTGTGCCACACATCGTATTGTGCGTTCCAGACGAGGATGCAGATGCGTTCCCTTTTTTGGTAGGTCACTTTCCCTCGCCTCGCTCCCAGGGAAGCGTGGATGGCGCAGCCTAGTCGAGGCCCTGGTTGCGCGACTGAAGCTCATACGCGGCGGGTATGACTAAGCACTCGAGGCCGGTGAGGGGTGGCCGCCGCCAAAGCCCGCCCTCGCCGCCGCCGCCGCCGGCACAAATATTGATCGCGGCGCGTCGCGCACTTGGTTACCATAACAAGGGGGTCAGGCCGAGACAATGACAGCCGGCCCGGCCGTCTGGAGGAGGTGGAGGTGGAGAGGCGCGGAGCAGTCGATACAGGGGCAGGGGGGGGAGGGGGAGGGGCAGACGCGAGGGTGGCTGCAGCCTCAGCTGCTGCGGTTACAGCAGGGGGTGGGTTGGGGGGGGGGGAGGGGGCGAGAGGCGCTGGCGCGGCACCACGCTCATCGCAGAGTTTACAGCCAGCGCAACTTGCCGAAAAAGAAAAGAAAATTTTCGAAACTTATAAGACTCAAAAAAATGACGATGGTTAAAGCAGATGTACAACAGAAACATGCTCTGACAAAATGGCTCTGAGCACTATGGGACTCAACTGCTGTGGTTATCAGTCCCCTAGAACTTAGAACTACTTAAACCTAACTAACCTAAGGACATCACACACATCCATGCCCGAGGCAGGATTCGAACCTGCGACCGTAGCAGTCGCTATGCTCTGACACAGTTCCAGAGCATCGAGTGGTGTTCTTCTTTTGGAACGCAATACAGCAGCGATTCTCCAAGGAATTCGACAAATTGTTGGCCCGTTTCCTGAGGTATGTGGTACCAGATTCTTTTGCACAGGTCACTCAACTCCTGTAAATTAGGGGCTGGTATTTCGTACACTCTGAACTGGCACCCATTGGCGTCCCGGAGGTGTTGTATTGGGTTCATGTCAGACGACTTCAGTGGCCACGACGTCAACGTTAGTTCACTATCATCTTCCTAAGACCACTGTAGCACGAATATTTGTAACACCGACAGTTATCCTGCTGGAACATACCATAGACATCAGCGACGACATCAAGGATCAAAGAGTGCAGGTACCCCGCAATAAAATTCACATAATTCGCAGTTGTCATAGTGTTTCCACCACTAGCACAGTCCCCATGGAAGACAAGGTGAACGTCCCTCGCATCATAATATTGCCCCACCGGTCTGCGTTCGTGGCGGAGTACATGTTTCGAGCAACCATTCACCTAGATGACGGCGTATCTGGACACGGTCATCGATCTGAGTAACAAGAAAAACGATTGATTTGACCAGACGACACGTTTCTATTGAGTGACTGTCGTTTATCGACAATCCTGTGCTCAACAGCTATCGATATTGCCGATGTCGTTGGGTCAACATTGCAGGCCTCTTATTTTACGGAGCCCCACGGTCGACAGTCTGTGGTCCGAAACACTTGTGGTTCCACCAACACTGCAGTCTTCCACACAGGTCGGCACCTATCCCGCTTTACACAACTGGCAATCCTGTGACTTCAACGTTCTTTGATGCGAGGGAGGGGGGGGGGGGGTGTTGCACTACGGTGTCGCCTACTCGCTGCTTCACAGTCCTTCAACCACTTCCCAAATTTGCTGAGGACATTAGCACGCCGACACCCTTCCAGCTTCGTCGCTTCTGGGACGCTCGTCCCCAGGCGCCGGGCCGTAACAACCCGCCCTTCCTGGAAGTCGCCTACTCAGTGGATTTCCCGATTTGCAGCCCGGATCGTCGCTAGAATGCTTGCCCATTCGTCTCTGCTCCGTTTAAATACTTTCCTCACCACGTCACGTGCTCACACCACCACAAGGCGGTATTCAGTATGGTTACTGGCAATCGTCTGATACATTCACGGGAAAAAATTGCAACACCGAAAATTAATTAATGGAGGGTAATGAAATTTCCTGAATAAATTTGTGGTACGTTGACAACTGATGAAACTGCCAGAATCTTGAAAGTAAGCATGCAGACGTGCACGAATTGGTTGTTCATGTGCCAGATTCTAATTTGTGGAAAATAGTTCCATGCCTGTTGCACTTGGTCGGTGAACACAGGGAGGTTGATGCTGTTTGTGGATTACGCCGGAGTTGTCGCCCGATCATGTCCCATATGTGCTCGATTGGAGACAAATCTCGCAATAGAGCAGGTCAAGGCAGCAGATCGACACTCGGTACAGCCTCTTCGTTTGCAACAGTGGTATTTGGGCGAGCGTTATCCTAATGGAAAACACCCCCTGGAATGCTGTTCATGAATAGCAGCACAAAAGGTCGAATCATCAGACTGACGTACACATTCACAGTCGGGGTGCGTGGGATGACCACGAGAAGTCGCACCCCAGACCATGGCTACAGGTGTAGGTCCAGTGTCTCCAGGACGGTTGGCTGCACGCCCTCAGTGAGCCGCCTCTAAACAACACACGGCCATCACTGGAACCGACGCAGAACCAGCTTTCACCAGAAAGCACAACAGACCTCCCCCTGACGTCTGCATCTACATTTATACTCCGCAAGCCACCCAACGGCGTGTGGCGGAGGGCACTTTACGTGCTACTGTCGTTACCTCCCTTTCCTGTTCCAGTCGCGAATGCTTCGCGGGAAGAACGACTGTCTGAAAGCCTCCGTGCGCGCTCTAATCTCTGTAATTTTACATTCGTGATCTCCTCGGGAGGTATAAGTAGGGGGAAGCAATATATTCGATACCTCATCCAGAAACGCACCCTATCGAAACCTGGACAGCAAGCTACACCGCGATGAAGAGCGCTTCTCTTGCAGAGCCTGCCACTTGAGTTTGCTAAACATCTCCGTAACGCTATCACGGTTACCAAATAACCCTGTGACGAAACGCGCCGCTTTTCTTTGGATCTTCTCTATCTCCTCCGTCAACCCGACGTGGTACGGATCCCACACTGATGAGCAATACTCAAGTATAGGTCGAACGAGTGTTTTGTGAGCCACCTCCTTTGTTGATGGACTACATTTTCTAACGACTCTCCCAATGAATCTCAACCTGGCACCGGCCTTATCAACAATTAATTTTATATGATCATTCCACTTCAAATCGTTCCGTACGCATACTCCCAGATATTTTACAGAAGTAACTGCTACCAGTGTTTGTTCCGCTATCATATAATCATACAATAAAGGATCCTTCTTTCTGTGTATTCGCAATACATTACATTTGTCTATGATAAGGGTCAGTTGCCACTCCCTGCACCAAGTGCCTATCCGCTGCAGACCTTCTTGCATTTCGCTGCAACCCTTCCCCAAATTGCTGCAGATTTTAATGTTGGGCCATCAACGAGTGTCAGTGTGTGAACCATTCAACGAAACATCATCGATATGGGCTTTCGGAGCCGAAGGGCCTCTCTTGTACCCTTGATGGCTGCACGACGCAGAGCTTTACACCTCGCCTGGGCCCTTCAACACCGACATTGGACTCTTGACGACCGGAAACATGTTGACTGGCCGGACGAGTCTCATTCCAAATCGTATCGAGCGGATGGACGTGTACGGGTATGGAGACGACCTCACGAATCCACGGACCTGCATGTCAGTAGGAGACTGTTCAAGCTGCAACTTCTCTGGCTAGACACCACTGAAGTCGCGAACTGCGGTGTGTTGGGGTCTTCGGAAAGCACGCTACATGGCGTCTGGATCAGAGCTGTCCTCGAAGTAACCGATTTGTAGCAGCCTGTGCCACATGCTACTCAGACTGCTGCTGCATACGCAGTAAGGTGACACACAGTCATACGCCGAACACAACGCTCTTTTCCCCCTCGGTATTGCCACGCGGCTTCCGTAACACGGCCTTCCTGCGACCGTAGACTCTCGTGACCACAGCAGCCATGCACAGTGGCTACACCCCTGCCGACTCTTTCAGCAGCATCGCAGAAGAAACACCCAACTTCTCGTAGCCCTATTACGCGATCCCAATCAGACTAGGTGAGGTTTTAATAATAGCGTCAACATCGCCTTAAAGGCTCTTGACTAACATCAACCCTCCACTTCCAATTTTATAGGTAACTAACACTCACGACCGTTAGAGGGTGAATTGAAAGCAAACCTGATTTGCATCCTCTTAGTGGCTTTACTAGCACTCCTATGCGGCTGGCGCGAAATTTCAAGTCATCTTTCAGATTTAAAACCCGTTACTACCAACTTTGGTTTATATCGCACAGTTCTTTCCTGGTGTGGCAATTTTTCTTTTTTCCGTCAATGTATAATAGGAGTGAGGTCAGACTCAATTCTTTATGTTAGTAGACGCCGCCACAGTGCCCTGTTTCTGGGCATGCGCGGTGTGCAGCATAGTTGGAAAATGTATTTTGACCATCTGTGTACACAAGAGGCTTCTTTTTAAAGCCATAGTCGACCCAAAATTTACTATTCACATTTACGAAATTTAGCTTATTTTGTCTTAATTTTTTCAAAATTGTATTTAAAAAAAATGGCTCTGAGCACTATGGGACTCTACATCTGAGGTCATCAGTCCCCTAGAACTTGGAACTACTTAAACCTAACTAACCTAAGGACATCACACACATCCATGCCGGAGGCAGAATTCGAACCTGCGACCGTAGCAGTCGCGCGGTTCCGGACTGAAGCGCCCAGAACCACTCGGCCACCACGGCCGGTAATTTTTTATAGGAGTTCTTTATAAATACATTCTTAGTATGTATTAAATTCATGAGAAATGAAAATAATACTGTTTTAGAAGCTTTCGTTGGTGTGTTGCATTCGAAAAAAATACAGCCATGTGGAACGCCAACAGATATTTCTCACATTCATACCGTGTATCACTTCTCTTCTTTTCACTACAAAGTCTCTCTAGGGGCACCCACTAGAGACCCATTATATACCCTCCAGCGCTAGTGCTGGCACCTGGCGTCAGTGAGTGGTTACTGCAAGTTCACGTGGAACGTAGGCAATGGTCATATTAATATGAATGGGCTGTGTAAAATTTAACGCGGCGCGTTGGCCATTCCTTTTCACTGTGTTTTCGCTGCTGACAGACATTTCTCCGCATTGATTTATTAGTAACTTCTGGTTCTTATTTGTCTGAACTGCTTTCACAACTAGAAGATTATATTCCTAGCTTCTTCCATTGCGCGGCATTGTGAACACGGTACACCATCCATCAAAAATTTTAGTACATTTTCCTGTATTATTTATGGCTATTTTAGCTTCATGTGTAGCTTTCATACCATAGTCTTGTAATTTGCATATTTTCTTACTGTCATATACGTAGAGCACGTATCGGGAGGAAGACACGGAGAACGCCAATGCCTGGCTGGCTGGCTTCCAACGGTTTCTGCATTAAGGTCACGACTCTGTGAGAGAAGTAAAAAGAACGGTCCCGAGTGATACACCGAACACTGTGGCAGTAAATAAGGGCCTTAGACAGCCGGAATCGTTGATAAGTGCAGCTCCGCCTCGCAAACGCGACTACGAATCTCGCGTAAGCCGAAGCGCGACTCATTACAAATCGTCGACCACTGTCAACGCTATTCTCAAAATAGTCGCTGCAGCTTCACGGAAATATGACAACATCAGCTGCCAGTTTCGCGAGTTTTGGGATTTACTGCATTACACTGGGCGAAATATAAGCATGGAGCCGAAGGATGCGGTCCTGTAACATTGTCAAGTTCATGGAAGTTACGTAAATTTCGAGTTACTTCAAAAGCGCAGCAAGTAGCATGAATTGTCTGTTGCCTATCTGTTCACTAAACACATCACTCATCACATATGCTCATTGTCTACGCCGTGTAAGACGAAGTCTTCATCAGACATGAAGTCAGATCACATCAACTGAGCGAGCACCATCCACGGCGTCCGGCCGATACTGCTCCCATCTGGATCGTAGCCGTCAACGCAAATATTTGTTGCTGTAAATATTATTGATTTGCGACAACTGACGTACCCATCCTTACAATCGAGGTCAACAACGTTCAGGCGAGCGATGTCGCTCGTCCGCATCAGGCCGAAAAGTTCCTTATCATCAGACTTAGCGCTATGATCTGGATCGAAATACAAACCTCTCGCCTGTCTCTAAAAAGTGAGGGTATATATGGAGAGCTGCATCAAACCAGTCTCAGGACTGAAGACCACAACAACAACAACAACATATCAGACTGCTGATGGTGATCCGTCTGTCGAACGTGGGCGTTACGCTCGGTGTAGGCTGTGTGTCCGAACCGGGTCTTCCTTCCATCATCACACAACACAACCATAAACACGACACTATGCTGAAGAAGACACAGACTAGCCACCTGTGCTACACTTGAGATACAACTCTTAAACTACGCAAAAGATGGGAAAAACTTCCAATTAGGCGGGTGCACCTACCCGTCAGGATGTCCCAGCACAGCTTTACCAGTATCATACTTACAACAGTTCTATCTGTACTGGCCAAATATGAAATATACTAAATGTTTATTTTCTTACCAGCCCCCGGACAGTCGCGCATGTTACAGCACCGCTTCCAGGGTGAAGAAGTGCGCCGGCCCCGGATCAAATCCGCCAGGCGGATTACGGACGTGGTTAGGAGGTGTGTAGGCAGTCTCGATGCGGATTTTAGCCAGGGTTCCCATATCCGACAACGTGAATACCGGGCTGGTATCAGAGTTCCGGGAGGGAGGGGGAGGTGGGGGGGGGGGGGGAAGAGACAGTGCAGGGAGGGACTGTGAGGAGGGGTGGGGGGCAGTGAGGGGCAGAGACACGAGGGGCATCCCACCGCTCCTTAAAATAAAACTATGCCACATCCGTAGTAGCCATGGCGACCCTGCGCAGACACGAAACAAAGACAAAATATAAACGACAGCACCCTTTGTACACTGAAGAGCCAAAGGAACTGGTACACCTGCCTAATATCGTGCAGGGCCCCCGCAAACACGCAGAAGTGCCGCAACACGACGTGGCATGGACTCTACTAATGTCTGAAGTAGTGCTGGAGGGAACTGACACCATGAATCCTGCAGGGCTGTTCATAAATCTGTAAGACTAGGATGGGGTGGAGATCTCTTCTGATGCTCAATAATGTTGGAGTTTGGTGGCCAGCGGAAGTATTTAAGCTCAGAATAGTGTTCCTGGAGCCACTCTGTAGCAATTCGGGACGTGTGATGTGTCGCATTGTCTTGCTGGAATTGCCCAAGTCCGGCGGAATTCACAATGGACATGAATGGATGCAGCTGATCAGACAGGATGCTTACGCACGTGTCACCTGTGAGCGTCGTATCTAAATGTATCAGGAGTACCATATCGCTCCAACTGCACACACCCCAGACCATTACAGAGCTTCAACCAGCTTGAACAGTCTCCTACCGACATGCAGGTCCCTGGATTCATGAGGTCGTCTCCATACCCGTACACGTCCATCCGCTCGATACAATTTGGAATGAGACTCGTCCGGCCAGTCAACATGTTTCCGGTGGTCAAGAGTCCAATGTCGGTGTTGAAGGGCCCAGGCGAGGTGTAAAGCTCTGCGTCGTGCAGTCATCAAGGGTACAAGAGAGGCCCTTCGGCTCAGAAAGCCCATATCGATGATGTTTCGTTGAATGGTTCGCACACTGACACTTGTTGATGGCCCAACATTAAAATCTGCAGCAATTTGTGGAAGGGTTGCACTTCTTTCACTTTGAACGATTCTCTTTAGTCATCGTTGGTCCCGTTCTTGTAGGATCTTCTTCAGCCGCAGCGATGTCGGAGACTGATGTTTTACCGGATTGCTGATGTGCACGATACACTCGTGAAATGAAATCGCTATCTCTGAGATGTTGTGTCCCACAGCTGGTCAACCGAATATAACACCACCTCAAACTCACTTAAATCTTGATAACCTGCCACTGTAGCAGCAGTAACAGATTAACAACTGCGCCAGACACTTGTTGTGTTATACAGGCGTTGCCGACCGCACCGCCGTATTCTGCCTGTCCACATATCTCTGTATTTGAATAGCACGCCTATACCAGTTTCTTTGGCGCTTCATTGTATTTTTGCACTGCATTACATCGAGTTATCTAACTTTCGCAACGACATTGGCAAGGTTATAAAGAAATTATTGTATCAACCCGACTGGAGACCGCGAAGGAATGACGAGGAACGGAAACTGTTCAAAATCGAGTAGAGTATCTGGAACATATCTTTACAAGATTATTCAAGAAATGGACTTACTCTGTTCGAGTATGTTACGGAAATCCTTTTCCATTCCTTACGATGGCAGTTTTCCAATTTTCCTCCTCCTGAGACCAGCATTTCGTATGCCGACACACACACACACACACACACACACACACACACACACACACACACACAGGCGCACAGGTATAAATTGTGTCTGTCTACGTGCACTTCTCACTGCGATTATATTTAAGACGTACCCAGTAAAGTTGCCTGTCAAAAATTTTGCCAGACGGATAGTAGAAAAGCAAGCTCTATTAAGCTACTACCGAGCACGACGAAACGAACGTAACTTGATTCAGCTAATACCCAGTCCACATCCAGGTTATTCAAAGCACGTAAGAGAAATAATCTCCTGGAATACGAATACAGAGTAAGCAACTTATTACTGAAGGTACAGCTGATAGCTTGATGATCCTGCTAGGTAATGAGATCTGGGATAGTTAATAATATTTTGCATACCACCTTTTTAGTACCAAAACAGGTCATAAGCAAGATACGCTGGTATGAACTGCGACTGCGCACTTAAGAAAATATGATTTTTACTTGGTTGGGAACGACAGTTATCGTATCATCTTTGGTGGCACTAGTGTTCAGTGTGTGTGTTATCTTTCCTGCTTCTGTCGCAGAACCGAGGTATTAAATTTGCATGCACGCCGCCTGTCCGTTGCAGTTTGCCTTGAAAATGGCGGGGTGTTCTCCCGCCGAAATATCGGCGGTCGCTGAAAGTGTTACCTGGCTGAATTCCCGGAAGTTATTTGAAAGTTATCGTATTAGTTTTGAAACAGAATCGTTGGCCCATTAAGGTTTTATTATTAATATCTTACAGTATGGACATTTCGCGTATGGAAAAAAGAACTTACAGACAAATGGCATCAAATATTTCATTCTAAAAGTAAGCAAGTATGTTGATGTTAGGTACTGCAGCTCATTAAACTGTCGCCGAGACAACAGAACCTCTAGCAACTCGCTGAGGTCAGTGATCTCCGAAGTTGAACTCAAGACACACAGTGCGGCCTCCAGAGGGAGGGAGGGAGGGAGGGAGGGAGGGAGGGAGGGAGGGAGGCGAGAGCAACTGGTCTGGCAGGCAGGCCGGCAGCGGGTCTCCAACACGCAGGCTCACAGGGCGAGGTGAGGTGTCCTACCTGTAACACAGCAAGCAGGCGGCCGGTTACAACCGAATCTCACACTCCGACAGGCCAGCGCTAATACATTTCTTACACTTACACACACACACACACACACACACACACACACACACACAGAGAGAGAGAGAGAGAGAGAGAGAGAGAGAGAGAGAGAGAACTAACAATATCGATACGCTCCTAAAGGTAACTTCCTGGGTGTGATAGGGCCGTTACTGTTTAAAATCTGTATAAATGATCTAGCAGAATGTATCGTAACCTCTTTGAGACTATTCGCAGACGATTCGGTTGTTTATAAGAAGGTAGCGAACGCTGCGAGACAATTACTTGCGAAGGATCCGCACAAGACTGGTGGATGGTGCAGGACTGGCCTGTGACTTTGAACGTGAAAGAACATAATACAGGGTGTTCCTAAAAGAATTACATGATTTTGGACGGTAATAATTATGAAATATGGGACGTGCCGGCAAGGAAATGCTTGTTGTTTGAATAGGCGCGGCCTAGCGTCTCAGAAAAACGGCGTTATGCGTCGATCAATGCGTCTTCTCAGTCTGCAGTCAGTGAGAAATAAGATGGCGTCCGCCTAATAGAAGGCGTTTTGTGTGCTGCAGTTTGCAAAGAGTGAGTCAGTGATTTCGGTCCTTAGTGCTTTTTGTCGGCCTTTTGGCACTGATACGGCTGCACCCAAAAACATTCGTCGTCGGTATCGACAATTTGAACAGACACCATGCTTGTGCAAAGGTAAGAGTCCAAGTCGACCTCGCACTTCTGATGACATGGCAAACGTTTGAGCAGAGTTCACGACAATGTATTCGCCGCGCAAGCAGAGAACAGGCAATGGCTCATACGAATGTCTGGCGATTGTTAAAGCGTAGTTATGGTCTGTAAACCATACAGACTGCAATTAGTACGAGCTCTATGGAGTGCTGATAAAAGGAAACAGGCTGACTTCAGCTATGGTCTGCTAGAGGACACGGAAGACGTTGCATTTTTACCGCGATGATCATCTTCAGGTTGAAGCTCTTTTGTCCGTGTTTGCTTTAACAATACAAATGTTTTTGGATGGAGTCCACCTTTAGCAGAACACTATTTTGTTTTACATCCCAAACATGTTTCACTGCAACTGCAGCATCAAAATTGGGCTTTTATTTTATGGCTGTTAAACATAAAGTAATGTTCTTTACTGTTTATACACATGTAAATATTAGTGTGTAAAATCACAATTACAAATTTTTGAAGAACACAAAGTTACGTATTCACATCTTTTTACCACATGGTATGATTTTGCTAAGGTATTATGTTTTATAGTGCCTGTTTTCTTTCACAGTTTGTCATCTGCAACCATTTACAACTTAATGTAGACAAATTATTTAAGCAATAATTACAACTTGGAAAACTGTTACGGCTATGCCTGAAATTAATTAATTCGCTGTAGAAGGGTGTGTGTGTGTGTGTGTGTTTAAATTCTTTTTTACTTACGTTTTCTTTTTTCTCATCTTCTTCACTGTCAAGTTCTGTGTATTGAGCTGACACTGACACTGTTTCACATTATTTAGTTTACACAAATTGTGGGGTAATATACTAGGTTCCGGATCTTCATTATCACGCAAACACTAGTTTCGTTGTGACAATTCTGAACCAATATCAAGAACTAAACCCAGTGTTTTCTAATGAACAAGTGTAGCATGTCAACCAAAGGTCCCTACGCAATCCAAATAAGCCTATTTGACTTCACATACTACACTGTGAAGGACACGGAGATGGGGCGTACTCGTCTGACTGACAGAGTTTCAAAGGGCTTCACTGCGGGTCTCCAGTTGGCCAGCCGCTGCAATGGTCCAAACACGTAGGACATTCCGACGTGACAGTGGTACGATGATTCACTGTGCGTCTCCATCTGGGCAGCTGCTCGAATAGTGCAATATCCGAACTTGTGCGACATTCCGACGTGACAGTGGTCCGATGATGGACCGCACGGAAATGCGAAGGCACGTGTACTCGTCGTTAAGGTTCCAATCGACCACCTCTGACCACCACAAAGGAGGAGCGCCATATTGTGCACTAAAAACATCGTAACCCCTCCGCATCTGCGCATGTCATCCGAGAACAAACAATGGTCTCCCTGGAACATTCTGCGTCATCACGCACGAAATCAGCAACATCCAGACTAAGGAATTGCCGACCTGTGCGTAGGCTAACGTTTGTACCACAACACGGACGGCTGCGTCTGGAGCGGTGTCGTGAACTGCTGATGAAAGGCGTCGCACTGTGTTCAGAGATGAACAGCGGTTCTGCAGTACCCAAATGGCCGACATCGGCGAGTATGGCGACAACCTGAGAACAGGCCCCATTCTTCTAATTTTGTGGAGAGGCACGACGGTGCTACGCCTGGATTCACGGTGAGGGTAACCGTCACATACGACATCGAGTCTTGGCCGGTAGTGGTTGACGGAACTCTGACGTCACACAGCATGTCACGTACATCCTGGGACCTCACGCGTTGCCTCCCGTGTGACAGTGTCGTGATGCCATTTTTGAACAGGGCAACGCTCCTCTACACGTGGCACGTTTGACGCTGAGGTAGTCCCGTGATCAGCAAGATCCTCACATCTATCCCCTACAGAACATGTGTGGGACCGACTTGGACTTTTAACTCCGTCCCCGTACCCAGCATGGACCAGTTGCAGAACCCGTGTGCCACTTTGCCTCATGAGACGATATAACGGCTTTACGACACCCAGGAGTGATCCACTAAATTACAGGCCGATATCGTTAACGTCGATATGCAGCAGGACTTTAAAACATATACTGTGTTCGAACGTTACGCATTACCTCGAAGAATAGGGTCTATTGACACACAGTCAACATGGGTTTAGAAAACATCGGTCTTGTGAAACACAACTAGCTCTTTATTCACGTTAAGTGCTGAGTGCTACTGACAAGGGATTTCAGATCGATTCCGTATTTTTGGATTTCCGGAAGGCTTTTGACACAGTACCGCACAAGCCGCTCGTAGTGAAATTGCGTGCTTATGGAATATCGTCTCAGTTATGTGACTGGCTTTGTGATTTCCTGTCAGAGAGGTCACAGTTCGTTGTAACTGACGGAAAGTCATCGAGTAAAACGGAAGTGATTTCTGGCGTTCCCCAAGGTAGTACTATAGGCCCTTTGCTGTTCCTTATCTATATAAACGATTTGGGAGACAATTTGAGCAGCCGTCTTCGGTTGTTTGCAGGTGATGCTTTCGTTTATCGACTAATAAAGTGATCAGAAGATCAAAAGAAACTGCAAAACGATTTAGAAAAAATATGTGAACGGTGCGAAAAGTGGCAGTTGACCCTAAATAACGAAAAGTGTGAGGTCATCTTCATGAGTACTAAAAGGAACCCGTAAAACTTCGGTTACACGATAAATCAGTCTACATCTACATCCATAATCCGCAAGCCACCTGACGGTATGTGGCGGTGGGTACCTTGAGTACCTCTATCGGTTCTCCTTTCTATTCCAGTCTCTTATTGTTCGTGGAAAGAAGAATTGTCGGTATGCCTCTGTGTGGGCTCTAATCTCTCTGATTTTATCCTCATGGTCTCTTCGCGAGATATACGTAGGAGGGAGCAATATACTGCTTGACTCCTCGCTGAAGGTATATTCTCGAAACTTCAACAAAAGCCCGTACCGAGCTACTGAGCGTCTCTCCTGCACAGTCTTCCACTGGAGTTTATCTATCATCTCCGTAACGCTTTCGCGATTACTAAATGATCCTGTAACGAAGCGCGCTGTTCTCCGTTGGACCTTCTCTATCTCTTCTATAAACCCTATCTGGTACGGATCCCACACTGCTGAGCACTATTCAAGCAGTGGGCGAACAAGCGTACTGTAACCTACTTCCTTTGTTTTCGGATTGCATTTCCTTGGGATTCTTCCAATGAATAAATCACTCTAATCTAAAAGCCGTAAATTCAACTAAATACCTAGGTATTACAATTACGAACAATTTAAATTGGAAGGAACACATAGAAAATGTTGTGGGGAAGGCTACCCAAATACTGCGTTTCATTGGCAGGACACTTGGAAAACGTAACAGATCTACTAAGGAGACTGCTTACACTACGCTTGTCCGTCCTCTTTTAGAATACTGCTGCGCGGTGTGGGATCCTTATCAGATAGGACTGACGGAGTAGATCGAAAAAGTTCAAAGAAGGGCAGCACGTTTTGTATTATTGCGAAATATGGGAGAGAGTGTCACAGAAACGATACAGGATTTGCGATGCACATCATTAAAAGAAAGGCGTTTTTCGTTGCGACGGAATCTTCTCACGAAATTCCAATCACCAACTTTCTCCTCCGAATGCGAAAATATTTTGTAGACACCGACTTACATAGGGAGGAACGATCACCAAGATAAATTAAGGGAAATCAGAGCTCGTACGGAAAGATATAGGTGTTCATTCTTTCCGCGCGCTATATGAGATTAGAATAATAGAGAATTGTGAAGGTGGTTCGATGATCCCTCTGCCAGGCCCTTAAATGTGATTTGCGGAGTATCGATGTAGATGTCCCAATCGAATCAATGCATTCAGTCAGTCCACATGGGATGCAATATAATACTGACAACTGGGCTCATACTACCAAGATATATGTAAATTTGAACCGAATTTATAATCACTAAAATAATATCAGATCTCCTCTCATCCCTTGAAATATCTTTTCAAATCCTCCTTCACTTCTGGGTCTTTCATTTTTTCTGTTAGATTACGTATTTTCCTGCCACTTCAAAAAATTTAGATTAAGTAAGCAGCTATCTAGCTTTTAAGGTTTGCTGCATACTACTGGTTTCACAAGAAACATATTCCTGTGAACATAAATTCATTAAGAAAAGTACAGCTGTTCACTCATAAATCTTCCCGACTACCTCGACTAAGAATTTATTGTTCTACATGATTAGTTCCAAGTTAGGGCTTCGAAGAAATCGCCATCTAAGAACAACGACCCTCGAAGAGAGGAGGTAATGCGTGTACCGGTCAACTTTGTCACCATACTTAGCCAGCGTTCGCTGTGGACGTGACGTTCTCAGAGTTCAATCGGATGGATGGGAGCTAAAAACCTGTCCACAATGTTTTCACATTACAGTCTTATGGAGGATGCTCGGGTGAATATGTGCTATCCGACACTTGGCAGGTTTAACCTCTTTTTCCATTTCTTCCCAAAACGTGCCGATGTCTACGTGTCTACTACAACCAGCATACACTGTCACACGGATTAAGGAAAACATCAACAACAACCACCCAATAACGAGCAGCGTCAAAGTCCTGCAAGAGACAATCGAAGATATTTTATACCGTTCTCTGCAAATGACGAATTCCAGTTCGTTGTGAGGTGCTGGAGGGCGTTTTACGGCTATTAATTTGTTTTCAGTGTACGAACTGCTGTGAGTGCCGACAAGCTCTGGCCTGTTAGTTTAACAGTATTGTTTCTAATACACTACTGGCCATTAAAACTGCTACACCAAGAAGAAATGCAGATGATAAACGGATATTCATTGGACAAATATATTATACTAGAACTGACAGGGATCGAGACGTGGCTGCACGATCCGTTAGAGCCATGCGGATAAGATAGTGATACGAGGCCGTTGGGATCCAGCACGGCGTTCCCTATTACCCTCCCGAACCCACCGTTTCCATATTCTGCCAACAGTCATAGGATCTCGACCAACGCGAGCAGCAATAAACAGCAATCGCGATAGGCTACAATCCGACCTTTATCAAAGTCGGAAACGGGATGGTACGCATTTCTCCTTCTTACACGAGGCATCACTACAACGTTTCACCAGGCAACACCGGTCAACTACTGGTTGTGTATGAGAAATCGGTTGGAAACTTTCCTCATGTCAGCACGTTGTAGGTGTCGCCACCGGCGCCAACCTTGTGTGAATGTTCTGAAAAGCTAATCATTTGCATGTCACAGCATCTTCTTCCTGTCGGTTAAATTTCGCGTCTGCAGCACGTCATCTTCGTGGTGTAGCAATTTTAACGGCCAGTAGTGTAAATATATAGTGGCCATTGATGAGTGGTGCTGTTATTGTGTTTCATGCGAAATCTGGTTTGATGTAGCTACCTCGCTGCTCTGTCCTCTGCAAGTGTCATCATCTCCGGCAAGCTGCTGTACCCTACGCACTGTACCCACGCCTTGGTCTGGCCTCTGCACTTTTTAGCCACCACACTTCTCGCCACTCTACACTGACGACTCCTTCATGCCTCAGGATGTGTCGTATCAAGCGATTCCCTCTTTCAGTCAAGTTGTGACATGAACTTCTTGTCTTCTGAATTTGATTCAGCAGTTCTCTATAATTTATACCATCAACCTTTTAAATGATGAGAATTCTTCCATACCACCACATTTCAAAAGTTTCAATCCTCTTCTTGTCTGAACTGTTTATTCTGCACGTTTCACTTCTGTACAAAGCTAGACACGAGACAAATGACTCAAACTTTAATATATATGGCTCTGAGCACTAAGGGACTTAACTGCTGTGGTCATCAGTCCCCTAGAACTTAGAACTACTTAAACCTAACTAACCTAAGGACATCACACACATCCATGCCCGAGGCAGAATTCGAACCTGCGACCGTAGCGGTCGCGCGGTTCCAGACTGTAGCGCCTAGAACCGCTCGGCCACACCGGCCGCCTTTAATATATATTCGATGCTAAAAATTCCTCTGTTTCCAAATTATTTTCTTGCTGTTGCCATTCCGCATATTATAATCTCTTTACTTCTGTCATCATCAGGTATTTTGCTGTCCAAATAGCAAAACACGTCTACTACTTTTACTGTATAATTTTATAATCTAATTCCCTTAGCACCCACTGATTTGAATCGGCAGCATTCCACTATCCTTGTGTTACTATTGTTCATGTTTGTCTTGTAACCTCTCTTCGAAACACCACCCACTGCATTCAACTGCTCTTCTAAATCCTTTGCCGTCTCTGACAGACTTGCAGTCTCATCAGAAAACCTCATCGTTTTATTTCTTCTACTAGAACTTTAATTCTGTTTCCAGATTTTCCTTTGCTTCTTTCAGAGGGTAGTGGTTATACACAATGGTAACATGCGACATAACCCACATCTCTTTCGCACTCCCTTCCCCGCTATGCCCCTTTTCAGGTTCTTCGAGTCTCATAACTGCAGCCTGGTTTCTGTACAAATTATAGATAACCTTTTGATCGTTGTTTTTTTATCCCTGCTGCCTAAGCTATTCTGTATGTCAATCAGTTACATCAGAGCGCATAATTACATGCCCGGCGAGCCTCTCCGTTCTTCTGGTGAGGGATTGCTACGGACACATTTCCTCGCCCCATCTGCCTGACACCTCTCCGGTTGCGCTTTACGTAAGCTGGCGACGCGGAAACCTCGGCGTGGACCGCCTCCAGAACCAGCTGGACCAAGGCCGCGAGGACACGCGTCGCGGGGTGAACGCTCCGCGGGGCAGCGCAAGTGGTCGCGCCTCCGCCTGCTCCTCCTCCAGCACGACTCCAGGCCGCGTTCCAGCTCCGGCGACGACCCGCGCCGCACGCCGGCCGGCAGTGCTCGCCGGGCAACCTTGGCTGCTGCATCCAGCGCTGCAGCCGACCGGCTGGACAGGAGCACGTGGCGCGTGGGCCCCACCTGACGCTCTGTACTTCACTGAGTGGAGAAGCGAGCTGGCGAAATCCTCGCTACCGTAGAGGAAAGACGAGAGCGGAAACGGAAGGCGGTGCTTACGGTGAGTAAATGCGCTCTGCGCTCTACGTCAACACTGCTGCCACGAGTTGCGCAACCTGTTTGCCAGGTCCGCTTTTTCCGAGATAGCATTACTCCAACCACCCGACATCACTACTCCTTTGTGCTACGTAATTGTATTGTATTTTATGTTAACCGGGGCCCTAGGAACAACGGAGAGGCTCCGTCCCCGCCGCAGCCGCAGTGGTCCACAACCCCACGACGACTACCGCAGCCCACTTCACCCCCCCCCCCTCCCGCCAGGGAACGTCTCACGCCAAACGAGTAGAAACCCTATGTTTGCTTCGTAGAGTAATGGTGGTGCACGCGTACGTGGAGAACTTGTTCGCGCAGCAATCGCCGACATGGTGTAGCTGAGGCGGAATTAGGGGAACAAGCCCGCATTAGCCGAGGCAGATGGAAAACCGCCTAAAAACCGTCCAAAGACCGGCCGGTTCAGCGGACCTCGACACAAGTCCGCCGGGCGGATTCGTGCCGGGGACGAGGCGCTCCCACCCGCTCCGGAAAGCTACGTAATACATCTGCTTCACAAATACGTTACGATAACTAAAACTGCGGCACAAAAATTTACTGTCAAAACGATTCAATGCCACATTAAGTAAACTTCAGGTGTCTAAATCTTCGTTCACTTGAATAATTTAGTTAGTCGCTCTATTGCCATGGTAGGCCTCCCACAATGTCAACGTTCCGTAACAGTCATTAACATACTTTTTCTTCAGCAAATTACACCTATCCAGTTAATAGGGTCCACGGCTATAAAACAGTGAGAACCCTGTTTTGTAAGTGCTTTCCACGTGGGATGAATTAATTTATTTTACCAAAATCAATATTTTGTTGCAGTGACGCTCACTTACCCACAGCTGAATATGTCAGCGAATAGATTTTCAAACAAAGTAAAACCAGAATGAAAAAAATGCTCCAACTTTGGTTCAAATGGCTCCGAGCACTATGGGACTTAACTTCTAAGGTCGTGAGAACTTAGAACTACTTAAACCTAACTAACCTAAGGACATCACACACATCCATGCCCGAGGCAGGATTCGAACCTGCGACCGTAGCGGTCGCGCTGTTCCAGACTGTAGCGACTAGAACCGCTCGGCCACCCCGGCCGGCAATGCTCCAACTGTAGCACAAAAGAAGGCGAATATGACCCCACCAGAGTTACGAATGTAAAGAAAGGAACTAGCTTTTCGACTTACCTGGAAGCTTCAAAGACATTTAAATCAAAACATCTTGACGTATTCGCGCTTTCTTACTTCTGTAGTAATATCACTGTCATGTAATACTCGTACAAAGCATCGAGTTAAGAAAAGTAATGTGATACATGATGTCATGTCGTATAACATGACACATGCCATTATGTCATCCAACATGGCATTTCTTATGTCGTGGAATATGACACAACGTGTCGTTAAAGTTTAGGCTGCATGCATCCCCATTCTGGCATATTCCTACCACAGATGCACGCCCACTCTCAGATACTTCCTATTGTAGATGCGTCCCACACTCTAAGCAAGTGAATTATGCCCGTCTGTCCTTACACCGCTTTCCATACGTCTAACAGGGCGTGGGTTTAGGGGAGAAATGTTCACTCGTGGAAAAATCAACCACCGCAACCTAGAAATCAAAAATTGGTCGGTTGGCTCATTTGGGGGAGGTGGTCAAACAGCGAGGTCATCGGTCCCAGCTGGTTAGGGAAACATGGGGAAGGAAGTCGGCCGTGCCCTTTCAAAGGAACCATCCCAGAAACACTGAATCAGGATGACCGGACGCGGATTGAACAGTCGTCCTCCCAAATGCGAGTCCAGAGTGTAAATCAAAAATTATTTCAGCATTCCCCTCCACCCCCCCCAATCCCTCCCCATCCCCCCACCCCCACCCCCCAAGGCATATAAATCGATCCCCATAAATTCTATTCCCCAGAGTAACTTTTTTAGCTATTACATGTATGCTCTTCAGCCGTATGATATGTATTGTTCACTATGGCTGGCGAACCTCCTGGATCTTGAGCCTAGGATCAGGGACTTTACAGGTTAAATTGCAAGGTGCAGGTGGGCGAACACCTTCCAGCTAGAGAGCTCTCGGTGCTGTGAAGGTAGGTAATACGGAAAAAAGTGTAATTATGTCAAGATGTTTTGATTTAAAACTCTGCAAAGGACATGTTCGCCTTTTCTCTGCTACGACAGGAGTATCTTTCATTCTGGTTCCCACATTTTAGTCTACCACAGTTTTGACACTAGACCGCCATAGCTTGATAACCGATGTAGATTTTTGTTGATCCAGGTTTAAGTCTCACGGAAGTTGCACGCGTAAAAAAACTCACAAAAATGTGTTTTTTGCATGTGGAATCCGAATGAGGCTAGCTTTTTGAAAGCGACTTTTTCAATTTTATGGTAAGAATGCACTCTGTATAAATATGATTCGCTTTAAAACGTTTTCGCGCATTCAGTTAACGCAAGAACGGATTTTACGTGCAACATTTAGCGCGACTTTAAACCATCCTATATGGACGACGTATAAGGATTAATGGATAAAAGAAATCCTTTTGACCTTTTCCTTTTATTTACCATCGTGCACAGTTCGAACCATTTCGTACAAGTTTAAAAAACAGAAGAGGCGCGCTTCAAAAACATCCGAAAAATGGTTTGTTTTGGACGTAAAGTCCCAACGAAGTAAGATTTAAAAAACATTCTTAGACCAAGCTCCGATACACCCGTGGACCGAATTTGAACCATCAGTGTCGCTACAGCCCCGAGTTATTTGAGGGTGACTGTTTTTGCACATAAAATCCGAGCGCCGCATATACAGACGGTGCCATTTGCTTAGCATTAATTTCAGTCCAAACGAAATCTTTTGCAGAAGAAATTTATCTATTCGCTCAATTTGCCTGGACGTCAGCTTAGGTTTATCTTTCAAACCTCACTTAATATGCTGTAATACACACGTTTTACCCTATGCTCGTTGCTCAAACAGGAGCCCCCTCAAAACGGCTACTCTGCACGCGGCCTTTCCAGATACATTTGTTACGGTGTTTCCGGGTTGTAATGATACACTGCAATGAATATACTTTTGAGAAGACACGCAGTAACGTTTGTTACAGTCTCTCTTCAACTCTTTCAACTTCCGACCTGAATACTCGATACTCGAAGATGAACTTCCCGAAAAAACAGTAAAGGGATGCACTTTGACTTTGCTTTCTGAAGAAGAAACACCTTACCTGCGATGGAGTTAGAGTAACTTTTAATACTGCTGAGATATCCATGGCGTAACGACGATGGTACGGTCGCACACCGCCTGTTTTATTGTTATTTTAAGTACAACCCAGGTTTCGGCCTTTTATGCCATTTTCAGGTATTTGTTTTTATGCCTTTAACATATATTACAGGACACTTAACATGTTGTCAGGATCAAATTTGGCCATAAATTAACAAAAATATTGTCTCCCATCGAAATGCCAGATTTAAAATCACCATCTTGTAACAGATCAGTAAATAACCGTGGGAGCACGTCATTTTTAGTTAAGAACAGCCCTACGCTGGTAAATAAAAGATGAGCACATGTCCTTAAAACGTAATGATAGTGAAATTAAACAGTACGAGTAATTGAACAACTAAATATTAAAATGACAAAGTGTCATAGATATATGATTATTAATGTTAAATATCTTCAGACTCTGGAACGAGTGTTTCGCGTAATATTGTAGGACTCGTTACCAGACATGATGGATGTACTCTATTGGTGAACTAGAAGAGAAAAATGCGTATAGAAACGTGCTGTGTGTTCCGTTCCAGATGAATCGTTCTGTCCTGGAACAAAGAATATAAAAAAAACCAGAGCATGTTTCTTCCTTTCATAAACGCAATACTGGACACAATCAAGGAAAGCACAGAAATGAATGTACTGGCCAATCACAAAGGACAGTCTTCCATTGTCTACGCCTGTTCGGCGAACAGTGGAAGATCGGTGGTGTGCATAGAGAACGCCACTGAAATATCAGTTCCATCCAGGAATCAAGCACAATTTAGTTTTGTATGAGTGCGAAAAAAGAAACAGTCTCTCACTGTTTATTTTAATGAGGAGCCTGGGTACCAATATGTGAAATATGATTACTGAAAACACAAAGTTATCGGGCATTATTTAGTCCAAATTTGAGAGAAAGTGTGAAAGTAATCGAACTTTCTTTCTCAGATAAAACATACTCCGTAATGTTGTACAATACGTTACAAACATTTTAGACGATAACCGTCACAACGTTACCACTAATTCTTTTAACAGATTTCTGAAAGATTTGGACCCCAGCACGAAGAGACCGGTTAAGGAAGAATGCTGTCGGTATTTGGTAAAAGTAGCTTGCTTCGACGATGATGGTGAGGAAGTAGTGTTATTAACATCTGAAAGTGTTCACTGTAGCCGTCAATGAAAATACACGCTTTGCGGACCTAAACTCGCTGTTGAGAAAGCACCATGTTTCTCCATAGCTCATTTAACAGGCAAATCTGGCAATACTTATCATGTTGTAGAAATTTTTTCCATGGCAGACGAACATCAGCAATTATATTCTTTCTTCCATGACTCGTCTGAACCTTCAATATACTTTAAATGTAACCCCCCCCCCCCCCCCCCCCCAATGAATCAAGCTTTTACTGTGGAGAAAACTTACCACCCACTTGTTGGCAGCCCTGACGACTACAGTTCGGACGTTCCAAGCAACACCGGACGTTAGCTCCGCCGTTTTATTTTCCGGTGCATTTCACTTGGCGTTGACTTTCGCTATCTGTGACCACGTTGGCTTCGGCGTTCCGCAAAGATTACGCGCAACACTTTTTTTTGAAGAGGCCGTCTCTCAGACAGAAGAGGAGAGTTTTTCAACGGAGCAGACGTAATGAAAGCATTCCAGCGTTGCGCTAGACGAGAACTGAGAAAACAAATGAAGTGAATGACGGAGGAAACAGGCACTCTTCTGATTCGTGGTCCTACCAACGAAGTGCTAGTTTTCAGTGAAGTTCATGACTTTAAATTAGTAGCTACAACAATAATGGTATATTCTAAAGATGAGGTTTCCTTATAACAGAAAAAAATCACTGGACACAAAAGGTACCGACGAAGATCATAAAACTGAACAAAAGTTATCGGGGAGAAATACATTTCACGAGCATTTTACTCCGAGAAAATAGAGGAACAGACGATTGCAGCCCAGCTGTAATGAGTCGGATGACCACGCCGAACAGCATTGCAGTACACAGGGGGTTCGAACCCAGGATAACTCTGCCCGATGCCACTCACTGGGCTCGATACGACTTCACTCAAAAAACCCGTCTCCACCAACGATGCCCAGCGAGGTTGTCCTGCGTTCAGACACACCGGACTCCTCTTCGGAATGATACGGCTTGAATCTCCGTCCTGCCAACCAGGTTTCACTTTGTCACGGTCATTCAGGCGAACGTGCTGGCTGTTCTTTCCATCTGGACACAGCCGATCGCTTAATACGGAATGCCAGCCGTTGCTCGGTCTCCCTGTCGCCACGGTAAGGAAGAGACGTGGAGCCGTGAACTACGGCGAAACGCGGGCGGCCGTTTCCTCTCGAATTTCACATCCTCCTAAATTCCGAATTTTCGTTTCCTTTTCCCACTAAGTTACGCCACATCGGTTTCCATTTCCACTAAATTTTTTGACTGCCTATATGTATCTTCCTTAGTTTTACTGCTGTTCTTAGGTGTAATTTATATTTAAAATTTCCTAATAACAAATTTTAATTACGCAAATTCAAAATTCTTTTTCTGACATTTACTTGCCTCATATGCGACAACCACATTCTACAATGCAGCCTTCCCCGAGCACCATGTGACGTATGAAACGGAATACGTAGAGGACTAACACCTCAACAGCGCTCCTTGATATAAGTGAGGATGTAAAGTATTTCGACTGCCCTTCGCAAGCAAACGTTTGTGCGATTCGTACATCGAGCAGTCTCTATGTATAGAAGACAATGTGCCGCCCGACTGACTCACTGAAATTTGGAGAGGCTGTATGTCTTATACTGCAGGTATTGTTTGAGAAGGGACTATTCGAAATTCCACTAACAAGAGGCTGAAATACGGGATGAAAGGCCTTTTGTGAATATGTCGCTATTGAGGCAGTTTGGAAGATACAACTAAAAAATTGGTATTTGGTTTCTTAGGCAGAAATATAAAAAAAATGCATGTTTGAGTGCTTCTGCGAATTAAACGCTCTAAGAGATGGGGAGAGCGATAGATGAAGAGTTTTATGATCTTGTTTCATTATGAAAGCATTTTGAAAGATAAATTTAAGACAATTTGTATTTGGTTTCTGTGTCAGAAATTAAGAAACAAGTGTTTCAGTACTTTTGAAATTCGACCCCTAAAGGAGTGAAACAGGAGGCGAAATTTTTTAAGAAAATATTTCATCATATTAAAAAAAGCTAAATCTGTTAAATCTGATATTTCACTTCTCGGTTAGACATAAAGAAATATGTGTAAAGGGATGAAAGTTTTATAAAAGTATCTCCACAAGAACGCCAAAGGCGTAGAGACAAAAAAAACCTTGGACGCTAGCTACCGGAATCGTTGTTTGTTCAGAGACGATGCTTCTATGGCCTTAATTCGCGTGAGAAGATTAGAAGCCGTTGCAACTTGTAAACATAAAAATTCAATTAAAGAGAAACGACCAAAACAATATGTGCAGACCATACAGTTAATGCGAGAGAAACAGCGGGCTCTAAGCTACTATCGTAAACGTGCCATGGGATTAACATGTGGTCGCTTTGCTGGCCGCTTCACTCTTCGGATTTGGAGCTCTTCCAGCACTTGACCGATTAAGCGTTCTCTACAGCAACTGACTTAAGCAACACCGAGACTCAAGCTCATGTGCGACAGAATCACAGACACATACCGTGCAACGAGTAGCACCGTCTTCTCCCCGGCGACACCTCGTCCTATGGACTCAAGAGCGAAAGGCTGTTTACAATTTGTACAGAAAGCAGCTAGCAGTTATAAGAGTCAAGGGACACGAAAGGGAAGCAGTGGTTGGGAAGGGGGTGAGACAGGATTGTAGCCTCTCCCCGATGTTATTCAATCTGTATATTGAGCAAGCAATAAAGGAAACAAAAGAAAAGTTCGGAGTAGGTATTAAAATCCATGGAGAAGAAATAAAAACTTTGAGGTTCGCCGATGACATTGTAATTCTGTCAGAGACAGCAAAGGACTTGGAGGAGCAGTTGAACGGAATGGACAGTGTCTTGAAGGGACGATATAGGATGAACATCAACAAAAGCAATACGAGGATAATGGAATGTAGTCGAAATAAGACGGGTGATGCTGCGGGAATTAGATTAGGAAATGAGACACTTAAAGTAGTAAAGGAGTTTTGCTATTTAGGGAGTAAAATAACTGATGATGGTCGAAGTAGAGAGGATATAAAATGTAGACTGGCAATGGCAAGGAAAGCGTTTCTGAAGAAGAGAAATTTGTTAATATCGAGTATAGATTTAAATGTCAGGAAGTCGTTTCTGAAAGTATTTGTATGGAGTGTAGCCATGTACGGAAGTGAAACGTGGGCGATAAATAGTGTAAACAAGAAGGTTTCGAAATGTGGTGCTACAGAAGAATGCTCAAGATTAGATGGGTAGATCACATAACTAATGAGGAGGTATTGAATAGAATTGGGGAGAAGAGGAGTCTGTGGCACAACTTGACGAGAAGAAGGGACCGGTTGGTAGGACATGTTCTGAGCATCAAGGGATCACCAATTTAGTACTGGAGGGCAGCGTGGATGGTAAAAATCGTAGAGGGAGACCAATAGATGAATACACTAAGCAGATTTAGAAGGATGTAGGTTGCAGTAGGTACTGGGAGATGAAGAAGCTTGCACAGGATAGAGTAGCATGGAGAGCTGCATCTAACCAGTCTCAGGACTGAAGACCACAACAACAACATATTACTCCTTCACTAAGACACATTATGGTGTGCATCACACCACTCTGAGAAGTGGCATGCCAACAAAAAACGTTTTTGGCAAGCGTTCCCAAATGCAACTGCTGAAGTATTCATTCGGACTCAAGTAATCTACTAGAAACGATAGTGAGATCGATTGCAATAAATCCCTGCTCACAGCAGAGTGGATATGTTCTTCAAGGATGTTACACAAACGAATTGCTATGGAAATAGCGGCGCAAGAATTAAATATCGAGCGACCGGGAGGACGACGGTTCAAACCCGCGCCAGGCCACCCAGATTTATGTTTTCCGTGATTTCCCTAAATCGCTTCATGCAAATGCCGCGATGGTTCCTTCGAAAGCGCACGGCCGATTTCCTTCGCCATCCTTCCCTAACCACCAGGGACCGATGACATCGCTGTTTGGTCCTCTCAACCAACCAACTACATTACGAGACAACGGAGGCAAGGTTATCTGCTTGACAGTAGTGTAACAGGTAGGCATTCATGAGCTGTATCTGCTCTAGAAAGGCAAAAAATGGCTCTGAGCACTATGGGACATAACTTCTGAGGTCATCAGTCCCCTAGAACTTAGAACTACTTAAACCTAACTAACCTAAGGACGTCACACACATCCATGCCCGAGGCAGGATTCGAACCTGCGACGTAGCGGTCGCGCGGTTCCAGACTGTAGCGCCTAGAACCGCTCGGCCACCAAGGCCGGCCGGGGGGAGGGGGGTTTACACAGCTTGCTGGTAACTGGTGACCTGTGACCTGCTACGAATCAGCGACAAGCTCTTGGGGCGCCTTGCGAAGGTTCCCGTGGCTCCCCCCGTAGGAGGTTCGAGTCCTCCGTCGCGCATCAGTGTGTGTTGTCCTTAGCGTAAGTTAGTGTAAGTAGAGCGTAAGCCTAGGGACGAGTGACCTCAGCAGTTTGGAACTTACCACCACCACCACCACCACCCCCACCACCATCTTGGGGCACCCGTTTTCCTGGTGTTCGTAGCGGTCCGACGACGCCAGTCGTCCATGCGCTGGTTGTGTAGCCGCTGCCCTACGATCACACGCGGACCGTCGTATCGCGACTTCCGGCAGCCGTCTTGTCTTCTCTGCTGGTGTCAGGCTGCTCCGGGATTTCAGTTGCCTCTCTTATTTTGCGAGGGTGCATCCACAGCTATCTCGCAAGTATTCGTGCTTCTTGAAACTTAACAGCCTACCCACAATCGCGGTGGTGGTGCGCTAGCGCCCGTCTGTTGTGCTGCCCCAGCCGAACATGGCGCTCATACTCTGGTACGGTTTCCGCGATGCACGCGGCACAGCATTCACAGCGCATATCGTACACACGTGCCCGCTGGAGGCTTTTAACGCATCCTGAGTGGCCCCTACTGCATACCGGGAAACTAGTGAGATGAGCCCTCGACGAGGCACATGGCATACTCCACGTCACTAAACTGAGAGATGTAAGTGGCAAGATTACCTCTTAAAGACTACTGTCCCCAGATACCACCAGCTGCCGTCTATTATTGTAGAGTTATTAGAAACAATTTACGTGAACCATCAACATGTATATGAGAAGAAAAATTGCATCATTAAGGGAACTTAATTTAACGGCAGAACTGTTCTGTCAGGTTACCTGGCGCATGGTAAATCTTTTGTATGTAAGCATCCTAGAAAGACATCGCTATCAACGCAATCTGCAGTAAATCAGGTAGAGCTATAGCGCTATTTTCTGTTTTCCTTCCTACTTACTGCTTTTACCCTGAACGCACTGTAATGGCCCGCATCTCGTGGTCGTGCGGTAGCGTTCTCGCTTCCCACGCCCGGGTTCCCGGGTTCGATTCCCGGCGGGGTCAGGGATTTTCTCTGCCTCGTGATGGCTGGGTGTTGTGTGCTGTCCTTAGGTTAGTTAGGTTTAAGTAGTTCTAAGTTCTAGGGGACTTATGACCACAGCAGTTGAGTCCCATAGTGCTCAGAGCCATTTGAACCACTGTAATGTTTGAATTTACAGAAAAAAAAATCTGTCATGTGGAAATCACTAGCAGTTTGTTTCAATTCGGAGAGTTATTCGACAACACGCTTCTGTCTGATGCAACTCTTAAGCAAGGTGGTATGTTGCGCACTTAAGGTTTCTCGAAACTTGTTCCACAGGAAAATGGGAGGAGATTACTGCTGCAAATAGCTGTTACGTCACTGCCGCTTCTCAGAATGTATCCCTCCCTTCCTTGAACTGTTGTTTCATGTTTTTTGTTCCACCCGCGCCTTGAGGCACGAGTTTTTTTCCGGCATAACCACCTCCTCTCAATGTGTTTTCCCTTCCTCCTCCTCCTCCTCCTCCTCCTACGTTCTCATCATCAACAGTCCACTTTGCGCTTGTTCAAGGCTGCTTTCAACACTGTCTGTTCTCTCGGGATCCTGTACACATACACACTATACATACGAGTATATACACATCCTTCTTCCCTTATATCTCCTTCCAGCTTCAATATCATTCCTTACGAACTATTTTGAACCGAAGTAGCCCTACAAGCCTTTAAATGTGTGTAGTTAAAAATGATTTATGGATACGAGGGCATATAATTTGGAAGTTCAATACGTCGAACGAAACATTCACTCCGCAGCGCACTGTGCGCTGTTTTGAAACTTGTCTTTTGCGACCAATGCTTTCACCGACTGAGCTATACATGGACGTCTCACGGTCCCCTCTCACGACCTCAGTTGTGCCAGTACCGCACTGTTAGGAAACTTCAGAGCAACTTACACTCCACTGTACAGTGTCACATTCAGTCCGTAAACAACCCTACTGCTAAGTGGGGGTGGGGGCTCGGTCATTTCTCTGGAATGAATCTTCATTCCGCCAAAGTATGGAGGACAGATTCTTTGAAGTTTGTACCGAAGGAGAGAAGGGCTTATGGAACTAAAGCTGCGAGGCGATTCCCGAACCGCGCCTGAAGATCTCAGTCGAGCAGAACATTGGCTGCGGAAGGCAAGGTACCAGGTGCGCCACACAGATTTAAACGAGTATATGAGACCCACAGAATTACCAAAGTATAAAAAACTGGCGGTAAGAATGGTTATAGGCGTCTATGACTGAGGAGAGAGTCTAATAGAAAAGTTTAACAATCTTAACAGGCAGGCAGTGTTACAGAATTCCATATTAACACCCAACCTTCTCTTTTATTATGAGATAGGCATACAGGGTGTACATTGACGAAAGCCACTAACTGCACGGACGGACTGCTGACTCCAAATGGAGGAAAAAACGTTCTATGAACACGTGTCCGGAAATGTATCGTTGGCACGGTAGATGGCTCTGAAGAATGGAAGTTCCTCTGACCACGTGCCGTGTGTTCTGTGTGTGTGTTGCAGGCTGTGTTGTAGCCGCATCGTACTGGAAACAGCAGAGTGGTCCGATATCCATGTCGGGAACAAGCCGAGATGGTGTTTGTGTAAGGCCAAGGGACAGCACGGCTGTACTAAATCGAGTACCCTCACAGACACCAACCACATCACACAACATTTGAAGCCCTTTTTGGGCGTCAACCTGATCGTGCGTTTTTTCAGACAGACGGACGTGCAGGGAAACGGCGGACTTTGCGAACACCAGATTTGGAGGTCCGGGTTCTACACGGTATTGTGATGAACCCTAGTACAACATCCAGGCAAGTGGTCCGCCAACATGGTGTAAGCCGAAGTTTGATTGTATGTATCTTGCAAGACAACCGCCACTATCCCCATAACCTGCAAAGAGTGCAACGACTATCAGCAGCGAATTTCCCTCTATGGGAAGGATTTTGTCGGTGGTTTTTGCACCACACCGAGCGAGGTGGCGCAGTGGTTAGCACACTGGACTCGCATTCGGGAGGACGGCGGTTCAATCCCGTCTCCGGCCATCCTGATTTAGGTTTTCCGTGATTTCCTTAAATCGTTTCAGGCAAATGCCGGGATGGTTCCTTTGAAAGGACACGACCGATTTCCTTCCCAATCCTTCCCTAACCCGAGCTTGCGCTCCGTCTCTCATGACCTTGTTGTCGACGGGACGTTCAACACTATCCTCCACCACCCATAGTGCTCTGTCTTTTTTTTTTTTTTGCACCACACCACCACAGTTATGGGATTTCTCTCATCCGTCTTCCTTACCGAAGAAGCAACGTTTGTCAGAACTGGCATGATCAATTTGCACTATCATCATCTTTTCGCAACAGATAATCCTCGGCGAATGGTTTAGGCGTCTCATCAGGACCAGTTCAGCGTCAGTGTGTCGGCAGGGACTCTTGGCGACTACATACTTGTCGTAATCCATGATGCGACACATGAACGCTTTAAGCCATGATAATTCCTCAACATTACGCAGGCAGTTGACAGACACACGACATGTATGGACCAGCAACCTCCTGCCGAAAAATGTCAGCACGATACTGTCCGACACATGAGGATGCAGGATTTTGTGGCGGCCTTCGTAGCGACAACACTTCGCTGTAGAAACGGCCTACGAAGTCACCGCCACACTTTTAATAGCGGGCCGACCGGACCGCTGGAACAGTGAACAGAAAGATGAAAACCCAAACACTCGGATTAAATGAAAGTCGGTACTTATCTTTATTAACGACGATACAGAACACAGTGGTGAACATGGTCTACAGAAATCTGTCTAGTTCGAGTCGGTGCGGCTAGGTCAGCGTCGGCTGACGACAAACAACAACTCTGCTGCGATGAACACACAACTGACTAGCAGGTACACAATGCGGTGGCGAGTATACAACTGAGCGGCGAATCCAGAACTGTCCTAGCGCTCGCGACTCCAGCGCTTAAGAAGCCAGAAGCCAGCGGTGGCGCGCGCAGACTTGCGGCGATTTCCTGAATCGCTGGCGCTGCTTATGCGGACGGCGTCCGGACTTTGATGCTGCCAACCTTTTTGGCAGCGGGCTCGGTTGGCATTACTGGCTAGGATATAACACAGGATGTCCGCTCGAGTTCCTTCAATCGCTACCAGTCGCTACCTGAAGTCACATCCGGTGGCTTCCCCCTCCATGGCGCCAGAAGTAACGACGCTCTGCCTCGCCGAAACACTGGAAGAATCGCACCTCAGATCGCCGACATAGCCACCGACGATGGTCATTCGGGGTATTACAGAACTGCGATTCATCGCTCAACACAATGCGACACAATTCGTCAGCCGTCCACGCTGCCGGTCGCGGTATCTCTCCAAACACAGCAGTTTGTCTCGTGGTGTCAGCAGCAGCCTGCGTACAGGTCGGTAGTCCCCTACTCCGGTTGCAGATACTCTCAGACCAATGGGGAGGAATGACACAGAATGTTGCAGGGATGATGATGGGGCGCTCCACATCATGGTCATCAGCACCCTGACCAAGAGTCAGCATGCAAGGCTGACTCCACATGCGGAGCAGTTTATAATTTATTAAAGACTCCCACAATGTTTCAGGGAGCCAATTACTTGTTTTTGAATGGCAGGCGCATATGTCAGCGGCTTATGATGTTCGTGGTGCACTATATGGCAGTCTTCCATTGTGGTGGTCAGACGTCGTTGGCAGGAACTTTGATAACGATTAAGTACAGTGTAAAGAGCTTACACACAATGTAAAACCTGTTCTTAACAACGTAATCAGAAAAGCTTTGTTACATTATAGGACATACATGTAAAACTTACCAACAAATCAACGCTACCGTCTGACAGTACAATAAAATCATTTCTAAAAAAAAAAGAATGACTGGTTGGAATATTTCCTAATTGTAATTAACAAAGTTCAGTGGCTGAAGTTTACGCGGTAGCTATGAAAAAGTGTGCCATCTCACCAGAGCTCAAAAGGCAGTTATTCTGTGAATGGACGAGGCGCTCAATAATTCGATGCCCGGAGCAAGTGGCACCACAGCACACTGCGTGCACTGGAGTCAGCCACGAAGAGGAATGGGCAGGCGAGTGCCTGGGAGAGTTGCATCTCCATCCAGCAGACCATAACATGGAAGATATAAAGAACACGCTAAGATTTTAACAGGTGGGAAAACTTCCACTGCTATTACTTGTATGGCGCAGAGGAGTCGCATTTCTCATGACGAAAAAAAACACTCTTCCCGTAGTACTGTACACAGTAACGTCGTCCTTTCTGTAGGGGTGGTAGCTTCTTAACGCCTACGTGTCTGTGACTTTATGAGTTTCGTGCACGTAAATTCAGAACGGCCTCTCCTGGGTCAGAAACTGTAATTCTCCAAATTCGGTCGGTATCCATTTAAGTTCCACTGCAAAACTAAGCCCCTGTGGGAATCGTTTATTAAGGATGGTTATTCTTGGCCTTGCTCCGCAGCAGTGATTTACCTGAGCCGTCAGGTGAAGCATCAAATCGTGCCCGGCTCTACATGTAGCTTTCAATATCCTCGATAGTAAAATCAGCATCGCAAATGCGGAGTACTGAGCGATCCGAAGGTTTAGCTGCCACTTTTTCTTCGATTTCTAATTACTTTCCGTGTGGTCTTTTTCGGTACTTACGTGAGGAGTTGCTTGCATGAGTAGAGACAACGGCTTATTGGACTTCTGACGGTGTGCTGTGATATGCGGCTGAGGTTCCAAGTCCGTTGCTGACGGCTTCCGAATGATTTCACGTTCAAGTGTAGCTTTTATCCCACATGTACAAGTACAAGTGCATGTACTCGTAATTGAATCTGTGGTCTGGGATTGTGTGGAGGGATCTTACTTGACGACTGGCTTCTTAAGGGCTCATGAACAAGAAGTAGCAAAGACTGGAAGCTGTACACCTTCAAAGCTCTATTAGCTTCACTGCAGGGCACGCGTCTCTTAACTTTAAACTCCCTGAACTTTTCTTTCCTCATTATAAACCTCATACTTCCTACTCCATACTGGATGATCCATAGGAATCCCATGAGCCACTAGGAAAAGAAATGTTGACAAAGACAGAGCCCCGAGTCCCTGAGCAAGCCTTATACAACTGGGGTGCGGCAGGTGCCCCAGGGTTTTACCTCAAAACAGCATTCACCTCGTTGTAAGTAGCTAATATTGAGGTTGAAGGGTTTTGTATAGGGGTGTGCACCAACCTCGCGGTCCGGGTGGTGAAGCCAAGGGTCCCCCGTTCTCCAAACCACAGAACGTTCCACCGCCGGAGCTAACGATGGTCCCTGTAGTATGTTCAGAGTTTACGGTAGAAGAGGTCTGGCGGTGCTGGCCAGTCCCGAGCTCTGGAAACCCGAGGTCGCCGTCGCCGCACCCAACAGCTGCGGAAGCACAGGCCTCTCTC